>NC_067491.1:44025300-44325300 GCF_947179515.1 Apodemus sylvaticus
GACACTAGCTGAATTGGCAATCTCCAGGTTCAGAGATAGACTGTGTCTCAAAACAATATGCTAGACAGCTATTAAAGAATAGCACCCAAGGTTGACCTCTGACCTCCATGTAGTCATGCACCTGTACACACATAAATACACAAACACACACACACTATTTTTACTAGTTAAGAAGTAGTTTAATGGGCTGGAGAGATGGCTCAGCGTTTAAGAGCAGTGACTGCTCTTCCAAAGGTCCTGAGTTCAAATCCCAGCAACCACATGGTGGCTAACAACCATCTGTAATGAGATCTGATGTCCTCTTCTGGTGTGTCTGAAGATAGCTACAGTGTACTTACATATAATCAATAAATCTTTAAAAAAAAAAAAGAAGTAGTTTAATATACTGTAGTACAAACATACAATGAAACACATGCACTGGCTTTAAAAGCCAAAGTGGCACGTATCAACACAAATAAATCTCAAAAATAAAGGTTAAGGGGGGAAATACAGGTACAAAGGCTAAATACAGTACTTAACTATTGGATCATGAGAGACGGCAGTACTGACTGTCACTTGGAACGCATACTCCTATACTAGAAATAACAATAAATAAATCTGTTTAGAATGATAGACACCAGCTTTAGGACCATGCAGGTAGGCAGGGAAGTAAAACAGAAATGGAGTTCTGAAGAAATGTCCAAGGAGCTTCACTGTCCACAGAGTGTATAAGTATGAATGTCCTGGCAAGGTAGCAGGTATGTGGGTATGCATGGCTTGTCCTGTGCCTGTTTACATGAAGTATTCACAATGTGACTTAGTCCTCTCCTCAGCTCTGCACTGTCCCCAGAGCCAAAGCAAATCAGTTCACTCACTGATTACTGAGTGAACCCAAAATTGTCACACAAAAATATTAACAGATAGGAAACTAGAAGTTAGGAGAATTCCAGTTCAAAAATAACAAGTGGTCTTGGAGTGTGAAAATTTGAGAGGGAATATTTGTTTAGAAAGAAGAGCAGTGAATTTAGAAGATTTCAAGGCTGAAATGATCGATTTGGAAAGTCAGCATGGAGTGAAATAAGTATTCGTCAGGAGTGTTGTCCTGGCCCTGGGATGGAATTGGATTTGAGGATTTTAAGGTCAATCTAGTCCAGGTTATCTAATACAATAATCCAGAAGACACATGGTTTGTGAGCATCTGAGAAAAGAAATGGCTTATTAAATAAACTCAGTTTGTTTGATCCAAGAAACAGAAACTGAAGGGTTAGAGTCCAGAGTCCCAGAGTCATTCCGGGTTATCAAGAAGAGAGGGTTGGATCCGTTGTGGGGCATCGGAATGCCAGCTGACGTTCTGAGAGGAAACCGTGACATGAATACAAGTGGTCAGAAGCAAAGGACTGTGGGTAGCCAGGACAGATAGTCCATGGACAAGGGTGGGTGTGGACTTGAGGGCTTGCACAGAGCAGGCACTGAGGGAGCTAGCTAATGGGGAAAGGAAGGTCTGCTCAAGGAACCAGGACTGAGACAAACCCGTGAAAGTCCGCTGAGAGCGGTTAACCAACCTCTGCTGCAATGCAGCTTTGTAGGAAGCAGGGCATCCGGTACGTCCTCCAAAGGGCGGCCCTCTTCCCCCAGCATGGGCTTTATTGAACTGTTTGTGTATGCAGCGTCTCCTTCCTCCCTCTCCACCTCACAGAACCTCAAGGGCGCTGCTTGACCCTCCAGGACCGTGCACCACCACGGCCAGCCAACACGTTGGTTTCCACCGAGAAGTATGGCTGTTCCGGCTGGGTTGACTTCCATGGACTTACTAGCCCTGAGACCTGGAGCAAACACACTTCCACCCCCATCTATGCCTTAGCTTCTCCTCTCACAGGGTAATGAGCTTAAGAGCCTAGCACACGGCTGTCAATCAGCAAACTGAAACAGGTGTCATCGCTGGCCTTGGCATCTAGACATCGTATGATGTAAGACTTCATCAAACGAAAGCAAGATGGTGGAGGGGAGCAAGAAAACCGACTCAGTGAGAAGCAACGAGAGTGAGTGAACACACTGGCTTAGTTGAAACACAGGTACAGGAAGAACAGACTGTTTTAGAAGCAATGAGACAAGTGGCACATTTGAACATTTCCAGTGCAGACGTTCAAAAACAGTTCATGACAGGTTCCGGTAGTTACAATACCAGTTGTGACAAAGTTAGGAGGTATCCCCCATTAACCAGGTGTTAGTTCACACCAGGAATCACAGCACTTGGGAAGTAGAGGCTGGAGGGTCAGGAGTTCAAGCCCAGCCTGAGCTACATGATGGCTGGTCTCAAAACAAAACAAAGGTTATCTCCAGACATAATACTCACAGGCTCTATAGGCCAGGAATTCAAGCACAAGGTGCAACAGGATCGGTAACTCCACAGTGACAGAAGAATCGCTTGTGTATCCAGACCTGAGAAGGGTGGAAGCAAAAACCACAGTTACCAATTCCGGAACCTACGCCTGGCCTCTCCAGGTGACTGGGTCCTCACAGCATGGGGTTGAAGTTCAGTCTAACTTGTTACAAGAACCTGAGAACTCCAAAGCCCTAAGAAATGAGGTAGGAAATGTGTCACACATGTATACACACACACACACACACACACACACACGTATATGTATATACAAATATAGATGTGTATATGTATGCATGGGTTTATATGTATATACAAATATATATGTGTATGTATGTGCGTATGTATATATAAATATATGTGTGTGTATGTATGCATGTATGTATATACAAATATATATGTGTGTATGTATGTGTATATGTATATACAAATATATGTGTGTGTATATGTATATACAAATATATATGTATGTATGCATATATGTATATACAAATATATATATGTGTATGTGTATATGTATATACAAATATATGTGTATATGTATGTGTATATGTATATACAAATATATATGTATGTATGCATACATGTATATACAAATATATGTGTGTATGTGTATATGCATATACAAATATATGTGTGTATGTATGTGTATATGTATATACAAATATATGCATGTATGTATGTGTGTATGTATAAACAAATATATGCGTATGCATATATTGTGCGTATACATATATATATTTGTATATGTATATACAAATATGTATATTATGTATGTGTATATGTGCATATATACACATACATGTATGTATGCATCTATGTGCTTATACACAATCTTGGGGCTTTGATTGCACCATTCAGCTAAGCAATGCCAGCAGCCACTCACCTCAAGATTTCCTGTTAAGCAAGAAGTCAGATGCAGTGGTCTAAGCCAGCACAGGGAGGCGCCTTCTGCTTGCTACTGGACCCATTCTGAGCTAACGCATTGCTTACGATTTCACTGAATTCTCCAAACATATGAATCTCTATTTCACACACGGGGGTGGGAGCAAGTTCTCCACAGTCACAGAGCTGGAGGCTAAAGCCAGAATTCCCAGCGAGGAACCATTTCAAACATCAAAGAATTTTCTTCCTGCCGCTCCAAGACCCTTCTGATGCAGTTCCTGACCCAGTAGGGGCGTGACCCTCCTCAGACAGATAGGCTCAGATTGTACAATAATTTAACAAGACCCACGGCACTACCCGTACGACACTAGAAGAAAGAATAAGGACCAACCGTTGAAACCTACAGGAAGCAAATTCAACTCAAAGAGAATGAGAAATTTGTAAATGATTCCCACTTGATTCTCCTTGGGAAAGAGTCTGGTAGAAAGCAGTGTCCAATAAGGATCTGTCGAGCAGTCACAAATACCCCCACCCACCCCACCCCTACCCCCGCCCCACCCCCCGCTGCTGAGGATGCTGTGGGGGATAACCTTGAGATCTTTCTGGTATTGTGATTTTTTTTTCCATTGACCTTTCCTGCACCTGAGATTTCACCATTAGAGACATCCCTAGATGTCATTAACGCTGAAACTAGCACGTAAGTGCCTTTCTGGAGGTGCATGCCCTGCATTGCAAGTACAGGTTTTCAGGATGATTTCGGCAGACAGAGAAAAGCCAGAGATGCTGGGAGGTGGGGAGATGAAGGTCACGGTTCTGGGCTCCCTCATGGCCAGTCTTCTTGACACAGCCCAGTAGGAAGCAAGAAAATGAATCGGCCCTGGTCAGCTGAACCAAGGCAGTGGGGGGTGGGAAAGGGAACCTCAGGTGGCCTGGGCAAGCAAATTCGCACTATTGCCTGCTGATAACCACCTGCCGCTGGGTTTGAGGCTTCCCTCGGCTTTCTCTGTGGCGTCCCCATCACTGGCTGAGTCCCAGGCAAAAGCTGTGAACTCCACACAGAGGCTTCGGAAGCATACACATGTAACCACATTCTCACCCCTTTGAATTTAATTCCACAGTATAATTAAGCACATACACGGCACACGCATGGCTATAATACCAGCTGTCTGTTCAATTTGGAAGTGTGTATTAAACAAATCCAAGGAAGGAGCAACAGTCCTGAGCCTTAGGCCTGGGGGAGGAGCCGCTCAGCCAGCCCCACAAATAAACATTTTCTGGGACACACTGCCACCAAGTGGTCAGATGTGGGAATGACAGCACAGTCAAGCACTAAATGGACAGTCAGTTTCTTGGCTGTCCTTGGACCCCTGGCACCTGACAAACGCTCAGAAATTTGTTTTTGAACCAAATTTAATTTAACTGAGTCGGAATTAAGTGAAGTGAATTGATTAAGCATAAAATGAACAGATGTGTGTTGGAACAATTATTAAGGTTTGTCTGGTGAGCCTTCACAATGTGCCTAGCATGATCGTCACATAGTGAATATAGGAGGGAAGGCGGGAGGGAAGGGGGAGTGGGGAAGGGGAGATGAAGAGAAACGGAGGAAGAGAAAAATATAAGTACTGTCGCATCGACATGAACTAACATCAGTCTATGACCTTTTTCTTTTTGTTGGTTTTTGTTTTGTTTTGTTTTGTTTTGTTTTGTTTTGTTTTTTGAGACCAGAGTCTCTGGGGTGATGGGATTTAAAGGCAGGCGCCACTACAGCCCATCTGCCTATGGCCTTCTTGACAGCTCTTCAGCCTTGTAACCTCAGGCCGTGGGGCCCTGGAGACAGTGACAGGCACAAGCTCTCCACATCCTTATTTGATTTCAGTCTGAATTTCCCTTTGTTCTGCATTTTTGTGACCTGATTGGCTTCTTCCCGGTTTTATACAACGTCAGAACATGCCACATGGTGTGGAATAAATACATGGTGGTGTGAAATATACTTTACAGTTGACAAACAAGTCGTGTTGGATTAACATGAAGCAGGGCTGTCATTTTACAGACACGGAAAGGGAGCCTGAGATGTCAGAGAGCAAGACACATGAAGTCTGTAGGTCTCCTCTCTAGGTCCTGACAGCTTCCTGCCTGCAGGTGGCGCACGGCGGAGCCTCCCCCAGAAGGCTCAGTCACATCAAAAACAGCAGTGGATCTGACAGGGAGATTGTTTAGTCTTTGCCTTTTACTGTGCCAGCCAAGAGCTTCCTGCCTTCGGGCTCCAGCTGTGGGCGGGGTCTTCTGCTTGCACCAAGTCCCTCCTAAGGCTGATCTCCTGCCTCGGCTGTCTCCTCTTCCCAAGAGCTCACAGCATCTCCACCACCGGTCTTCAAACCCATTGGAAGCTATTAAGACCCTGTCCCTGCATGGCCACCTTGAAAACTGTTTACCAGAGAGAACTTGATAGTCTTTCAGCATTTCAAGACAGGGTTTCTCTGTGCAACCCAGCCCTGGCTATCGTGGAACTCACTCTGTTAGACCAGGCTGGCCTGGAGCTTCAAGTGCCTCTGCCTCTCAAGTGCTGGCATTAAAAGCCGGTGCCACCACCGCCGAGCAATTAGTAGTCTTTAAAAAAAAAAAAAAATATATATATATATATATATATATATATATACATACATATATGGTAGCAGTTTAGGAGATAGGAAAAACAGTGAGATATTCTTGTGAAAAATATCTAAAGTTTTTCATTTACCATGCTGATGAGTCCAAAACTAGAAGCAATTGCCATAATGGTGTGTGTGTGTGTTCAGATTTTTATATTTGTCTTACTTTTGGGGATTTTTATTATTTTTAAAATTGTGTGTGTATGTAGGTATATGTGTATAAGTGTGCCCACAGAGACCAGAGGAGTCAGTTTTCCCAGGAGCTGGAGTTACAGATGGCTGTAAACTACCCAAGGTAAGTGCTGGGAATCAAACTCAGGTCCTCAAGAAGAATAATATGTATTCGTAACCACTAACCCATCCCTCCAACCCTCATCTTGCTTTTGAAAAGATTACAAAATGTCTCCCATGCTAATCCAAAAGAGTTCAAGGGTAACCCCTACTGGCCTCTGAGGCAGGAGAAGTATTCTCTCTCTCTCTCTCTCTCTCTCTCTCTCTCTCTCTCTCTCTCTCTCTCTCTCTCTCCCTCTTTCTCTCTCTCTCTCTCTCTCTCTCTCTCTCTCTCTGGCTGCTTCTCCCACCTCTTGTATACCAGCCTGACCACTGACTACAACAACTTGTTGCCTCACAGTCCACAGGCTTCCTAAGATCAAGAATGATATAAAAGAATAACTCTACACACACGCCTCAGAGTTGAAAGAACAATCAAGATGATTCTACTAGGGTAAGGAGATAGCTCCGTTCACAAAGTGCTACCCAACTGTGAAAGACTTGAGTTCAGTCTCCAGAAAGCACAATCCTGAGCTTGCGTTCCCAGCTCTGGAGAGAGGCAGGGACAGGGGGATCCCAGGACCTCGCTGACTAGCTAGACCCAGGCCAGCAAGGGACCTTGTCTCAAAATACAAAAAACAAAACAACAAAACCTAAGATGTATGGCTTGTAAGGAACAACACTGTCCTCCGGCAAGCACACACACACACACACACACACACATACCACACACAGCATACCACACACACCACACACAGCACACCACACACACCACACATAGCACACCACACACAGCACACCACACACACCACACATAGCACACCACACACACACACCACACACACCACACACAGCATACCACACACACCACACACAGCACACCACACACACACACCACACATACCACACACAGTACATGCACACGTACACACATACACACACACACCACACACATACCACACACAGCACACCACACACACACACAGTGGGAGGTAGGTAATAGGCCAGCCTTAAGCTCACAATTCTATCCAAACGCAGCACTGGGTCTGATACATTTGACTGAAAACCAAATCTCTTGAAAGTCTATCATTCTCCCAGATACGGGCCTGTGGTCAATGCCTAGGGCAGGCAAGGACTGGCCCATGTGCCCCGGGAGACTGCCGCAATGACAATGACAAAAGAGCCTTCTTTTATAAAGGAGAGAGGGCCACCTATTACCAGCTGAGTCTGAGGGCTTTGGTTACCTCCTGAAGCTTCCATCCCATAGTATGCCAATAGAGGCAATTTTCAAGTTATGAACTTGCAAGCCCCTTGAGGGCAAGGACAGATTCTGCTTCAAAACAAAACTTTGTCTGTGATTTTTTTAAGGCATGAGAACTGTTGGATTTTAGAGAGTACAGTAGACAGCCCCGTGTGCTTCTGAATTCCAAATAAAATGAGAAACGAGACTTAGTGGTCACGGTGTGCTAGCTGGTTTTGTGTGTCAACTTGACATAGGCTGGAGTTATCACAGAGAAAGGAGTTTCAGTTGGGGAAGTGCCTCCATGAGATCCAGCTGTGGGGCATTTTCTCAATTAGTGATCAAGGGGGGAGGGCCCCTTGTGGGTGGTGCCATCTCTGGGCTGGTGGTCTTGGGTTCTATAAGAGAGCAGGCTAAGCAAGCCAGGGGAAGCAAGCCAGCAAGAAACATCCCTCCATGGCCTCTGCATCAGCTCCTGCTTCGTGACCTGCTGAGTTCCAGTCCTGACTTCCTTTAGTGATGAACAGCAATGCAGAAGTGTAAGATGAATAAACCTTTTCCTCCCCAACTTGCTTCTTGGTCATGATGTTTGTGCAGGAATAGAAACCCTGACTAAGACACATGGTGATACAATTACAATAGCAACTATCAATAAATGTTATGGGGACCATATAATAAATCATTTACTGCCTAGCACCGCCTGAGTTTTGCAGGATAGGAAACAGGTACCTGAAGCTTAACCATTTGCCCAAGGTCATGTACGGAGCAAGAGGAGGAACCAGGATTTGTATTTGGCAATGGTTACTCAAAACCGTCTTTCAACACTTCCTCTCAAACACAGCAAGCAGAAGAGAGTACAGCTTGGCTCTGTGGTCAATGAGGCTTCCTAGAACACCCTCCCTAAATGAAGACCTGACACCCCACCCTCCAAACGGTGACCTTCCCCTGCAAGGTCTGAATCTTCCCTAGAACAGCGTGACCTCAGCAGGACTGAATACTCAATGTGCAAAGACCAGAGCGAGAGGAAAACACAGAACTTCATGTTTAAAATTCAGTAACAATCTCAGACTTGACAAGAACAGAGCAGAGCATTATGCCAAGCACGGGGGCCCTTCTGAGCACGGCGTCCTGTGTCGTGACACAGATCTCACACCCACGAAGTTGCAGAGGAGCCCAAGAGCTCACCCAGTTCCCTCCCCTCCCCGATAAGTCGTTCCTAGGGGCAGGAGCCAGGATGCTGAGAAAATAGAACAGTTGTTCCTGGGTTCGTCTACCTTTCTGGGGAATGGGAGGAAAACTCACTGTGAGAGGCCAAACCTACTCCATCTTGGGACGGGCTTCCATCTTAAGAAAAACTTGACGTAGCTGAACCCAGGCTACACCCAAGTACCAGGAAGGACCCTGTGGCTTGTCCTTAGCCCATACCCCACAGTTATGTCCTAGCTACTTCCTGGCAACAGTCAACCAAAGATTAGTCTGATGGTTTTAGATGTACTTTCAGACCGTTTGTGACAACTGTTCATGGTCTTGCTTCAGAGCACCCACCTGTCGGCTTATAAAACTAGATGCTTACCAGGCTGAAACCCTATCTCTTGGTCGTCATTTCCTGTAAAGTCTTGTCCCGCTGAGAGCTCGGGGCCTCACCCTCCCGTCTGCTTCACCCTCCTGTCAGACATGCTGCCCAAGCTCCAGCTTAAATAAAGACCTTAGTGCGATTGCATCCAAGTTGGCGCCTTGGTGGTCTTGCTGGGGCTCACAAATGAGGCACAACAGCAGATATGCAGAAAGGGGCGGCAACGCTATGCCGTACAGGAGACATGTTTCACCAGACATTGTAAGAGACACACGCATAGCATACTGCATTCTGTGCACAGTCTCGTAGGATCTCAAACCCCTCAAGTGTTTCTCTTTAAATCTCTCTACTCCTGCAAGCACAGAGAGACAGGGAGAGAGGGCCAGCAAAACGGCTCCTCTAGTAAAGGTGTCTGTCACCAAGCCAGGCCAGTCACCGACCCTCACAACCAGGGTTCAGTCCCCAGGCCCCACACAGTGAAAGGAGAAAATCTGTTCTTACAAGTTGTCCTTGGACCTCCACACATGCACCATGGATACACACACCAAAAATGTATGCACACACACACACACACAAAGTAGGTAAATGTAGAAAATAATTGTTAATGTGATAATATCATCCTCATTTTTATCTTTTTTTAAAGAGAGGTAGAGCTACTACATATATATGATATTAATATATACAGATCATATATATGTACACACACGTACACATGAGATGAGAGACTCGCACAACATCACTTCCAGCTCTAGTTCTTTGGTATAGAACATTGTAACTTAATCCTCAAATAATCTTCCTGAATCTTTAATCTCAGTAGTGCTCTGACTGGCTCAGAACGAGTCAGCTGGTTTTCTCCCACAGGTAACTAACTACTCTGCTGCATCCATTATTGCAACCAGGAACTTCCTGTCTCATCTCCCACGTCTGTCATCTCAGAAGGCAGGACTGACACTCAGTGTGACCTGCTGTCTCCTTAACCTTGAACTGCCCAGAGCTGTGACTTTTAAAATCTTATCGAAGTGGTCTGCAACAGCCATCAGGATGAACCATTAGGAGACAAAAATGGATGACCCATAAGCCCCGGGTGACAAAAAAAACAAAAGCAGGCCTTAAAGAAGTAAGGTCTCCACTGAACATCTCATGGGCAGCACATAGTCCTTTATTGTGTTCATTGTGCCATACCTGATGTGATAAATGCACAAAAGTAACTCCTCAAATGTAATATTGGTTCTGAATGCCACCTTGAAAATGGTGACCAATAAAAATTTCCAGCGATGTAGACTGTAACTTTTAATGGTTTTCCAAAACAAAATAGCATACAAGTGCGAGGATTGAGGTTTTAAATATATTTTTTAAATGATGGATTGTATAGGACGTTTCTAAACAGATAGCTGATACAGTCAGCCTTCCCCATCTATGAGGTCTGCATTTGCAGATTCAGTCAACCTCTGATCAAAAGAATCCAAGGGGGAAGGGACAGGACTAGAGAGATGGCTCAGCAGTTAAGAGCGTGTACTACTCTTGTGGAAGTCCCAAGCACCCACGTCAGGCAGCTCACAACAGCCTGGAACTCCAACTTCCAGAGCATCTGACACCATCTTCTGACCTCTGCAGGTATCAGCCCACAAGGTGTACATGAAATCATGCAGCCCACATACGGACACATAAATAAAAAATAATCATTCCAACAGAGTTGTGACCCCAGTGGGCAGTATGTGATGGTTTGTATCTGCTTGGCCCAAGGGAGTGGCACTGTTTGGAGGTGTGGCCTTATTGGAGTGGGTGTGGCTTTGTTGGGGTAGGTGTGGCCTTGTTGGAGTGGGTGTGGCTTGTTAGAGTAGGTGTGTCGCTGTGGGTGTGGGCTTTTAAGACCTTACTCCTAGCTGCTTGAAAGCAGTCTTCCACTAGCAGCCTTCAGATGAAGATGTAGAACTCTCAGCTCTTCCTACACCATGCCTGCCTGGATGCTGCCATGTTTCCACTTTGATAATACTGGACTGAACCTCTGACCTACAAGCCAGCTCCAATTATATATTTATTGTCTTTATGAGAGTTGCCTTGGTCATGGTGTTTGTTCACAGCAGTAAAACCTGAAGACACAGTATGATTTCATTAAGCCATGATTTCATGTAGCCCATTGCTAACTGCAAATTCATTATGTGGTACATGACTACATGTCTATGTGTTGTGGCATTTGGCTAAGTATGGCCCTCCATAGACTCATGTGTTTGAATGCATGGCCTATAGGAAGTGGCACTATCAGGAGGTGTGGCCTTGTTGGAGGAAGTATGTCATTGTAGAGGCGGGCTTTGTTGTCTCATATAATCTCAAGTTACACCCAGTGGGACAGTTTCCTTCTGCTGCAGGCAGACCAAAATGTAGAACTTTCAGCCATACTTCCCAGCACAGCAATAATAGACTAAGCCTCTGAAACTGTAAGCCAGCCCCAGTTAAATGTTTTCCTTTATGAGTTGCCGTGGTCATGGTGTCTCTTCACAGCCATAAAAACCTTAACTAAGACAGTGCCCTTCAGTGGAAAAACATGGACTCAGAATCTCAGTACGAAAGAGGACCCTGCAGATACAAGCTTCAAGACACTTACAACAAAACCAAAGCTCAGGGACAGACAGCATCTGCATGGCCAGCAGCAACACCAGCACAAGCTTCACGGGAGACACAAACACTGGCAGAAGCCATGTCATTAAATGCTCATAACCTTCACGGTGATGAAGAATATTCTTGTCCTCTGTGTAGCTACCTTTGTGGAGATCTGGATCAGGATGTGCTTAGAGTCACCTGGCCTCACCAACTGCCTTGACATTTAAAGTTCTTAGTGGAGACCGAGAGACATATTTCTGGTCTCGTCGATTGCTCTTTGGGCCCTTGGTTCATAAGTGCCCATCCCAGAAAAATGCACAGTCAGGATGCTGGGGCATTATCACGTTTCTGAGTATGCAAAGCCAGGATTGCATACTGGACCACAATCAGATCCCTCTGTATGCCATGTTTTCTGACAGCCACCACAATGCTAAGAGAGTATAGGACACAATGAAGTCACTGGCCTATTTCTAAGGACAGAGCAGATCGGTTGAGTTCTAATGATGGAAAGACCATACTTTTTATGTTAGTGGGAACAGAATGATATGGGGTTTGTGATGTGGACAGTTGGGGAGACCTAGATGAGCCCCGTGATCTCCTTAAGAGCCTAGATCATGTTACATTCTAACACATCCTCCACGTCACCACCATCCAGAAACTAGGCAAGTGAAATATTTGCTGAATTGATGAACTGATTAAGATGGGCTGTGGAGATTCTCAGAAGTATCAAGGAAAGAGTTGCTTGCCCAGGAAAAGGAGCCAACAAAAAAAAACAATGGATGGTACTAATTGTTTGGTTTTAGAACCCAGGACAAGGGACTGATGTACATAGTTTATAGACCAAAGCAGACGTGGCCTCCAGGTTCTCCCAGCATCTCTCAACCCCTACCTGGCATACCCTGGCCCCAACCCTGAACTTACCAGCCCAGGGGCTGGACTGCTCTTCCCTGAGAGGTTTCTCCCTATATAATCCAGACATTTCACTCACTCTTCTTCTCCTCCTCCTCCTCCTCCTCCTCCTCCTCCTCCTCCTCCTCCTTCTCCTTCTTCTCCTCCTTCTCCTCCTCCTTCTCCTCCTGTTCCTCCTCTTTCTCATCTTCTCTCTCTGCACATGACCCCTTTCTCTTTATCTCTACCTCTTCCACCCCTGCCCCCTTTCCCATGGTGACTTTCTTTGCCTTGGCCCATGAGACCAGTGAACTCGCCTGCCTCAGTGCAGCCTCCCAATAGACCTGCCCTTAATATAATCTAATGTGACTTAAATTGGCTCATTTCACTAGTGACAGGGAAATAGCCTATTACCAATAACAAAATACCTAAGCTTTCCAGTGTCATGTTGTGCTCATCCAACCAGTTGAGGGCATTTTCTCCTTCCAAACTTTTGAGGCTCTAGCTGCAAGAGACTCTGGCAAGTACAGTATATTACTTGTGCTTTGGCTTCCATAACTCAGAAAGGCACAGGATGGTGATTGGAAAGAGTAATAATCAGAGTCTATGTACCAAATGACCATAAGTCCAGTAATGTAACTATTGATATCACATCATCTGACTCCTAAAGACATTAAATGGCAAGCCCTGTTGTCCCAGTTGGACTTCATTGTCAGTTTGGCATAGGTCAGAATAATGTGAGAGGAAAGCTTCCATTGAGGAATTGCCAAAGTCAGATTGACCTATGGTCATGTCTGTCTTAGTCAGGGTTTCCAGTTCTGTGAAGAGACATCATGACCAAGGCAACACTTATCTTTTTGTTTGTTTGGTTGGTTGGTTTTTGTTGTTGTTTTTTATTTTTCGAGACAGGGTTTCTCTGTGTAGCCCTAGCTGTCCTGGAACTCACTCTATAGACCAGGCTGGCCTCGAACTCAGAAATACACCTGCCTCTGCCTCCCAAGTGCTGGGATTAAAGGTGTGCACCACTGCCGCCCAGCCCAAGGCAACACTTATAAAGGCAAACATTTGACTGGGGCTGGCTTCCAAATTTGGAGGTGATAGGTTATCATGGCAAGAAGCATGGCAGCATCCAGGCCGACGGAGAAGCATCCTTCCAAACTACATCCCCTACTGAACCTGCTTTTTAAGGCAGAAAAACTTACTCATCATCATATGTTTTCCAGATAATTCAGAATACTGATCAACGTGACTTTCAGTTTCATCTCTGTGGCTGTGATAAAACACCTTGACCAGAAGCAACTTAGGGGAACAAAGGAAATATTTCCTCTTACAGGCTACAGTCCATCACTGAGGGAACTAAGAGTAGGAAATCAAGCAGCATCTTAGAGCAGATACCATGGAAGAATGCTGATCACTTTCTATCTTACTAGAGTTCTAGTTCATCCCAAGGACCATTTGCCTGTGAATGGTGCTACCTCTGGGGCCTTCTGTCCACAGACATTGTGGTGATTTGAATACTCTTGGCCCATAGGAATTGGCACTGTTAGAAGGTGTGGCCTTAGCCAGGCGGTGGTGGCACACGCCTGTAATCCCAGCACTCTGGGAGGCAGAGGCAGGCTGATTTCTAAGTTCAAGGCTAGCCTGGTCTACAGAGTGAGTTCCAGGACAGCCAGGGCTATACAGAGAAACCCTGTCTCGGGAAAAAAAAAATCCAAAAACCAAAAAAAAAAAAAAAAAAAAAAAAAAAAAGGTGTGGCCTTGTTGGAGGAAGTGTGTCACTGTAGGGGTAGGCTTTGGGCTTCACCTATTACAGAAGAGAGCTTCCTCCTAGTTGCCTGAGGATGCTGGTCTGTTCCTAGCTACCTTTGGGTCAAGAAGAAGAACTCTCAGCTCCTTCTCCAGCACCATGTTACCTGTGTGCGGGCATGCTTCTTGTCATGATAATGGACTATACCTCTGAACTGTAAGCCAGGCCCAATTAAATGTTTGCCTTCATAAGAGTTGCCATGGTCATGGTGTCTCTTCACAGCAATAAAACCCTAATGAAGACATATGACAGTATACTTGTAAGAGGCAATTTACAGATCTACCTGTAAATAGACTATAAGGCTCTCAAGGGTAAAGGGGGCATCATACTCACCAACCTGGTGTCTGACCCTTTAACTCTCATTCAGGGTAGTGTTAGTAATTGGCTCATTGACTTAGTAAGTGTGGAGCGCTGAGCTCTTTGCCCCAAACCGGTGATCTTTGCAAACTCTGTAGCCCTGCTTCTACCCAACTTTCCCAGATACTCATTGACTTTGTTACTTGCTTATTCATTTATACAGAAAACACCTAGAGAGCACCGGCAATGCATTTGTGTTTGCTATGGGAAAGGTAATAATAAGCAAGAAAATATTCAGCTTCGGTTCTCCTGGAGAATGTAGTCTGGAGAGACAGATAGATATTAATCAACTTCTCACATGGATAAATGCAAAACTACCCCCACAAAGGGAGGCACACAGCCATCTGGAGGCGTCGAGTGGAAGATTGGAACTGTGCTGGAACTCCAGGAAAGACTTTGCTTCAGCAATGAAGACAGCCGGGATCTAAATAATAATAGGGTTACACCATACAAGGCCAGTAGGACGCAAGTCCCTCCAGAGAAGCCATAGTTATGCAAAGACCTGTGGAGAAGCTGAAGGAACACAGCATAAAGGTATACCAGATGGAGATAGGAGGAATACAGCATAAAGGTATACCAGATGGAGATAGGAAGCAGCAGAGAGCTAGCTCCTTCAGGGCCCACGGGTCAAATGAAAGTCATTTTCTCTACTTGTGTGAGAGGCAGGGAGTGACTTGTGTACAAATGACCTTTATAGAATTTCAAAATGAAGAATAAATTATGACCTAGGGCTTGTACATTCCATAATTCACAGTATCCCAGCCCTGAGCTGGGCACAGACTCGATGAGTTTGAGCCATCTTCAGCAGCAGCACAATATCCTCGGCCCCTCTTACAAGAGTGAATTACGTTTCGAGCATCGCATAAATATAGGCTAAGCACAACCAAAGCGTGCACTCTCGAAGAACGTTCCGGAGAGAAACGACTCGGTTACATCATTCACATGCAGAGGTACAAACAGGTTTATATTGGTTTTTCCGCAGTTAATTTATTGTGCGGAAGGAAATGGAAAAAGTCTTTGGGATTGGAGCTTTCCTTTGAACTAACATCAAACCACCAGACCAGTGAAGGCAGGTTCAGCAAGGCTTTGATATGCCTCCGCGCACACAGCATTGGTCCTGCTTGGGATGTGCTGAAGGGAAGAAAAATAGTACCAGCACCACGAATCACTGCTTATTAAAAATAATTAGTGGATATAGTGCAGAAGCCACTTTAAAACTCCTCCTTTTCTCTAATTATCCCCTTAAATACATAGCAAGGACAATTCATGAAAGACTGCTCAGGCGATTTTTGAAAACTATCTTTTTAGTCTACCTAAGAAAAACTTAAGCAAGAAATTGCACTTGGACCACCAAACAAAATCGTAATTAAAATGGCTTTTGTTGTTGTTGTTGGTGGTGGTGGTGGTGGTGGTCTTCTATTTAAGTGTTACTCTTTTATAGTTCTTAAGCTTTGACTTGTGTTTTTTAGCTGTGAAATGTTTTACTTCCTTCAAAGGGGAAAAAAATCTTTAGGAGATGTGAATAGATCTGCAGCCACAAGAACATTCTAATGCTGTTTATGTGCTTCTCTGAGGGCCCTGCAAAACTTTTACTCCAGTGAGCTTGGTAGCATGTTTTTCCCTTTTTATAAAGTTATCTAAACTTTGACTTTCCAAGCAACTTACCATCAATGGCAATAAAATCCACTTCACCTAGTTGCTCTCCTAACTAGCCATGGAAACTACACAAGGCATTTTACCTACTGTTATTTTGCTTGCCTTTAAAATGAAAATAATAATTATCATAATTTTAAAGAAAGTTTTATAATTTAAAGAAAGTGGTTGTGGTGCATGCCTTTAATTCCAGCACCCAGAGGCAGAGGCGGGTGGAGCTCTGTGAGTTTGAGGCCAATCTGGTCCACAGAGTTTGTTTGTTTCAGTCTTCAGCCAGAGGGAGGAGGAGGAGGAGGAGGAGGAGGAGGAGGAGGAGGAGGAGGAGGAGGAGGAGGAGGAGAGGAAAGGGAGGGAGGGAGGGAGGGAGAAAGGGAGGGAGGGGAAGAGAGGAAGAAGGAAGGAAGGAAGGAAGGAGCTGAAGTTGCTGCATCTGTCTTCCTGAGGAATGTGCTAAAGGCTGTTTTCTAGAACCTTGCCACATGGCCACACTATCCTTAGCACGTGCCGCTCCTGTCTCACAGAAAAACCAGCCATGATTCTCACTGTGAGGAGGCTTCTAACAGATCTCTTCTTACTCTACCCCAAATTCCAAGCCTCTCTGTATCGAGCTAATCACTCTCTGCTCTACATTTAAGATTTCCTAACAGCTTCTCACCAGGTTATAATCCTCCACTATAATCTACTGCTGTCTTTCCCAACTAGGTTGCTTGTTCCTTGGGGCATTAAGAATGTCTTATTTGGGAGCCTATGGAGATAATTAAATGGGTAGAAGCACCTATCACACAAGCATAAAGGGGTTAAAATCCCCCAGAACAAACATAAAAGTCATACAAGTAGCACAAGTGTCTTGGGGTTTCTCTCACTGTGACGAAACACCATGACCAAAAAGCACTCTGGGGAGGAAAGGGTTTGTCGTATGTTTCCTCATCACTGTTCATTAAAGGAAGGCAGGACAGGAACTCACACAGGGCAGGAATAGAAGCGAGAGCTGAGGCAAAGGCCATCAGGGAGTGCTGCTTACTGGCTTGCTCCTCACAACTTGCTCAGCCTGCTTTTTTATAGAACCCAGGACCACCAGCCCAGGGATGGTACCACCCACCATGGCCTGGGCCCTTCCCTATTGATTGTTAACTGAGAAAATGCCTTACAGCTAGGTCTCATGGACGCAATTCTTCAAGTAAGGCTCCTTCCTCTCTGACGACTCTAGCTTGGGTCAAGTGGATACAAAACCAGCCAGTACAAGTGTCTGTGATCCCAACATTCCTTTGGGAGATGGGAGGGGGAGAATCCCTGGACGCTCATAGGCCAGCTAGCTTGGCATAAACAATAGCAGAAAAAGAGACAGTCTCAAAATAAGGTCAGGACCAACAGCTGAGGTTATTTTCTGACCTCCACACATGACATGTGAACACCCACATTCACACATCCACAAATGCATATGCATCATATACACTAGATAGATAGATAGATAGATAGATAGACAGATAGACAGATGATAGATAGACAGATATATGATATAGATAGATAGATAGATAGATAGATAGATAGATAGAGATAGATAGATAGATAGATAGATAGATAGATAGATAGATAGATGTCTTATTTTGACTGAGGACATAACTCAATGATAAAGCACTTACTGAGTATATGCAAAATGTTCCCAGTATCAAAAACAAACAAGTCTTATTCATTCTCATATCCTTAGCCCCTGTATGCATTGACTAGTCAAAATTCCACCGTGGATATGGGAGGAGCTCACTAGACCACACCCCTTGCTGAAGAACTATTGGGAGTTGATAGATGCTGCAGGGGGCACACCATTCTACTTTGGGGGGGTGCCCCCTCGTAGGTTGCTCCAGAGGATGTCTGGCTCCTCCCCCATACAGATATGGGCAGCCCCAATAGGACTCAGAAGGTTATGAAAGAGAGAGAAAGAAAGAAGAGAGGAGGCAGAGAGGGAAGGACAGAGAGAGAGAGAGAGAGAGAGAGAGAGAGAGAGAGAACGTGGGAGGGGGATATTAAAGGGGACGCAGTGGGAGTTATAGGGAGGAAGTGAGGATGGTTGTGATCACATTGCACTAAATACATGTCTAAAGTTCTCAAAGAATGGATTTTTAAAGCATTGAAAAGCATGTGTTGACTGAGTACATGAATATGTAACAATGTGCAGTAAGTCCAGCAGAATCATACAGATTAGGACCAACTTGGAAGCTGTGATACCATCGGAGCCTTACTATTTGTTTGCTGGATTCAGACACCACAAGTAATCCTAGCTGCTGGTAGTGTTTTGGCTTGAGGGTGACAGCCTCCGCTAGCCAGGTCCACTCCATCTAATGCCAGCTCTGCCTCTCTTATTGTTTGTTACCCTTAGTATATTTCCGCCATGAGAACAATCACAATTCCTAATGCTTTCTCATATTTGCTGTTTTCTCTCTCCTAGCTCTGGGTGGCAGGGATTTGTGCCTGCCTTGCTCACTGATTAAGCACAGAACCTCGGGTGTTCAGAAAGATGCTTAGAGGGTGAAAGGAGCCGGAATGCAATCAACACACAGAATTTGCCTTTCCCCAGTAACTGGTGCTGTGTGTGTGTGTGTGTGTGTGTGTGTGTGTGTGTGTGTGTGTCCCTCCCTCCTACTCCCTTCCTCTACCCCTCCCTCTCCCTCTCCCTCCCTTCCTCTATCCCTCCCTTTCCTTCTTTCCCACCCCTTCTCTGCTTCCTTCAACCCCTCCCTTTTGGGTTTTTTATTTCTTGACATCTATGGTGCTGGCCTTGAACTGCTGACCCCCCCAAGTGCTGGGATTACAGCCATGTGTCTCTGTGCCCAGATGGTGTTCTTTTTCTAACACAACTAAGGAAAACTAGAATCTCGTCCTCAGGAGACCTACAAGGTACCCAGTCAGTAGCAGTCTCTTCCCCTCTTGTGAACCAGGTTAGAATCAGAGCAAAGGGCTTGGTAATTAAAGAATCAAAAGTTGGCAAGGCAAGATTAAAAGTACTTGCCACAGAGTATGACAGCCTGGGTTTGATCCCTTAAGCCACGTGGTAGGACAGAGTCAAACCCTGAAAGTTGCCCTCTGACCTCCACAAACACGCTGTGGCACACACACATGCTCAGCACACACACACACACACACACACACACACATACACTTTTAAATTATTTTAATAAATGCATTTTTGAAAAAGCAATGGCATAAGACAAGCTCCCCACAGAGAACTCATCCCCAAGACCAGAGACTTAAGACCCAAGCACAAAGCTTTTTCGTCCGTGCTCACTAAGCACAAGATCCCCTCAATTGGCAGGCAGAATAAAGGATGTAACTGGGATCCTCGCCCTCCTGCCCTCCCCTGCGCCCTCATGCAGAAGAGAACAACAGGAGTGGAGAGGTCTCCCTATTATACCCTCACTTTCCCTTAACTCCTAACAGACTGTCAGGTATAAAGACTGAATTAACTGCATTCACTAAGTCTACCGGGTCAATATTAAAGATCACGAAACAGCCTCACTAGTCATAGTGATAATAGCAAGATGCCCAGGTAGCTAAAGGACTGTAATTTAGATTTCACCACAATATCACTGAGCAGTAATGGAACTAAGGGAAAAGAAAACCTGCCAGATAATCATGTCACTTCTCCTTACTCTAGCTTTGCTTGCATGATCTGGAGGTCTAAAGATGCTCCCAGCTACATCCCCAGCCTCCCCAGAACCAGATGAAGGCAAGCCACATGGACCCTTTCTTAAACCTTCAAGAGACTCTGTGATCAAAATGGTGCTTTTCCTAAATGGCTAGAGATTCTGGAGAATTCTCCAGAAGCAGTAATCCTCTCACTGCCAAAATAACTGACATCATTAGACAGGAGAGGAACCAGAAAGATATCCTTAAGACGTGTAGAGTCCTAGATGCTGAAATGGGGCCAGAAGGTGGCTGTCTCCGGATCTCTATTGCTGTCATGGAACATCATAACTAAAGCAACTTGAAGAGGAACGGGTTAAGTTTGCATATCTCAAGTCACAGTCCATCTAAAGAAACCAAGGCAAAAACCCAAACAGGGCAGGAACCTGGAGGCAGGAGCTGATGCAGAAGCCATGGAGGAGTGCTGCTTACTGGCTTGCTCCTCATAGCTTGCTCGACCTGCTTTCTTACAGAGCCCAGGACCACCAGCTCAGGGATGGCTCCACCCACAGTGGGCGGGGCCTTCCACCATGGATCACAAATTCATAAAATTCCCTGCAGGCTTGTCTACTTATAGGCCAATCCTCTGGGGGCATTTTCTCAATCCTCTTGGATAACTATAGCTTGTGTCAAGTTGGCATAAATCTAACCAGCGCAATGGCTTAGCAGACAAAGATTGATCCCAGCAACCCACAGAGTGGAAGAGAATCCACTCCAAGTGTTTCTCTGACGTCCCTGTGCAAACACCAGT
The DNA here is from genome assembly GCF_947179515.1 of Apodemus sylvaticus. NCBI lineage: Eukaryota > Metazoa > Chordata > Mammalia > Rodentia > Muridae > Apodemus > Apodemus sylvaticus. The sequence goes on from NC_067491.1 coordinate 44,046,005, forward strand.
GCACATACCCTACATATAATAAATAAATGTGAAGCAAAAAAAAAAAAAAAAAAAAAACTAAAAGTCTAGAAGTAAAAGTCTGAAAAAAAACATTTTTCCCAAGACTCCTCAAGCTACTGAGAATAGAGCCTTATGGAAAGGATAAAGAGAATTTACTGTTTGGACAAGACAAAGAGAGAAACACAAATATTTGAAATTTTAACCTTTGTAGGCGCCCACTTTTTAAGCTGGTGCGGATGTTGGACTATGGGAATAAAAACTCGCAAAACTGCCAAATAAGTTTGGGGTTTGCTGCTTTGCGTTATCGTTCACGTTTGCCTTTCCCTTGTGCAAAACAAATTTTCATGTTGCATCCCAGCCTAGTACGAATCTTCTGGGCTAATGATGAACCGGGGGCGGTAATGGAAATCGCTACTGACCTTTCCAGGGGCTTTCTCCCTATATCCTCGCTCTGCGCTGTTTGAACGTCTGCACCGATTCAGGGAAACTGTCTGCCATCGATTTCTCTGCGCCCCTCCCACCACAGAGTCTGAAAGCGACCTGGAAAGTATTGGTATGTGTTTGCTCATTACTGGGTCGACATCATCGGAAATGCTGATTAATGATTCTGTCCTGGAAACAGCCATGTCGACCTGGTAATTACTGTGTGAATCGTGTCCGGGCAACAGCAAGCTTATCACACACACACAGTCTCCCAGAAGCGTGTCTTTCATAACTTTCAAGGGGGAGGGGGTGCTGTGAAACTTTGTGGTTCCCTATTAAAAACCTGTGTGTGACAGGAATATTAGTTCCTTCTGTTATTGTTTCTTTTATTACGTTGTCTCTCTTTTCAGTTACAGTTGAACCACCATATACTAAGGTTCCGCATTGATTTTTTTTTTTTACATATTACCCCTGTACTGAGCATATGCAGTATTTTCTTGTCCTTATTCTCCAAACAGCACAATCTAACAACTGTCAAAATAACATTTACCTCATCTTCAGTGTTATGAGTCATCTAGAGACAATTTTAAATATTCAGGAGAATAGACATAGGTTATATGCAAATTTTGTACTGTTTTATATAAAAGAATTGAGCATCTGTGGATTTTGGTATCCATTAACATCCTTAAACAAATCTCTAGATAATAATTGCCTTAGTCAGGGTTTCTATTCCTGCACAAACATCGTGACCAAGAAGCAAGTTGGGGAGGAAAGGGTTTATTCCGCTTACACTTCCATACTGCTGTTCATTACTAAAGGAAATCAGGAACTCAAGCAGGTCAGGAAGCAGGAGCTGATGCAGAGGCCATGGAGGGATGTTCCTTACTGGCTTGCTTCCCCTGGCTTGCTCATCCTGCTCTCTTATAAAACCCAAGACTACCAGCCCAGAAATGGTACCACCCACAAGGGGCCCTCCCCATTGATCACTAATTGAGAAAATGCCCCACAGCTGGATCTCATGGAGGCACTTCCCCAACTGAAGCTCCTTTCTCTGTGATAACTCCAGCCTGTGTGTCAAGTTGACACACAAAACCAGCCAGTACAATTGACTCCTTGTCAACTTGACACCCAAACACATCACTATTAAGCCTCAACCCTTACTTTCTTATTCATCCCCAAGAGCTAAATAACTTTAAAAGTCCCATAGTCTTTACATATTAAAAATTCAATCCCTTTAAAATTGCCAATATCTTTTAAAATTCTAAGTCTTTTAAAAATTCAAAATCTCTTAACTGTGGGCTCCACTAAAATACTTTCTTCCTTCGAGAGGGAAAAGTATCAGGGCACAGTTACAATCAAAAGCATAACTCAAACGCCAATGGTTCAATGTCTGGGATCCAGCTCACAATCTTCTGGGCTCCTCCAAGGGCTTGGGTCACTTCTCCAGCTCTGCCCTTTGTAGCACACAGCTTGTCTTCTAGCTCCAGCTGCCTGTACTCTACTGCTGCTGCTGTTCTTGGTGGTCATCTCATGGCACTGGCATCTCCAAAACACTGCTGTCTTCAGCTGTAACTAGGCTTCACCAATAGCCTCTCATAGGCTCTCTTCATGGTGCCAAGCCTCAACTCCTATGCATGACCTCTTCAGTCCTCCGTCATCAATTGCAATTGAGGCTGTACCTTCACCAATGGCCTTCCATGGCCTCTCAGTGCCAAGCCTCAGCTGCTCTTCATGACCCTTTCATGCCTTCAAAACCAGTACCACCTGGGTGCCTCTTACACAGTACCAAGTCCAGCCACAGCACAAAGAACAACTGTGGCTATCTCTGGAACACAGCCTCTGTGCTCTCAGAAAACACTTCCCAGAAGATTTCACCTCAGTGATGCTGGTCTCTTCTTAATCACTGCAAATTTCTTAGTTGCAGCTAACCAGCATCTATAGTCCCAGTAACACAAAGGTTTGCTTTAGTGGTTCTGGTATCTTGTTAATCACAGCTCACAGATTCTTCAGCCACAGCTAACCAAAACCACAGAATCTTCACAATCAAAACATGGCCCTGATAAGAGTCTTTAATCTTCCCTCTGAAATTTCACAAGCCAGGCCTCCATCTTCTGCACTGTTTTTTGTTTGTTTGTTTGTTTTTGTTTTTTTTTTTATTTGGTTTGGTTTGGTTTGGTTTTTTTGAGACAGGGTTTCTCTGTATAGCTTGGCTGTCCTGGAACTCACTCAGTAGACCAGGCTGGCCTCAAACTCAGAAATCCACCCGCCTCTGCCTCCCAGAGTGCTGGGGTTACAGGCATGCGCCACCACCATCCGGCTTTCTGCACTGTTCTTAACATTATCTTCCAAGCTCCTGCAGAACTTTCCACAGAGCTCTTAACATCCTAGTGGCTCTTCTAGCTCAAAGTTCCTAAGTCCTTCCACAGTCCTCCCCAAAACATGGTCAGGTTGTCACAGGAATACCCCACTATGCTGGTACAATTTGTCTTAGTTCGGGTTTCTTTTGTTGTTGTTGTTTTGTTTTGTTTTGTTTGTTTTTCCGAGACAAGAGTTTCTCTGTGTAGCCCTGGCTGTCCTAAAACTCACTCTGTAGACCAGGATGGCCTTGAACTCAGAAATCTGCCTGCCTCTGCCTCCCAAGTGCTGGAATTAAAGGCGTGCGCCACCACCACCCTGCTTTAGTCCCGGTTTCTATTCGGGCACAAACATCATGACCAAGAAGCAAGTTGGGGAGAAAAAGGTTTATTCTGCTTACACTTCCACACTGCTGTTCATCACCAAAGGAAGTCAGGACTGGAACTCAAGCAGGTCAGGAAGCAGGAGCTGATGCAGAGGCCATGGAGGGATGTTCCTTACTGGCTTGCTTCCCCTGTCTTGCTCAGCCTGCTCTCTTATAGAACCCAAGAGCACCAGACCAGAGGTGGTACCACCCACAAGGGGCTCTCCCCCCTTGATCACTAATTGAGAAAATGCCCCACAGCTGGATCTCATGGAGGCACTTCCCCAACTGAAGCTCCTTTCTCTGTGATAACTCCAACCTGTGTCAAGTTGACACACAAAACCAGCCAGTACAATAATGAACAATTTTTCTCCTCCTTCTCCCCTTTTTTCTCTTCCTCCTCCTCTTCCTCTTCCTCCTCCTCCTCTTTTATTCCTCTCCTCTTTCACTGATGCTTTGATTGTGACCTGAGCCATTCTCTAATCCCTTCTCCTTAATGAATCAGGACTCTGGCAATTTCTTAGTTTTCCATCTGTGTTTCTTTTTTCTCTACTTTCCCTGTTTTCCATCCAATTTGATAATCTCTTCTCTCTTTAACTAATCAGTTTCCTGCTCTCTTTTTTTTTTTCTGTCTGATTTATGTTTTATGTCTCAGCAAAACACAGCTAAGAGATGCCATAGATTTTTCAGGTAAACATAGAAGCTGACAATCACAGTCTCTCTTCGTTTGAAAGATAGTTTGGAGATCAGAGAGATAGCTCCGTAGTTAAGGTTATGTCTCGCTTTAGGGCTTCTAAGGCAAGTGGAGTTCAGTTTCCAGCACCTATGCTGAGCAGCTCACAACCACCTAGCTCTAAAAGCTCCTTCCTCTGGCCTCAGCAGGCACCAGCACTCACATGCACAGACACACAACTTTTTTTTAAAATATATTAGTCAGACATAGTGATGCATGCCTTTAATTCCAGCATTCACTCAAGAGACAGCAGCAAACAGATTTCTGTGAGCCTGGTCTACATGGTGAGTTCTAGGCCAGCCAGAGCCACATAAAGAGATCTTGTCACAAAAAGAAAGAAAGAAAGAAAGAAAGAAAGAAAGAAAGAAAGAAAGAAAGAAAGAAAGAAAGAAAGAAAGAAAGAAAGAAAGAGTTGCTTCCTTTAAAAAATATATTTGAATGTAGTTAGCCTTTTAAGGCTTTTGTATGCTATAGCTTTTGTATGATATAGCTGTCTTAGGGTTTTATTGCTGTGAAGAGACACCATGATCAAGGCAACTCTTATAAAGACAAACATTTCTTCAGGGCTGGCTTACAGTTCTGAGGTTCAGTCTATTACCACCATGGCATGACACCATGGCAGGCCGACTGGGTGCTGGAGGAGCCAGTAGTTCTACATCTTGATCCAAAGGCAGCGAGGAAGAGACTATGCTCTGTGCTGGGCAGAGCGTGGGCACTAGGAGACGTCAAAACCCACCTACGCAGTGACACACCTCCTCTAACAAGGCCACACCTACTCCAACGTGGCCACACCTCTAACAGTGCCACTTCCCTTGGGCACTTAAACCACCACAATGGCCTATAACTGAGTAGTTCCTAGCCAACCTGGCAAAGGGAGCTTCACTCAAAATTTGGTCTAAAAGTCCAGACTAATGATAGCACGCATGTCTCTAGATGTTCAGTAAGTTTGGTCCACATCTGCTTCCATACTCGAAAATGAAATCTGGCAACTTCTGTATGTAATGAACTACAGCCTATCTGGGTGTCCAAGCAAATTATAACCTAACCCTACCTCTCTCACTGAGCATGGGGCTTGCTGCTTTGACTGGCTAGATGCACCTTCCTCCACATCACCCCCAGCACTGAGGGCTTTGACACGTAGCACCACACATAGCTTGTGTCTTTTGATTTGTGTGTGTGTGTGTGTTGCATTTATGGCAGTAAGAGGACAGCTTACAGGAACTGGTTCTCACCTTACATTCTGTGGGTTCTGGGACTCCAGCTCAAACCTTCAAACTCAGCAGCAGGCGCCTTTACCAACTGAGCTGTCTCAGTAGACTCCAGAACTTTTGTAGCATACCAAAAGCTTTATTTGCATAATTGAGGCCTTTCTTGGAAAAGCAGGGCAAATACCTCAAGCAGGCCTCAAACAGCTTGAAAAGAGGTGGGAAGGAAATACCTTGGGGTTTTTTTTTATTTATTTAAGGTCTTTAACGAGGACGAAGCTTCCACAAGCACACAAGGACCATCAAGGAGAAAACAGGCCCCCTACATTTGAGGTACTTGATCACCTACAAGATGTGACCTCAATTCATGGAGGAACAAAATCTATGCCCTTGTCCATAGTCTAATGCTGAAGTCAAACAGGCAAGCCCTCCTTCAAATACAAAAATCAAAGATTCCCATGAAATTTAGAGCAATATTGAAGAAAGAGCACATCCTATGGGCGTGGCTTCTAGCTTTTCCTTTGCTACTTTCAAGATCTTTCAAAATGGTCTCTGTCCAACGGGGATTGACTTTCGGGGAGTGGGGGTCCAGAAAAGGGGAAATCATTTGAAATGTAAATAAATATATCAATAAATTTAAAAAAAACTACTCCATCAATTCTAAAGTACATTTTTCACTCACACTTCAGTGTCCCCCAAAACTGCATAAACTACAACTACGTTTTACTCTCTGAAACAGGGTCTTGCTATGTTGCCCAGGTCGACCACAGACTCATGATCCTCCTGTCTCCACCTTCACCCTTCAAATGCTGGAATTAAAAGCATAAAACACCACAGCCGGCTTGCAGTAGTTCTGATCCCTAGTTCAGACTCATTGCCATCTGATCCACTGGCCCTCTTAACTACTCCTTACCAATTTAACATCTTTTTTGCTATTAGTGTATAAAACAATGCAACAGATAATCAATGGTTTAGCCAAACGCAATGAGTTCACCTATTAGTGAGTGTACCATCAAAATGGCCCAGGCAAGAGTGGCAAATGGTTTGTCACCTGCCACAGGCAAGCAGAGTGCGTAAGAACTCCTGGAACAAGGAAAATAAGGATTTTATTTTGGAGAACCCGTATATATTCACATTCACGTCATGGGCCAGCACGTTCCTGCACATGCTCAGTTACGAAGTACATTTCTAAACATCCCAGTTCAAAATGTAAAGACAGAGTGTGTGTGTGTGTGTGTGTGTGTGTGTGTATTTGGTTATTTGGTTTTTGTTTTTGTTTTTAATTTCCTAGCCCAAAATCATGCAGCACACATTTGAAAAGTCAAAACTGGGGTACAGGGATACTTTGGGGCATGCTCAAATTGTCATATTGTAAATCAGAACACAGATGGGCCAGGCATGGTGGCACGCATCTTCAATACCACTGAGGAGGCAGAGGCAGTCATATCCCTGTGAGTTTGAGGCTAGCCTACACACCAAACTCCAAGACAGCCAGAGCTATAGTGACTCTGTCTCAAAAAAATAAAAATAAAGAAAAGCACAAGACTGCCTCTAGACATGCTCTGCTCACTCTAAATACTTTGGAAATTTTAATTATATTAATATGCAAGTTTGCCCCTCAAAGGTGTAAATCCTACTTAGCAACTAGCAGCAGCATCTTAGAGTATATGAAATATGGTACTTTATTGGGTTGTGTTGAGGAAAAAAGTGTGGATATACTTGATTCATTCTAGACTCTCTAGATGAGTGTGTCGTATATGTCTTCAAGCCTTGGTTTCCTTGTATGTAAAGTTGGAATAATAGCAGAACTAACTGTATAGGTTGTTGTGAGGGTCTCATGAGTCAGTACATGTTAAGAGCTCAAAATATTGCCAGGCAAAAGTGCCTGGGCTTATCTTCTGAGTGAAATTAATTAGAGCAATGGTTCTGCAAGTCTCCCAGTCCATCATCCTCTTGCTCATTTAAATCTAGAATTTGTTGTTTATTCCCCCAAACATTGGATGTTCCATGCTGTAGTGGTTTGAATATGTTTGGCCCAGGGAGTGGCACCATTTGGAGGTATGACTTTGGAGTAGGTGTGTCACTATGGGCGTGGGCTTTAAGACCCTCTTCCTAGCTGCCTGGAAGTCAGTCTTCGGCTAGCAGACTTCAGATGAGGATGTAGAACTCTCAGCTCCTCCTGCGCCGTGCCTGCTTGGATGCTGCCATGCTCCTGCCTTGATGATAATGGACTGAACCTCTGGACCTGGAAGCCAGCTCCAATTAAATGTTGTCCTTATGAGAGTTGCCTTGGTCATGGTGTCTGTTCATAGCAGTAAAACCCTAACTAAGACACATGGGTTCCAGGAATGACCTAGGATCATCTCAGTGGAGTGAATTCTGGCTCAGCTACTTATTTTTAAATAACATTATTCATTCATTTATTTAGTTAGTTACTTATTTACTGTGTGTGTGTGTGTATGTGTGTGTGTGTGTGTGTGTGTACCTGTATGCTATGGCATATGTGTGAAAGTCAGAGGACAACTTGCAGGAATCAGCTCTCCTTTCATCATAAGTTCCAGGTATCAAACTCAGTGCTAGATGGCCGCTAGCACCTTTACCCGCTGGGCAAGCTCACTAACTCATCTAACTCATCAGTTTCCATAGACGCGTTCAGGCTGCCTTTCTGTATCTGTAAGATGAGAAAAACTAAAGCAGAGAGTTCAGACAACCTTGATGAGCCTTAAGTGGGTCAGTCTGCAGAGTGAGCTGGTGCAGTGCCTGGCAAATGGAGAGCCTCAGAAAACTGAGGGACTCTCAGTGAACAACTCTACTTTAAAGAAGCGTTTGGTCTCTCTGTGGAGATGGCCCAGCAGTAGACAATCGCAGATAGAGGTGGCTTCTTGCTACACACTTCAGTGCCCTGGAATTAAAGAGTCTCCAGAAATACACTTGATGGGGGTCACATTCCTAAGCATGCTCCCATAAGGAGTGCACTCCTGCACATGTTCAGTTTACCGTCATGGTTCAAGAAAGATGGCCGTCCAAAGGATCTGGCCATGCTCTGGGCTATGAGGAGACCTCACAGTAGGTACAACTATGAAACATCAGAGAGAAGACACTAAGAAGGGCTTAGTATGAGACTCAGGCTATGTTAGCTGATTTGGAGGAGAGCCCAAGAAAACAGGAGTTTGTATTTAAAAAAAAAAAAAGAAGCACAATAATATTTAATGGGTACATCTATTTCTATTTCATGGGCAGAAGGATAAAAACAAGGCCAAACTTAGCACCAAAGAAGTGGTAATCTCTCCTGTTCGCCAGGAGAGGGAGGTGTTTGGTCATTTTTGCAGTTGTACATCTGTTTTTATCCTTCTGTGGGCATAATTATAGAATTGTCTCAATTTTTTCCCCTTATTCCATCATATTCTTGAGAAGCCTCAAGATCGATATTAATGCTAACATCCTGCTTATGCGGATGAAGGGAACCGTGGATGAAGGGAACCACATGATTTTACTGATACAAATAAGACATTTAATAGCTACCAGCTGTAAGAGACTTAACTGTCCCACTTTTCCTAACACTATGAAGGTCCCTGAGACCCAGAATTTTTAGTGTTTACAAGGAAAAGTCAGCAAGATAGATTTTGTCATCATCACTGCCAAGGCCACCTGTTTCTTTCTCTGCCTTCAGCTCTTTGACAACACGTCCAATAACCTACCTTACATGGGTGTGATATGGGTGTGATGCCTTGACTCATCTGTCTATGAGGCCTTAAGCAGGTTACTCAATGTCTCTGAATCTTGGTGAGATTGACTAAAGAAGGCCTGGACACACCCAAACCTGAACATCCTAGCTTATGTTGTTCCCCAAGCCTTTCACTAATAATTCTTAGGAACTGGAACTGGCTCTTCCAAAATGGAAATGCCCAAAAGACAAGTCAACAAGTCAATACAAGTTGGTAATGTCGCAAACTCAAAATCTCCTGCACAGGATTTCAGTGCTAAAGAAGAGGAAGCTTTTCAACCCATATTGTACTGGCTGGTTTTCTGTATCACCAGGAGATTCAGTTGTAAGGCATATTCTTAATTACTGATCAAGGCAGGGGATAAAGGGGAGGACACTGTGAGTGGAACCATCCCTGGGCAGTTGGTCCTGGATTCTATAAGAAGCTAAGCTGAGCAAGCCAGGAAAAGCAAACCAGTAAGCAGCACCCTCCATGGCCTCTGCATCAGCTCCTGCCTCCAGGTTCCTGCCCTGCTTGAGTTCCAGTCCTGGCTTCCTTCGGTGATGACCAGCAGTGTGGAAGTGTAAGCAGAATAAACCCTTTCCTCCCCAACTCACTTCTTGGTCATGATGTTTTTGTGCAGCAATGGACACCCTAAGACACTTACCAACTTCAAAGTCACCTGCAGTGCTCCTTACTCCCTGGGGTCTGACACCCATACACTTCCTTTGCTACCATATACAGGAACAATAGACCAACATCAGCTAGAAATAGCTGTGAAGAATGGATCTTCACCCGTCTTCAACCCCTTAAGATGGAAAAGTCTGGGGCAGGAAATGAGGTAGACTTGATAGATGCTGGGGTTGGGGACAGCATGCATGGTGGCAAGAGCTACTGCCATCAGAGCTGTTCACGGGTGTTTTACGGGAAGACATGATGGTAGCATTCAAATGAGAAAGATACAAGATCTTCCCGAACTAGAGAGAACCAACACGGCTTTGTTTCATTGCGTTGGCACATCGTAATTAGCTTTGCAGAATTACCTGCTTCCATCAGTCCCACATCTGATGCCATGCACATCCAAAATCTCCACACCAGGAAAGAGAAAAAGAGTAAACTCTTCCCTTGGAAAATCCCAACTGGGCTCTGCAATTCCCTCCCCCATGTTAACTCTTGAATTTCGTTCCCCTCCGTTAAATGTGCCCATAAGAGAAGCTACCAGACACTCAGAAGCCCAGAAGTGCAGCTTACTCTTGAGAAAACCACACCCTCTCCTTGCTACTCTCCATTTCTTAATAACCCCGACTTCTCCAAAATAAAGAAAATACTGTGAACTCAGACTATAACACCCCAATATGGACCCACTTCTTCCCCTTTTTCCTTCCCACAAATCTTCCCTCACACACACTCTACCAGTGGATCAGAAAGGCAGCTCGAGCCCTGCTAGTGACACAATAAACCTTCCTGTTTGGGAGTGGAGGAGAGAAGGTGGGGGGAGGAGAGGTCAAGTTCAGTAGCATTGGCTTCTATGTGCGTCTGGGAGCCCTTACTGACTCAATACCATTGGTTTCTTCTTTAAAACTAGTTGGTCTATGTCTACCTACTGCATTCCATCCCAGCCTGAGCTACAGTATGCTACCACGAAGCCAAGGATGACATTGAAAGCCTCTGATCTCCCGGCCTCAACTTTCACAGTGAGAGAAAGGGTTTTTCTGTGAAGCCCTGGCCATCCTAGAACTCACTCTGTAGATCAGGCTGGAGAGCTCTGCCTGCCTCCCGAGGGCTGGGATCAAAGGCGTATACCATCACCACCACCACCACCACCACCACTGCCTGGCTTGAAATTTTATTTTGCCGGGGTTCTCTTTATTCCTTTTTTCTTTTCTTCAGTATTCCCAAGCACTTCCTAGGTTTCACTACACCTTTTTCCTGAAGGAAATTCAACCCTGTAATGAAGTGTGTATGCTAGAGTCCATGTGGCTAACAAATTGCTTTAAAAAAAAAAAGTTGTGGTTCTCTTTTTTTTTTTTTAAAGAAATTGAAAAAGAAAAAGGGAAACTGAATGGTGTTACTATGCTTCTGTTTACAAGATACCAGACTGAAGCTCGGCAAAGCAGTAAGGCCAGCGAGAAAATCAAGCCAAGCCTTGGAGTCTCTCTCAGACAGATGACAATGGTTCCCAGTCCTCACATACCAGGAGTCCTGGATGAGGCCTCTTCTGGACCAGATGTTGCTATTGAACTCTGCAGCTGTCTTTTGCAATTTCCTTTTCTGTCTCCAGGGTCCGCAGTTTCATTTCACATTAAATCCAGCAGACTCTTGCCAAACCCGTGAGACAATCCCATCTGAGGCAGGACCGGTGAAATCAGAGCCAGCCCCTTCACCTTAAGCCCTGGCAGCTGGACTCCCATGCAGCAGGAGAATTATTATATTTCCTTAACTCCCCACGCCTCCCTCTCCCCCCCCACCCCCGCCAAAGAAATAATGTCCCAAGAGACTCACACTTGACATCCTTTTGGAATCGCTTAGGTATTAGAGCCTAAGCGGAAATTACATATAGCGTTTTGCATTTAATTCAGACAGACACCCAAAATAAATATTCCCTGCCTGGAGTTCCTCAGTGAATAAAGCATGCATAGTATGCACACGGAGGGAGGGCAAGGTGCTGGAAAGATGCCCAGGAATGTGAAATCAACAGCCTTGAGCTGAAAGGGCGTGAACATGGAAACCCTTCCAGAATAACCAAACCAGATAGGACTTAGGGCCAGACGGGTTTAAACGCCAGTTCCTGTGCTTGGGTGGGGAACAGGGGTTCAGCATGCTGCCAGGTGCGCTCTCTCTCTCTCTCTCTCTCTCTCTCTCTCTCTCTCTCTCTCTCTCTCTCTCTCTCTCTCTCTCTCTCTCTCCCCTCTCTCTCCTCTCTCCCTCCCTCTCTCTGTCTCCCTCTCTCTTTCTCTCTCCTCTCTCTCCTCTCTCCCCTCTCCCCCCCCTCTCTCTTCTATTCTACCTTGTTGAAAGAAACCAACAGTGCCACCCAGCCCTTCTCTTTAGGGTGGTCCTAAGCATGAGAGATATTTAAATGCTTTAGAGCCTGGGAATCAACCACCCAAGTATCTACTGTTAATGTCGCAGTGCAAACTTCCAAAGTCGCTGTCACGTTTTGCAGACAGGTTCGCTCTGCATTCCAGTTCTCTTTGGTCTTTGTTTTTCTCCCTGGTCCTTTGGTCTCTCCTTCACATGCTCAAAGTCATCAAAGAACAGGCCTGTATTTGTTTCATAATTCACATGGTGTTCAAGCAGTAGTCCAACCCAGAGAGGCAGCCCCGGGGAGTACAAGATCCTGAAAAAGAAGAGAAAAACACTCAACACGAAATACTCTCTTCTTTATTTTGTTTTTCTAGTCTAAAGGAAATTTGATGTTTTAAGATAGAGGAAGGGAGATCAGAAAATTAAAGTTCAAAATTTAAAAGGAGACACTTCTCGAAAGACGGCTTACCAACGAGCAATGAATTTGGAAAAAAAAAATTCATTCAATATCCTTAGCTATCAGGAAATTCCATTGAAATTCCATCTCACCCCAGTCAGAATGTGAATATCTAGCATTAAAGAAAGTAGCAAGCTTTGCTGAGGATGACGGTGGGACCCTGAGACCCTGCTGATGAGAATAAAAAGAAGACCAGGCGCCATGAAAATCAACAGCTGGACATTCCTCAGGAAACTAAGAATAGAGTCACCATACGGTCCGGCTGCACGCCTGAGACCACGCTGGTCAGAGATACCTACACGTGTGTGTTTCTTGCAGCCCCACTCACAATAGCTAAGTTCTGGAATCAGCCGAGGTGACTGCTAACAGACTACCACAGCAGCAGTAAAGTCCTAGGAAGGGAAAACTGGTGCCCTTCTGATCAAAAGGATGAAATCGCCAACCTGGGCAGAGACCTAACATACCAGTCAGGCCGGGATAAATTTCCTAGCTAAGAAACCATCCCTCAGGAAGGCGTGGCACCCCTTAGAAAGGCCAGGCCCCCTGAATCCATGCTAGAGATAGGCTGAATAACCAGTCATTTAATACAATAATGTACTTTTTCTTCCCTGATATATCCATGAGCACATACAGTACCTACAGACGGCCATGACACCCCTTGGGTGAGCTCACCTTTCTGAGTCCTAAGTTTCCCTTTCTCTTTTTCCTTTATCCTGAGAAGGCTAGGCTGACTCCATGACAGTCTTCAAATGATGCCTCAATCTCTGTTTCCAAGACCAGGCAGGTCCCGCACTCAGAAGCTGCCCCGCCACCTGGCCTGAGGCAAGGGCAACGGGTCAGCAGCAGTTTCCAGACTTCTTCCTCAGCGACAGTCTCCAGCCCCCACGCCTCAGTCATGGAATGTCCCTAGAAATGGAGTAGGATAAAGGTCACCTACCCCAGAATCCCCTAACGTGCTTAAACTCAGGTCTGCGAGCTCACTTGGTTGTCTGCCTTGGTATCGGGAGACCCCAGCAATGCTGGCCGTCTGCAAAATAAAACACTCTTTGCATTTATATACTATTTGAGTCCGGGGTCTCATTCTTCCGTGAATCATGGACCCTTACAATCCTTCTTCCTTTTTTTTTTAAATTAATTTATTTATTTTGTATATAAGTATACTGTAGCTGTCTTCAGACGCACCAGAAGAGGGCATCAGATCCCTTTACAGATGGTTGTGAGCCACCATGTGGTTGCTGGGAATTGAAATCAAGACCTCTGGAAGAACAGTCAATGCTCTTAACCACTGAGCCATCTCTCCAGCCCACAATCCTTCTTCCTGATACTGGCTGGAACCTAAGTACGTCTGGGTTTTTTGTTCCTTTGTTTGTTTTGTTTTTTTCTGGTACTCTGGACTTTAGCCAGCATATCTTTCTCTAGAGCCACCTCCCCCGCCATGTGGCAGCCACACAGACCTCCAAGCCCACTTGACTCAACTGTGTGGCATTTTCCCTTCTCCATTCTTCTTTTCCCCGGCAGCTGCTGAGGTTTACCGCTTTCCTGCCCAGGACTGTCTTAAATTATTTTATTAATGAGACTATGAGCCCAAGAGGGGAACTCCAATTTCCCTGGATCACCTAGCAGCAACAGGAGGACCCCAAGTTTCTGCTAACAAGATGAATGGATGAAGAACTTGTGTCACTTATCATTCCCGGGGCAGCAGGATTCCTGAATACTTACCCTAATAGCCACAGGAACGGGTCAGTCTCACCCCTTGTCAGATAAGCTTCCTTTTGCAGCAGGTAAAGCCCATTACAGAAAGTCAAAATTGGTCAAGACACAGAGAACCACAGATTGTAGAGCAGCCACCACCAGTGGATACAATCCAAACCACAACTCCACACCTAAGACTCACAGGAGTATATCAGGGTACACGGGGTACATCACAGAAGAGTGAGCAGAATGAACCAGGGTGTCAGCTGAGATAATACCTTCTACATATGACAGAGAAGACGCACCATGAAATATTTTTTTATTGGATATTTTCTTTATTTACATTTCAAATGTCCAATTTCCTGGTTTCCCCTCCGAAAATCCCCTATCCCATCCCCCCTCCTCCTGCTCACTAACCCACCCACTCCTGTTTCCCTGTCCTGGCATTCCCCTACACCAGGGCATCGAGCCTTCACAGGACCAAGGGCCTCTCCTCTCATTGATGTCTGACAAGGCCATCCTCTGCTACATATGTGACTGGAGCCTTGGGGACCTCCATGGTGGTTGGTGGTTTAATTCCTGGGAGCTCTGGGAGGTCTGGTTGGTTCATATTGTTGTTCCTCCTATGGGGCTGCAAACCCCTTCAGCTCCTTGGTCCTTTCTCTAGCTCCTCCACTGGGAACCCTGTGCTCAGTCCAATGGATGGCTGTGAGCATCCACTTCTGTATTTGTCAGGCACTAGCAGAGCCTCTCAGGAAACAGCTACATCAGGCTCCTGTCAGCAAGTACTTATTGGCATTCACAATAGTGTCTGTGTTTGGTAACTGTATATGGGATTGATCCCCAGGTGGGGCAGTCTCTGGATGGCCTTTCCTTCAGTCTCTGCACCACACTTTGTGTCTGTATTTCCTCCCATGGGTATTTTGATCCCCTTTCTAAGAAGGACTGAAGTATCCACCCTTTGGTCTTCCTTCTTTTTGAGCTTCATGTGGTCTGTGAATTGTATCTTGGGTATTCCAAGCTTCTGGGCTAATAGCCACTTATCAGTTAGTGCATACCATGTGTGTTCTTTTGTGACTGGGTTACCTCACTCAGGATAATATTTTCTAGTTCCATCCATTTGCCTAAGAATTTCATGAATTCATTGTTTTCATTAGCTGAATAGTACTCCATTGTGTAAATGTCCCATATTGTCTGTATCCATTCCTCTGTTGAGGGACATCTGGGTTCTTTCTAGCATCTGGCTATTATAAATATGGCTGCTATGAACATAGTAGAGCATGTGTCCTTATTACATGTTGGAACATCTTCCACGCAATCTTAACAGCATGGCTGCCTCAGTAAGACTTACACAATGGCAAAGCCAGCTGGCATGCCAGTATGGATGTATAAAATGAAGAAGAAAAAAAAAAACAGTAAACAGTCTCACAACGCATCTCTAGATAAAGAGCTACCTGCAAGTAAAGACTGCTAAGAGAATAAGTTAGAGTCAGTCTTCTCCAGGAATGAGACCCTTGACAGGAGGTTTTGGTTTGGTTTGGTTTGGTTTTTTTACTGTCCTAAATTGTTTATTGGATATGAATTATACAAATATCACATGTATTAGCGGTAACGGTGGAGCTGGAGAGTATCACGCCATCTCCAGGTTGCACGGAGAGAACCAGCAATAGTGTGGTGGAACTTGTGGCCCTTTCTGAGGCCACAGCTCTTTCGGCCAGCAGATGTCAGCCCATGCATCTCTCTGTGCTTGTGGACTTGGTGATCCACTGGGTGTCAGGATTTCTTCTGACAGCTTTATGGAATGGATCAGTGAGGATAACTTCAAAAAATGTATATGTGGAATCTTCGCCAACCCAGTAGGAACTCAGGACTCTCAAAGCCCCACAACAGCGCCCAGCTCTCTCCTCGGCAACAGACTGAAGGCTTCGGGCAAAGTTCAGCTGGTTAACACCATGGTGAGCAGGTTTGCAGGGTAAGTTGCACCCACCCTTAGGAACCGGGTGTTTGAGACCAGCACGGCGGACACGAATCCTGATGGCTGCAGCCAGAGGAAAGGAATGAGAGGAGGTTTAATTCCTAAATACATACATATGTGAGCAACAATAAATAGACTCGGCAGGCTGTGTGTGTTTATGCATAAAATTATACATATACTTTGATTTTGTGTATAATTCATGTATAACAATAACAATTAAAGAGGAAATTGAAGAGATTGCTTACAAACGTGAGCTGTTCTTCTAGAAGATTTAGGGTCGATTCCCAGCAGCCAGTTTCAGCCCATTCAGATGATACAACACCCTCCCCTATCCTCCAAGGCCACTGGATGCACATGGTACATAGGTATATATGCAGGCAAAACACTCTTGCAAATAAATAACAAACAAATAAAATCCACAATGCAGAACCCAAGGGGCTGCCTCTCCACCTTCCAGACATGTAGTCTGCTCTCACAAATAAACAAATGTGAGAAAAAAGTTAGAAGAAGAAGGAGGAGGAGGAGGAGGAAGGAAGAAGAGGAAGAAGAGGAAGAGAAGGAAGGGGAGGAAGAGGAAGAAGAGGAAGAAGGAGGAAGAAGAGGAGGAAGAGGAAGAAGAGGATGAGGAGAAGGAAGAAGAAGAAGAGGAAGAAGAAGAAGGAGGAGGAGGAGGAGGAAGAAGAAGACAGAAGAAGAAGAAGACAGAAGAAGAAGAAGAAGAAGAAGAAGAAGAAGAAGAAGAAGAAGAAGAAGAAGAAGAAGAAGAAGAAGAAGACAGAAGAAGAAGAAAAAGAAGAAGACAGAAGAAGAAGAAGACAGAAGAAGAAGAAAAAGAAGAAGACAGAAGAAGAAGAAGAAAAAGAAGACAGAAGAAGAAGACAGAAGAAGAAGAAAAAGAAGAAGACAGAAGAACAACAAGAAGAAGACAGAAGAACAACAAGAAGAAGAAAAAGACAGAAGACAGAAGAAGAAGAAGACAGAAGAAGAAGAAGACAGAAGAAGAAGACAGAAGACAGATGAAGAAGAAGACAGAAGAAGAAGAAAAAGAAGACAAAAGAAGAAGAAGAAGACAGAAGAACAACAAGAAGACAGAAGAAGAAGAAAAAGAAGAAGACAGAAGAAGAAGAAAAAGAAGAAGACAGAAGAAGAAGAAGACAGAAGAACAAGAAGAAGACAGAAGAAGAAGAAAAAGAAGACAGAAGAAGAAGAAGAAGAAGAAGAAGAAGAAGAAGAAGAAGAAGAAGAAGAAGAAGAAGAAGAAGAAGATGAAGAAGAAGAAGAAGAAGAAGAAGAAGACAGAAGAAGACAGAAGAAAAAAGAAGAAGACAAAAGAAGAAAAAGAAGACAGAAGAAGAAGAAGAAGAAGAAGAAGAAGAAGAAGAAGAAGAAGAAGAAGAAGAAGAAGAAGAAGAAGAAGAAGAAGAAGAAGAAGAAGAAGAAGAAGAAGAACAAGAAGAAGAAGAAGAAGACAGAAGAAGAAAAAAGAAGACAGAAGAAGAAAAAGAAGACAGAAGAAGAAGAACAAGAAGAAGAAGAAGAAGACAGAAGACAGAAGAAGGAGAAGAAGGAGAAGGAGGAGCAGCAGCAGCAGCAGCAGCAGCAGCAGCAGCCAGGTCAGTGGTAGCGCACGCCACTAATCCCAGCACTTGGGAGGCAGAGGCAGGCGGATTTCTGAGTTCAAGGCTAGCCTGATCTACAGAGTGAGTTCCAGGACAGCCAGGGCTGCACAGAGAAACCCTGCCTCGAAAAAATAAAGGAAGTAGTCATACACTTGAGAGGGATTTGGGGGAACATGGGAGGGATCAGAGGAGGGAGAGTAGGGAAATATTAAAAAAAACGACCTGCCAATCCTCCATGATGCCAGACTTCCGTGCTCCTGCCAACTAGAGCACAGGGCTCCCAACCAGGCCATCTCTCCAGTTGTCCTTCTGGCCCACCAGCTCTCATGCCCTATGGGGCCACTGGGCCTCCACTGGGCCATCTCACTCGGAGGTCCCTCTGCTAGCCATCTCCAGCGGGGCTTGCTACCACGCAATGTGCCTCCTCATTACCCAGTAGAATCAAGACTCTTAATGCTTAATTAACCAATCAGATTCATGTATAAATAATATTACAATTTACAAGATGTCAATACAATAATTTTAGAGCCAATTGACAATGATAAAAGCTTTATCCCAATATTTCTAACCTTATAAAAGCATAGCTATTTGTGGCTAGTAAATGCCACACAGTTCCACATCTGAAGCCATCTTGGTTTCCCCCTTTCTCCTCCTGGGACCTTTCTGTCTCCCCAACTCCTAGCTCCGCCTCCCTTTTCCTATCCAATCTCAGGCCTTTCACTGCCCTAATGTGATTGGACAGGGAAAATCCTGCAACAGAAAATGATGTAATGGAGTATCCATCTGTGAAATTTTAAAAAATCTAATAATAAAATAAATGTAAAAGGTGCCATGTGTGCACAATGTAGTTTTATTTAGCCGTGAAGAATAACATTTTGCAGAAAAATACAACTGGAAATCATTACATTAACTAAAATAAAATAAATCAGATTCAGAATGATTTATGCAGTTAATAGATAATGTAGACTCAAGTATGAGTGATCTGGCTTTTGGGTTGTGTTTTTGAGACAGGGTCTCCTAGTAGCTCAGGCTGACCTCAGACTCTTTATGTAGCAGAGGATGGCCTTGCTCTCCTGATCTTCCTGTCTCATAGAATGCTAGGATTACAGGATTTCTTAACAGGCTGTCTGGAGCAGAAACTGTAAACCTAGAACTTGGAAAGATAAAATCAATTACGCAATGTCTTAAGTATTCAAATATCTTTGCTACACAAAGATAAGTTGGTTTGTTGTAAATGAAATCACAATTCAATCATAGAGATGGATTCTCATCTCTATGTAGAGCTTTGTCCAGACAAAGAAAGATTCTTAGAAGATATGATTCACCTATTGCTCCCCATATCTATTATTATTATTATTATTATTATTATTTTATTTCTTTACATTCCAGTTGTTTCCCCCAACTCCCTGCTCCCACAATTCCTCCTCCCCCTAGTCTCTGAGAAGGTGCTCCCCCTACCAGATTTCCCCCTTCCCTGGGGCCTCAAGTCTCTTGAGGATTAAGCACATCTTCTCCCACTGGGGCCAGACCAGGCAGACTTCTGTTATATTTGTGCCTTGGACCAACCTGTGTATACTCCTGGCTGGTGGCTCAGTCTCTGGGAGCTCCCTGGGATCTGGGTTAGTTGAGCCTGCTGGTCTTCCTATGGGGTCGCCCTCCCTTTCAGCTTCATCAATCCTTCCCCTGATTCAACTATAGTGGTCCTGGACTTCAGTCCGAAGGTTGGGTGACTTCCATCTCTGTCAGCTGCTGGTAGGGCCTCTCAGAGGACAGCCATGCCAGGCTCCCCTAGGTCCAAGGGTCAGTGTGTTTGCTGGGAACTGGCCATGTTGTTTATTAATAGCATGCAAAAAGACAAAGACTAGAAAGATAGCCCATATCTATGCACTGCCCTTCTGACCTGACCTCGCTTTTGCTCACAAATACCCCATGCTCTCAGACCCTTTCCATTCTAAGACCTGGAATCGTATCTGTCAACAGGTGGCATTCCGTACAGAAGCACACAGACTAACTACTACTATGCAATGTGAAAACTTTCTAATGCCTTTCCCTCTATGGTCCTTACCCTATCCTACAACTGTGTAACAACTGTGTAAAGACTTGTTCCTATACAGGTTTGTTTCAATTTTCTAAACTTTTCTTGATTAGAATCATTCCATAGAGAGGGCAGGGGAGAGACAGAGAAAGGGAAAGAAGAAAGAAAACCTTTGGCAATGCTAAGCAGCCAGTGTGTAATGGAATCTGCATTTGGCAGCAGAGTCTTGGACTTATTCCAGTTCAGGAAATACCTACGAATGTGCCAGAGGCAAGCTTAGCTTTCAAGGCCAGGGGGGCCACCGTGTTAGGAGTGCAAACACTGGCTTTCAGAAATCGGAAACTTTCTAAATGTCCACCAGATGGCCTCAGTTTTCAGAGCCATATCACAGAGTTTGGTTTTAAGTCCTGTAAGCCCTGTGAATCATGATCTCGGGAAGTGACAATCTGTGACTGAAGGTTACCAATACCACTGGGGATATCTATTCCTAGAGTCTCTTGTGGGAAAATAAAATACCATGCATTTTAAAGCTGACAGATCTGAATTTCTTTTTTTTTTTTAACCTAACATTGTATACTTCAGTTGAATTTTCTTGGAATCCTGCTAATTTTATTTTCAATCTACTGTTTAATAAGAATGTTCTCGTGTTTCAAAGAGTTTGTGATGCAAAGACATTCCAATGCATCATCAGTCACTTCTGCAGAAGGAATAACTAACTGCAGACTTCCAGGCGATGTAAGGATGTCTGTCACCTGCACCTGTCACTAAGTCGGTTTCTTCTGCTCCCTTCAGGGTTTCCCCATACAATGCTTGAATTATGGGATGTTTGTTTGTTTGTTTGTTTGGTTGGTTGGTTGGTTGGTTTTGTTTTAATATTATAATAGCACATAAAAGAATAGGCTTAACTGGAAAAGAATTTCAAAGTCCAGGGTCAGTTTGATAGGAGTCCCTTGTCACACCCAGTGTCCCTAAAGAGACATACTGACCATGCTGAACCCCTGCATCTTCTTTCTGATGTGGCAAGCATGAATGGGAAGCTCTATCAGGTTTCCAAAGAGCCCGATTTATCCTGAAATAGACAACTATTTACATAAGTAGTTTGGAACACCAGTTGCCTGGCTCTTTTAGTTTTCCATCCCATTTTTTGGCAAGGGAGGGTACTAATGGCTTAAATATGAAGTCCCCACCCCCTCCCCAGGAAACAGGCTCATGTGTTGAGGTCTTGAATCTTAGCAGTTATGATGAATGGGCGATTAAGAAACAGTGTTTGGGGCTGGAGAGATGGCTCTGGCTCAGCGGTTAAGAGCACTGACTGCTCTTCAGAAGGTCCTGAGTTCAAATCCCAGCAACCACATGGTGGCTCACAACCATCTATAATGAGATCTGATGCCCTCTTCTGGAGTGTCTAAGGGCAGCTACAGTGTACTTACATATATAATAAATAAATCTTTAAAAAAAAAAAAAAAGAGTATTTGGTTGAAAGAAGCAGGTCACTGGAAAAAAAATGTCTTTATAGGGTATACCTTTGTACCCAATTTACCTGTCTTTATGCTTCCAAGGTGTTAGAAAAGTTCACCAGATCCCCAACTCTGGGAAGATATAGATTTTGACCAAACCAGTCATCGTAAGTCAAGCCTTGGTCACCAAGACTAGTATAAGAGCGGACATGAGGCCCAAATCATGCTAACCTGAGTAAATTTCAAATCTCTTTCTATAAATACTCACATAAAATTCATCCTTTGCTGGGCACAACAGATCATGCCTGTAATACTAGAATGCATGAGGGAGGCTAAGATAAAACCCTACGCTAGAGAAAGAAGAACAAAGGTAGAAGATTGAGTATCGTGAGGGAGTGTTTGTAGTGAGAGAGTCTGGCGTGCCCAGGCCCTAAGCCCAATACTCACAACCACCAAGATAATAACATAATTTTAAGTCCAGTTTTCTGGGCCTAGAGAGATGACTCAATGGGTAAAAGAACTTGCTGCTCTTGCACCAGGACCAGAGTTTGATTCCCAATACCTTCAGCAGGCAGTTCACAACTTCCTGTGAGTCCAGCTACTGGGACAATACCTTCTTCTAGGCTGGAGAGATGGCTCAGTGGTTAAGAGCACTGACTGCTCTTCTGAAGGTCCTGAGTTCAAATCCCAGCAACCACATGGTGGCTCACAACCATCTGTAATGAGATCTGACGCCCTCTTCTGGAGTGTCTGAAGACAGCTACAGTGTACTCATATACATAAATAAATAAGTCTTAAAAAAAGAAACACCTTCTTCTGGCTTCTGTGGGCGCACACACACGGGTACATGCACACCCATACACACCACACTCACACATAAATTCAAATATCTTTTTTAAGTCCATTTTTCTTGCTCAACAAAAATATCAAGTTAAAAGCCATCTCAGGGCCACAGTTTAGAGTGAAGACTGGAAGAAGGACAGATATAAGCTAAATGATTGATATAAATGTACTTAATCAGTCAGATCATGCCTCATGTGAATGACACCTACTTTTGAACTTTTTCAATTACCAAAATCCAAGAATACAGTGAGAAAGCACACATGGGAACAGCTCACATCATTCTTGTGAGTCAGATGTCCATTCTAGCTAGTTAATACTTATGCATCACCAGCCACTCCATAGTTTCCCCAGCAACCATACATAGGGATAATTGTCCTTTTCCTTTCTGAACACATTTATAAGAGATTTGTTCAAAATCGTTCCTTACGAAGTAGGAAATCATTCAAAGTACACATTCCTTAAATGTTTTGTTTTTAACTTAAAACGCGTAAGCAACATTTTTTTAGTCAGTTTGAGTACACGCAGGCAGAGGCGTGCTGTGGCCTCTCCTTGTCTCCGTTTCTTCAAGGGCACATGATGTAACTGTAAGTCCTAGCTAGCTTTGCATGTGCCTCAACAATGAAATGCAAATCCAAGTGATGAATCTCTTCCCAAGTCTGCCCTTCAGACTCACAGGCAGAAGACTTCGTCTTATTTTTCTTTCTTACCTTCTCTGTATGTGTGGCGTGAATGTTCGTGTTTGAAAGCGGGGGCGTGCATGCCGTGGCAGAGGTATGGAACTCAGACGACAACCTTGGGTGTTGGTACTTGTCTTTGACTTTGTTTGAGATGACGTCTCTTGTTTGGCACAGTGGATGCCAATCTAGCTAGTCCATGAGCTTCCTGGAATTCTCCTGCTCCACACCCCTCCCCTATCTCTGTAGAAGCTCTGGGATCACAAACATGTGCTACCATGCCCAGAATTTTATGGATTCTAGGCATCCAAACTCAGGTCCTCCTCATACATACACAGCCCCACGAGGGACCCTACATGTTCTCTCTCATCTGTGCATAATGCAGAAGAACACGGCCACCTTAGAATCCACAGGTTGGAAATGACAGAGCCAAAAGATGGAAGCAGCCTGGTGTTCATTAGTCAAGAATGTCCTTTGAACTTAACATAAATGGGAAACTTTACTGTATTATGTCATTGAGACTTGAGGTTTGTCTAACGTAACAGCTAGTGCTGTCTTAGCTAGTAAGCATTGCCTCAACTAATGACTTTTTAAATATGAGTTTCCTCATTGAATTCTTTGCAACCCCTCCCCCCAGGATCATGAGAGTGGGAGAACTGTCTCAGCTTTTCACTGGCTGCAGTACCCAGGAGAGCCAACCCTCATGCCCCACCTGGGCAGCAGAGTAGAGATGGCCCTCATGGTGGGCCCCACTACTCATCTAGAGACTATGGTTGCTTGGACAAGGGAAATGTTACCCCTCCCCCATCCTGCCCCTAGCTGCCTGTAGCAGGCAGAAGAGCTGCCCATGAGGTCATGAGAGCAGGAGAGCTGGCCCTGACCCTTACCTGCTGCAGCACTCAGGGGAGTGGGAGCTGGACCTCACCAGGGCAGCACAGTAGAACTGGCCCTACTGGTGTGGGTAAGGGTGGGCTAGTCCCAAGGGCATAAGAGCAGGAGAACTGGCCCTACCCTTTGCCAGCTGCAGCATTGGGTGAGCTCACTGGAGCAGTATTGGAGAGTTCACCCTGGTGGTGTGGGTGCCAGAGAGCTGGTGGGCTGACCAAGTCAGCTACCACCCAGGCCCAGACCCAAGCCTATATAAGTTGGTCCACCCCCAAATCTACACCATCTGTGAACTGGTGAAGTCTCTGAAAGGGACAGTCCTGATGATCTGAAGCTGCATGATTTCATGACACAGAACAACAGGATATCCAAGAGTGAAACAGCAGTGAATATCCAGTATTGATGGTGTAGCAGAACCAGAGGCCGCAAACCAGACCATCGGCTCACAGCAACGAACATTTGCAAGATATGTGGACAGAAGGGTGTACTGTGGGACACACTGTGACACACCACAACTTCTATAACAAGATTCTTGTTGTTGGTTTGGTTTGGGGTTTTTTTTGTTGTTGTTGTTTTTGTTTTTTGGTTTTTGTTTTTTTTTTGTTTGTTTGTTTTTGGGTTTTTTTGCTTGTTCATTTTCTTTTCCTTTGGCCGGAGGAGGGTTATAAAGGCAGAGAACGGATTCAAAGGGACAGGGAGCTTAATGAGGCTTGAGTGCATAATGGGAAATTCACAACGAATGATAAAGAGTGAAACAAAAGAAAAAGAAATGCTCTGGCATCTTTCTTACCTAAGTCAAACCCCTAATATATTAGCACTTACCATTCAGTTTCTTAAAGTCTATATTTTGTAAACTGTTCTTAAAACGATGAGTGTAGCATCCTAATGCCACTGTCTTGTCCTCATTAAATTTTAGCGGTCTCCCCTCATTTCCTTTCACCATCGGCTTCCCCTCCCTTTTCTTCTTCTTTTTATAATAAGAAGGGAGGAATGTCGGTATCAGGACCTCTGCAACCTGTGACATCAGATAGGCGTGAACTGGACCCCTGTTGCCAAGGCAACAGCCACTATATTCCCAGAATCCACTTGGCTCATCTCCGGCCTTTACTGTGTCACCACCCATATATTAAGAAAGGCCCTGCTGATTTCCCTCTCTCTCTGTCTGTCTGTCTGTCTGTCTGTCTCCAACCTTCTCTTTCACTGCCATCTTGCCCTTTCCTCTCTCAAAAAACCTCACATGGAACTGTTTTAAAAAAAAAAAATCTTTAGGGGGTCTCACCCACACTGAGTTCTTTCAATACATTCCACTTGGCTTCCATAGGAGCAATTATTTCTCCATACTCATCACATCCATTTACATAAATATTTAATTAGACTTCATAAGTACAGTAGCAAGCACAATTACCATAAACTGGTTTGGAACCCGTTGTTGCAGGAGCAGAACTCCCAGGATACACAAGAGAAATCAACCCCAGCATCCATCCTTCTGCAGACATCACTCAGTATATCACACCACAAATGAATGGGTTTAGTGGCCACTGATCAACTGAATGTGTTGGGTTTAATTTTCTTACTATTGCACTTGAGATTTTTTCCATGTATCTTTTTTTTAAAGATTTATTTATTTATTTTATGTATGTGAGTACATTGTAGCTGTACAGATGGTTGTGAGCCATCATGTGGTTGCTGGGAATTGAACTTCAGGACCTCTGCTCCTGCCAGCCCCACTCACTACGGACCAAAGATTATTTATTATATGTAAGTACATTGTAGCTGTCTTCAGACACACCAGAAGAGGATTTCAGATCTCCTTACAGATAGATGGTTGTGAGCCACCACGTGGTTGCTGGGATTTGAACTCAGGACCTTCAGAAGAGCAGTCAGTGCTCTTAACCACTGAGCCATCTCTCCAGACCTCCATGTATCTTTACATACAAAGTTATTCTACACCTTGATATTTTTATTTATATATTAGGTCCTAATAGTAAGGTTGCATAGCTTTATCAAAAATTTTTGGTAATATTATTATCTCCATATACGTTTTGTTCATTTATTTTTTTAAGATTTTATTTATTTTATATATGTGAGTACACTGTGGCTGTCTTCAGACACACCAGAAGAGGGCATCGGATCCCCATTACAGATGGTTGTGAGCCACCAGGTGGTTGCTGGGAATTGAACTCAGAACCTGTGAAAGAGCAGGCAGTGCTCTTAACCACTGAGCCCTCTCTCCAGCCCCTATTTTTTGTTTTTATTAAAACAGCATCTCAGGTAGCCAAGGCTGGCCCTGAAGGCTTGATCCTCCTTCCTCCAATTCTCAAGCACTAGAATCACAAGTGTGTGCCGCCAAGCCCAGAGAGAGACTTTTTCCAGTGTTGGGAC
The DNA here is from genome assembly GCF_947179515.1 of Apodemus sylvaticus. Taxonomy (NCBI): domain Eukaryota; kingdom Metazoa; phylum Chordata; class Mammalia; order Rodentia; family Muridae; genus Apodemus; species Apodemus sylvaticus. The sequence goes on from NC_067491.1 coordinate 44,071,835, forward strand.
TCAAACTCAAGGTCTCACCCATGCTAGGCAAGTGTTCCCTGTCTTTATTCTCATGCCAGTCACAAGCATGGGGCTCGCTTCGCTCGAGGAATGTGCGAACAGAACACGTAACTTCAGACTCTTTCTCGGAGGGAGAATTCCTCATTATGTTCCCCAGGATTGTTGTTGTGTTCAAAATGTTCACTTCTTTTTTCTTTTTTTGATTGATTGATGATTGATTGATTGATTGATTGATTTGTGTGGTACATGTGCACCATGTGGAGATTAGAGAGCTCACGGCAGTCTGTGCACAGCAGTGGTTTCAAGAACTGAGCCCAGATCATCAAACCTAGGGGACATTTCCTTTACCCTCTGAGTCCTCTCAGATTTCTGTTCACTTTCTCACTATATATATTTTTCCTTTACATTTATTTTATGTGTATGGGTGTTTTACCTACATATGTGTTTATGTACAAAGTGCCTACAGAGACCAAAAGAGAGTGATATTTTCCCTGGGACTGAAGTTAGTGACTGATGTGAACCACCATGTGGATAATGGAAACTGAAGCCAGGTCCTCCAGGAGAGCTGCCAGTGACCTTAACCACCAAGCTATCTTTCCAGTCCGTACTTGTCTATTTAATTATGCGTAGGCCTGCCTTTGGATTGGGGTGGGTTGGTGATACGTGCACCTGAGCTCCATGATGGCCAGAAGCACTGGAATTCCCTGGAGTCAGAGTTACAGATGGCGATGAAACACTTAGCCTGGGCGCTGGGCGCTGAACTTGGCTCTTCTGAAAACCAACTGTTGGGAACAAGCAACAGGAACTTATTCTAAATACTACCCACTTTGTTTTCAGACTCTCATAGGAAGAAACTAAATTCAAGGACCCAGGGCCTAGAGGAGCTGGGGACTTCCCAATAGCTGCCCAGATTCTGTCGTGAGGAAACAGTTGTCTATGTCCAGACATCTCAAGGACAACTTCTCCAGGCTCCCAGGCCCAGGAACCTACACCTCTCCCGATTGATGAAAACTCTGTTGCTCAGCCTCTCAAGTTAAAATGTGATTAGACAACGCTCCAGCCCACCCTGTTTTGCCTCACTTTCTGGTTACATCCTTTCAATATGCCGTGCAGGATTCCTTCAGGGTCATAGTTCAGCTCCAGAGTCTGCTCCGCGGCCTCGATCAATCGATCAAGCAGTGGCTTGATTACAATAAACTTTTGTCATCTGCATTGACCCGGTGCTCGTGTTATGTTGGAGTTAAGAGGACCCACAACAATACAAGCGCTCTAAACCCAGAGAGCCCCCAGACCCCCATATTGTTCCCGTCTTGAATCAGATTTAGTGCTGAGTCTTTTCAGAAAACCATCCGTTTCGTGAGGGAGATTTTCAGATGTGCTAGCACAGAGCCAAGCAGGGCACCCTCCTCTAAACGTTTCAGCTCTTAATTATGGAAAAGTTTAAGGACATATAAGGACAGAGAGACGCACAATGGATCCCCAAGAACGCATTACCCAGCTGCAGCCGTAATCAGCATTTTCTGTCAATATTTTTCACCTATTCCCCAGTCGCTCTTTTAAACTAGAACACTGTAATCTTTGACGAATCCCAGACTTCCAATCATCCTGCCTCACAAACTTCAGTAATTCCTTTCACAGAAAAGAACTTCCTTAGAAAAGTTTAATAATTTCTGGGTTTGTAATTATAACTTTTTTGTTCTACTTTTTTCCCCCAATTTCCTAAAGACTTCCCTGAAAGGGGAAAAAACAAGAGACTGCGGTTTGTTGTTGTTATTGTTGTTGTTTTGTTGTTGTTGTTTCTGGCAAGTCATCTATTGAACTATTTATCTACAGCGCTTCTAATTTTCTTTCTTTTTTTTTTAATAAAAGGATTTGCTTACTTTATTTACAGAGAAATTGGCCTGTGAGGCATGAATGTACACCACATGTATGCTTGGAATGAACAGAGTCCAGAAAAGGGCGTCAAATCCTTGAAACTACAGTTACAGATGGTTGTCAGCATGCACGTGGTTGCTGGGACTTGAACCCAGGTCCTCTGGAAGAACAGCCAGTGCTCTTAGCCACGGAGCCATCTCTCCTGTCCCAAGTGTTTCTTTATTTCACTTCAAAGATTTGTATTGCTTTGCTCTCACTATCTGGTCAACTCTTGTTTTTCTTTGGCTGAACGCTTGAGTAATGGTGTCCCCTGAGGTTATCTTTGGCTGAACGCTTGAGTAATGGTGTCCCCAGAGGTTATCAGCGTGCTGCTGAAACAGCTTTAGCCTCAGCCTCCACAGTGTTCCATTTCCCATTTGTGGTCTATAACTGCACTTTTATTTTTTTAAAAGATTTATTTATGTTATATATATGAGTGTTCTATGTACACCTGCAGGCCAGAAGAGGGCATTGGATCCCATTACAGATGGTTGTGAGCCACCAGGTGGTTGCTGGGAATTGAACTCAGGACCTCTGGAAGAACAGTCAGTGCTCTTAACCACCGAGCTATCTATTCAGCCCTGTAATTGCACTTTTAATATTCTACTTTAAACCATACACTGTTTAAATGTTTTCTTCTTTAAAAAAAAAAAATTCTCACTTGGGAGGCAGAGGCAGGCAGATTTCTAAGTTCGAGGCCAGCCTGGTCTACAGAGTGAGTTCCAGGACAGCCAAGGGCTATACAGAGAAATCCTGCCTCAAAAAAAAAAAAAAAAAAAAAAAAAAAAAAATTAAAAAATTATCCTCTCTCTGGGCTGAAGAGATGGCTCAGTGGTTAAGAGCACTGACTGCTCTTCCAGAGGTCCTGAGTTCAACTGCCAACAACTACATGGTGGCTCACAGCCATCTGTAATGGGATCTAATGCCCTTCTACTGTGTCTGAAGACAGCTACAGTGTATACTCAGAAATAAAATAATTCTTTTAAAAAAATCTCCTCTCTCAAAAATACAAATAGCTAGCTAGCTAACTAGGTAGACAGACAGGAGATATTTAAAATATTTAAATTTTTCCCTCATTTGTAAGTTCATGAATGCTCTTGTAGTATTTATACTTTGTGGCGTTGATTTCCCTTTACTCACATTATGATCTTATGTTTGTTATTATACCGCATATTTTAATAACATTCCATTATCATAAAAAATTATCTTTATATGAATGTATTAACCTATGAGAATTGTCACTAATACCTGCTCAGTTTTGTGACTGTTTATAGTCACTTAAACTTTATTTAATAAGTTTCAATATTCCCTTTCTTTAACGTTATAATTCTCCTAGTCGCTGGTGCAGTGTGGTGTGATGAGGTGTGGCATGGTTTGGTTTGACACGGGATCTAGAGTAGTCATGGCTGGACTCAAGCTCGTGGTGCAGCAGAGGGACTTTTCTTCTCTGACTCTGGGAGAGATACTGGGATTATGCTCACAGATGCGCGCCATTACGCTGGAATCTACGAGGTGCCAAGAACCAAACCCAGGGCTTTATACCCCTAACCGGGTGCTCTGCCAACTGAACTAAGTCCCCAGCCCTAATTTCCCAATCTTAAATATTCTATCCAATGCTTCTCTCAGTCACCTAGAGCGTATCTTTAAGACCCTTCTTGTCAGAATGGCAGTTTAAGTAAGTAGGTTGAGGTCCTCACCTACTCATACACATGAAAGAAAAATTACAGAACAAAGTAGCTCGACTGGAAATAAAAGACAAAGAAGTAATGCGGTTGAAACAACGAAGCTACTGGGTTTCAGGTCAGAAGCGACTTGAGGCAGCGGGAAGGCAACTTCCGGGATGCTAACAGGCAGGGCTGATGTGAGCATCACTAACAAGTAGCATAAACACTGGCTAGTGAAGTTGGACGCCGCTACAGAGCAGGATGAGTTCTGGATATAAACAAACATGAGGACCATCGCATGCGCTGTCTCCATAGCAACAAGAAGGGCAATACCCCACGGGGGATCGGGCTTGTGGGTTGAGACGGGGAAAATAGAGTGGGGCTCCCTAGCTTGGGAAAGGGGGCTAGAAGCAGCAGCTGCTGGTTACTGTGGGCTGACTGCTTCTGTGAGGCCGCATGCTGGAGAAGCCATGCCTCTCTACTCTAGTCCATGAAAGGCTACCCAAGGCTCCCGGACTACACCGGTGATATGTCAGAAATACCGGTGATATGTCAGAATGATTGTAGAACAGGAATGCCAAGCTGCTAGTGTAAGACTTGCGATCAACATTTTTATATTACACTGAAATTTTTTTTCTCAAGAGGGAAGAGCGTATGAGGTGTGAACTGGAGGAAAGGAAGGAATCAGGAAATTAAAGAGAAAGCACACGGATAGTTGTTTAATTGCCTTCACCAAGGTCCTGCAAACGAAAAGTCCAGAAAAGGAGTTGAAACCCATAGGAAGAAAAGCAATGCTATAATCCCGGAACCTAGAAGGCAGAAACAAGAAAAACTCAGGACCAGCATGGGTTTCATAACTGAACTGGGTCTCAAAAGAAGCCAAGAGGACTCTGGTAGTGGTGGCACACATCTTTAATCCTAGCACTGGAAGTCGGGTGGAGGCAGAGGCAGGCCAACTCCTGAGTTCAAGGCCAGCCTGGTCTACAAAGTGAGTTCCAGAACAGCCAGGGCTACACAGAGAAACCCTGTCTTGAGGAACCAATAATTAATTAATTAGTTAATAAAACGTGATCTGTGTCTTACTCTCCTTTCGCTGAAGCTACTAGAAGTGTTTAAATCCACAAGCTTCTGTAAGACTGCTGGAGTCTGAGCTCCTGTGAGCCAACCCCCAGGGCTCAGGCAAGAACCACGCGGTTGGTGAAGCCACTGTTCTTGCCACCACTGAATCGGGAAGCCTAGCCAGGCACAGCTCCATCTGGAAGCTCAGTGAGGAAGTCTCCTTCCAAATTGCCTTTGTTGCTTTCTGCAGAATGCACCACCTTGGCAGAATCTAAATTGTAGGCAGAGAATCGGTTTATCTTCCTGTAGCCTCTGCACTCTACCAGACAGCAAGAATCCTCATTGAACAAGCCCGTCAACAGTTGCCCACACTTTCTCCACTACAACGGGGACTGTTTCTCTGTTACAGTTTATCAAGTGAACTATTTCATGTCTATGATGAGCTAACTCATTCATATTTTTCTACATATTATATGTGCATCCTGTGTGTGCGCACGAGCGTGTGTGTGTGTGTGTGTGTGTGTGTGTGTGTGTGTGTGTGTTTGTCCATGTACCCACACACACACCCAGGGGTAGACCAGAAGTAAATGTTTTCCTTCTCTACCCTTTTGTTTTGATTTAATTGTACTTATTCATTTATATTGTAGGTAGGTGGGTGTCGGGGTGAGGCAGTGCCGTGGCCTGTGTGTAGAAGTCAGAGGACAAATTGCAGAAATCAGTTCGTTTCTTCTACTCTGTGGGTCCCAGAGATCAAACTCATCAGTCTTGGCAGCAGAGAATCTTTAGCTGCTGACCCATCTCTCTAGCCCTATACTTCGTGATTGTTAGCCTCATCCTCTGAGACCAGGTCTCTCACCAAACCGGAAGCTTACCATTTGCACCTTGGCCAGAAAACCCCAAGATTATCCTGTCTACTTCCCAGTGCTGGAGTTAGACATGCGCACCCACCATGCCCCCTGGAGGATCCCGACTCAGCGACTCATGCTTACACAAAGTAATTTACCAATCAGGACAGCTCTCTAGTCCCACACGTTTGTGTGTGTGTGCACATACACACACACACACACACAGAGCACTGGAAAAACCTCACACTCCTCCACTGTTGTGTCTTGCATTCCCTATGTGTCAGTGTGGCTCTTTTTTCTTTTCAAAGGACTCGCAGACTTTCTTTTTATTGTTAAGCTGCAACATACCTTGTTTAATGAAACAACAACAAAAACATTTAACAACAAAGGAAAATAAAACGAACAACAAACACTCAGAACAAAACCTTTTCCACTGGAACCATAAAGTCTGAATAATTAGAGAATAAAACCACTTAAGAAACTCACACGTTTGGGTTCATCTTAGAATCCATGCACCTTCAGCTGCTGCTCCTTGGTGATGCCAACCTCCAAAAGAAATTGGCAAATGTTCTTCCTTTGGTCAACTTAAAGCTGAGTAACCTCTCCGTACTCAGGATGTTCGATCGCAGTTCTGTTACAGGTAGATTTCTTTTTGAAAGCTTTCACAAGCTTCTTTTTGTCATAATCATCCTCAGTGCCCTGCACAGTGGTCAGCGTCTTCCTGTCATTTCGCTGCTGGATTCTTATATGAATGAAGTCCTCAGTCCCTGCCGGAAGAAAGTCGTTGCCTTTAGTTGCATCAGCAAAGGGGTCGAAAGATTGGACGACCTGGATAGTGGACACGCAACACAAGTGTGAGGCCGGTGAAGGGATAAAATCAGGAGGCTGCAAACGGAAATCATTACAGTGTGACTCTTTAAGCCTCCAACTGGGATCTTAATTCTCTAATTTTAGTTTCCCTGTAACTCTGAGACAAATGATGAATAAACAGACGTTATAAAAAAATATGAAACTAGTGGCCTCACCCAAGTCTAGGAGTAGAATTTCTTTTTCCTTATTCAGCAATATATTTTCCCCTAGACCTTTTTTTTTGCTTCGTGCCACAATTGGCATTTATCCTAAAGGAAGATTATCCTTATTAGAATTTTCCAAATACTTAGTGTCCCACCTCTTCCCACTGCTCATCAGAGAACACCTGCTACATGTCAGACATTGCTAATCACAGTGAGACAGAATGCACCATGGACTGCGGCTACATTGAAGGGCTAACATAGGGTTTAAACCTTTGTTGGGTGATTTGAGGGTGGGCCCAAGGAAGCAGTAGCCCTCTCTGGATTCTGTCCCTACAGAAACCAAGGACAACTTTCTAATCAGATCGACTATAAGTCTTATAGGTTAGAAAAGTAAGCTATAGGATCCTGGAGTGTTGGCCTGTAAACAAGTGGCTGTCACTCGTTCTGTCTGAGAGAAGCAGACATTCAGTATCTTGAGGCTCAGTGCAGGGTGATGTTCTTTATTCAGGAATGGCTCCTGTTCTGTTTTGAAGCATGGTGGTCATGGATGGCCTTGGCTGAGCTGGGTAAAGGCATCTATATCCATCAAGAGCACATGTGTGAGTGTGTGTGTGTGTGTGTGTGTGTGTGTGTGTGTATGTGTGTGTGTGTATGCTGCTGTTCCTAACATGCAGGACCCACTCTTCTTTTTCTTACCACTTAAGCACTGGCACAACACCACGCTGAAAGCCTCTGCTGGAGGGAAAGCGGAGGGGATGCTTCCTTGGCTCCTAGCCCAGGATTCAGCAGACTTTCATCCAGCACCCGCCCATCCGCACTGCTGTTCTCTGATTCTGAACAGATGTGATGTTCTCTAACTTAAACTCCTGCTATGGCTTGGCTCCCAGACAAAACGTACGGTGTCCAATTCCTTCCTGCAGCCTGAATTTCCACTCTAGAAATACTCACGGTTTACTGAGAAGCGCGTGCCAGCCCTTCAGTGAGCAACATCTACACAGGAGAGAGAAGACAAGTACCACCTGCATTTGAGCCATGGTACACAGGCAGGGGTGTTTGTAAAACTAGGGAGTTGTGTTGTGGTGGTGGCGGTGGTGGCAGTGGTTGTGGTTTCTTGCTAGCCAGTTATGAAGAACTTAAAAAAAAATACTGTCTTTTATTTCACAACCTATTTGCATGGACTTCTCAGTAAAGGAAGCTCTCTTAGGGAGGGTGTGTGTGTGTGTACATATGTATGCGTATATATGTTGTATCTGTATGTGTGTATATATGAGTGTGTGTGTGAGAGTGTGTATGTGAGTGTGGTGTGTGTGTATATGTGTCTGTGTCCGTGAGTGTCTGTGTTGTGTGTATGTGTGTGAGTATATATGTGTGAGTGTATTCTGTGTATTGTATGTATATTGTGAGTGTGTCTGTGTCAGTGTGTGTGACTGTGTATGTTGTATCTGTGTCTGTATCAATGTGTGTGTGTAAAAGTGTGTGTATCTATGTCTATATGTATGAATGTTTGTGTTATGTCTATGTATGTCAGTGTGTGTATGTGTGTGTTACGTGTATGCATATGTATGCTTTCTTTTAAACAGCACCCTGCTGTATATCTATGGATTTACTGGTACATACTGTGTAGCCAAGCTGGCCTCAAGGCAATCTAGTCTTGGGATTATAGGTATGTACCCCAGGCCTAACATACATTTATTTATTTGCTTACTTACTTACTTATTTGCATAAATTTTAGTTGGAATCCAGTCAATCCCTACTTGTATTGAAACATCCATACCCTATCTACCTCCCCACTCATGAAGTTTTCTTTTAGAAAGATCCCAAATTTCTCTCTCAAATCACACAAGAGCCTAGATGACCCCCTAAAGTTCACTGAAAATGACTAACTAACATATGCAAAACAGGGACTGCCAACCTTTATATAAATGAACCAAATATTATTGTAGTCATTATCTGAAGGCATAGGATATAGAATATACAAAATAACTGAATTTTAAAGATATGTTTTATTTATTTCTGTATGTGTGTAAGTGTACATGTACACAGGTACCATAGTGTGTGTGAGTGTGTGTGTATGTGTGTGTGTGTGTGTGTGTGTGTGTGTGTGTGTGTGTGTGTGTGTAGGTCAGAGGACAACTTTGTGTTGTCATCTCTCTCCTCCATCTTTATTGGAGTACCAAGGATCAGATTCCAATTATCAGCCATAGGCTAGTTCATCCCCAAGACTCTTAATGTTCTACTCAATCTTAAAACTTAATCATACAGAAAGTTAAGCATGATAGTGTTCATCTATAACCCTAATACTGAGGAGACTAAATCAAGAAGATTGAAAGGTCTAGGTAGCCTGGCCTACACTGAGAACTTGTCTCAAAAAGTAAATCAAAGAAGGTCTGGGGAGGGGCAGGAAGATGACTCAGCAAATAGAAGCACTGTTCACCAAACCCTAATGACTTGACTTCTATCTGTAGGAACTGCAGATAGGAGAGGACTCTCACAAGTTATACCCTCTGACTTACACACACACACACACACACAGTCAAAAGTCAAAAGTATAAGAAAAACAGCTCAGTGGATAAAAGAAGGTACTGTTCTTCCAGAGGACCAGAGTTCAATTCCCAGAACCCAAGTCAGGTGGCTCACAACCGTACTCTGCCTCCAAAGGATCTAATGCCTCTAGCCTCCCAGGATACTGCCACACATGTGCACATACACACATGCATACATGTGATTAAAAATAAAATAAATAAGTCTTTTTAAAAGAAAAGAGAAAAGGGGGTCTAGAAGATGACTCAAAGGATAAAGTGAACACTGTACAAACTTTGTTCACAGGACAAGAAAATATGAAGCTGCTATTGAGCAGATATCTCCCTCCCTTGCTTCCATACACAGTAGCTTTGTATTTTAATTGGGGTTTCCATTTGCTGTGAAGAGACACCATAACCAAGGCAACTAGGAACAACATTTAATTAAAGCTGGATTGTAGTTCAGAGGTTCAGTCCATTATCAGATATATATAGATATAGATACATAAATAAATAATAAAAATATTTTAGTGAAATATATTATCAGGAAGTAATAAAATACTATGTAGTATAAGTATGATGTGCTGACTTCAAATCCTCAGAGCCATGTAAAGCCAGTTGCAGGATGCACATCTGTATTTCTAACACTCAAAAGCTTTTGGGCCGCTGGTCAGTGGTGGCGCACGTCTGTAATCCCAGTACTCTGGGAGGCAGAGGCAGGCAGATTTCTGAGTTCGAGGCCAGCCTGGTCTACAGAGAGAGTTCTAGGACAGCCAGGGCTACACAGAGAAACCCTGTCTCAGAAAAAACAAAAAAACAAATCCAAAAAACAAAAACAAACAAACAAACAAACAAAAGCTTTTGGGCCAGCTAGCCTGGCATAAATAGAAGGTGAGCAGCAAAGAGAGCTTGTCTCAAACAAGCTCAAACATCACCTGAACGTTTACGGCACGCATTCCCATACGCACACACAAATACTCAAGCACACCCATCAGACACAAGGACACAGGAAAATGAGAAAGAGGGCGGTCGAGATCACTCAGTGGGTAGAGACTTAATCTACCTCGGTTTAATCCCCCAAAATCCCACACGGAAGAAGGAGAGAACTGACGCCCACAAGCTGTCCTCTGCTATGCGTGCAGTAATAAGTGTGCACCTGGACATATATAAACACACACAATAAGAACCACGTCTTTTGTAGATATGAGAGAGAGAGAGGCAGCCACTAGCTGACCCATCCTCTTCGCTCTTCCATCTCTCTGCTCTGTCTTGTCCAGAGTCCAGGCAGGGCTGAGAGCGTGAGAAAGAAAAAGACCAAAAGTATTACTGTGCCAGATGCTGTTTGAAGGAACCAGTATTTGGCACAAGACATCCCAAGACCAAGTTCTCAGTACAGAGGAGATCTACTTGCCCCAGAGGTTACAAAGGGCAGGGAATAAGAGACAAGGACAGGAGATGGAGGATGAGGAAGAAGGGGAAGGGAGCATGGGAGGGGGGAGGGGACATTTGTTCCTGAGGGACAAAGGGCTGCCTCTGGATAGAGGAGACATACCTGAGCCATAGGCGAAGGTAAAAGGATGGGAGTCTGACTCAACAATGTCTTCTTCAGTTGCTCTCCATCTTGGTTTTCTGAGGCAGGGCTTCTCACCGAATCTGGAGCTCACTAACTGAGCAAGGCCAGCTAGATGTCAAACCCAACTCATGGATCCGCCCATCTCTGCACCCCCAGAACCGGATTCAGGTGTGTAGTGCCACTCCCACTTTTTCTTACACGGGTTCAAGTCCTTGTGCTCTGGCAGGAAGCACTGGACCATGAGAGATCTCCCTGGCTTTAATGAGATGTTTTCCAATGGCTCTCAAAGGCTCACCATAGTGGAGGACGCTTCCCCAATGCTAATGCATGCCCCTACTTCTTCCAGAGGCCTGTCCTAAACTTCTCAGCTCCTGACCCCAAGAACAGTGTGTAATGGCTTTTTACTGAGGTCACTTGACCCCATAGGAAATCCTCCTGCCTCAGAGCTAGCTATATTCCATTGTTGCTCCTGGGAAACAGACAACCCTTGTTACTACAGATCGACCCCCACTGAAGTTCTCCCATTTGGAATTCTGACCAGCTTGCCAGACAGGAAACAAACCATAGTTCCTATTCATTTATGGTCCTAAACTCAAAACACATGTCCTCTGAATGAACCCTCCCATCCTCCTCTCCTCTAATCTCAGGACATCTCTGGAACCCCCAATTTTCTCAAGGTTTTTCCCTACAAGAGAAAAGAATATGCCATCTATGTTATTCTGATCTAGTGTAAGAAGCTCTCTGTTGAGGGCTGAGAATGGTCGTATTTATGGGTGAAGCCATAAATCATAGAGTCATTTTAATAAAATGTCTATTTAGCACACACAAGAAAAGAAAGGAGAATATACCAGGGCACTGTCCACTCCCCCAGATGGCTCTCTATTGACTCTTTCCCCTCTTTAAGAGAGAGGTACAAGGTTGGGGGTTGATAATCCCTGCACCAGGCTTCACAGTTCCTGAAAGAACCAGCCCCTGGCTGGCATCCCACTCACCATAAACACATTCTGAAATCTGAAGATACTTACCACTTTGTGTTCACAGCTCTGAGACTTCCCATAAAATTTCAAGACACACACACACAAAAAAAAAGTCAAGGCACCATATAAATTCCCACTGGATATCCAACTACATTTGATTAGAGACCCACAATCCTGTACTCTGGATCCTCCACCGGCCTGTGTTCAGATTTCTCACAGTTGGAAACACCATAGCTGTGTCTGTTGGCTGAGTCCAACTTTTGGGTTGCTGGGACAAGACCTTTGAAACGATGTTGATCGCCGTTCATTTTGCGATAGTTGCACGGATGCTACTGGCCTACCCGCATGCTATGAGTGCGCTCCAGATAACTGAACATTCCGAGGCTGAGAAGTTAAGGAACCCAGAAAGAATTACAATAGATTTGTAGAAGTAACTTTTGAGGATCTGAAAACATATCGAATGAGAAAGGAATAATTAATTAGGACAGGAGCGCTTCCTATACTTAAAAGCCCAATTGTTGAGAAAGGGGTTAAAACCCTCAAAGTCTGCTTTATGGAAGCTAGTTTGGGACTTGATCGTATTCATTCATTTGTTCATTCATTCATTCATTCAGTTCCTGGTAGGCTTAGGCTCCCTGTTCAAGGTGGTGTTACTACCAGGACCTCAAAGTAAATCCCCGATAATGGGGAAAAGCCACCAGCAGAGTGGATCTCTCCCATGCATGTCCCAGATAACCTGTGAGAAGTGAGGGTTCAAGATCAGACGTGGAAAGGCTGGAGAGATGCCCTTTGTCCTCATAACAGTTGGGATGGGTTCTCCACATACAAAGAGTCCTGCAGTTAAAGGATTAGACTGGGTTTGTGTTAGAATCCTGATTCATCTATCTCCCCTCTCAAGGTTTATAACCTTAGTCACAATTGCAAAGTCCCTTTTCCAGGTTATGCCATCTGAAGTCGTGGTGAAATCTGATCATGTTTGTAGCAATATTTGGCAGGTAGGACCTCAAAGAGGTGATTATGTCTGTCGTTAAAAGATCTTAATAGCTTCCTCTTTAGAGTGGGTGAATCTCTCAGAAGTGAGCCTCACTCTTGGGGAAATAGATTAGTTACCAAGACAACAGGTTGCTATAGAGTAATGCCCCTAGAGAGTAAGGCCACTGTGTCTGTTCATAGCAGTAAAACCGTAACTAAAACACAGAGTGCTTTGTCTCTTCCAAATCAGCTCATTTGCCCCTCTACAATTCTACCATGTAATGGCATGGCACAAGGTTCTCACCAGATACAACTACAGAACCTCATATTCCCATCCTCCAGAACTATGAAATGAACACATCTCTATAAACCATTCACACTCAGACATTCTGCCATAAAAATGAAAACCCAGACAGGGTTTATAATTCCAAATTTACAAATTATAAAGAGTAAGATACAGAGCCTGCTCATGCTGGCTGAGGTAGAGGCTTTTTGCCAGTTGCCTGGCCTCTAGGAAGTACAGAAGAGGGTACATGATTCTCACCAGAGAAGCCCAGAGGGGAGGAACCGGCTGGTGCCCATGACAAACAGCAAAGTCAGAACAACTCATGCTCTGAGTTTAGTGGGCCAAAGTGCCACATTGCCTGCAGACTAAACGTCTTTAATAAAGACAGCCTAGCCAGAGTCTCGCGAGGACTCCCACCCAAAAACCCTGCCTACGAGAATGTGGTGGTTTGAATACGCTTGGCTCAGAAAGTGGCACTATTTGGAAGTGTGGCCTTGTTGGAGGAAGTGTGCCCCTGTGAAGGTGGGTTTTGAATCTCCCCCAAGTGTTGACGAGTCAATCTTCTCCTAGTGGCCTTCAGATGGAGATGTAGAACTCTCAGCTCCTCCTGCACCATGCCTGCCTGGATGCTGCCATGTTCCCACCTTGATGATAATGGACTGAACTTCTGCACCTGTTAGCCAGCCCCAATTAAATAATGTCCTTGTTAAGAGTTGCCTTGGTCATGGTGTCTCTTCACAGCAGTAAAACCCTAAGACACAGAGTTTAGACTATTTTGGCAGAAATTTCCTAGGCCATGTGGTAGGAACTCTGGAGTAGGGGTAAGGCCACAGAAAAGAGCCTTACTTACACTTGTCAGGAAGTTTTGCAATGTTAGTGGTCTCTGACAGGAAGAAAACTTCCTATGAGTCCACAAAGCCCTCTATTTTGTTTCGTCTGTTGTCAGAATTGACCTGAGACTTGCCAATGGCATCTACAGTTAGTAAAAACCTATGAGAAAACATCTGGGGGGAAGGGGGGAAGGGGGCATTAGGCATAAAAGAAAACAAAGGCAGACCTGGTGAGAATCACTAAAACGATTGCCAGAATTACTTGACTGTACCAAAACATAACCATCTACAAAGCAAAAGCAAGCCACCTAACGTAGAACAGAGACTTCAAAACTAGATATGTATGATAAACAACATTAAAATTTCTATAATGAGCCATTGGCACATCTTAGTCCATTCTCCACCACTAAAACAAAACATCTAAGGCCAGGTAACTTATAAACTAAAGAGGTTTATTTAGCCCATCATTCTAGAGGCTGAAAGTCCAAACAGCCCAGCTCAGGCTCTGGTGAGAACTTTGTAACAGGTGGCATCATCGTGGGAACACATTCTAGAAGATCACACAGTAAAACAGGAAACCAGCAAGTTATCTGGGTTGTTGTTGTTGTTGTTGTTGTTTTAAAAGATTTATCTATTATTATACATAACCAGAAGAGGACACCAGGTCTCATTGAGGATGCTTGGGAGCCACCATGTGATTGCTGGGATTTGAACTCAGGACCTTCGGAAGAGCAGTCAGTGCTCTTAACCCCTGAGCCTTCTCTCTAGCCCACGTTAACTGTTTTTATAGCAACCTTCTTGTAGAACTTTCAGGGCCCCACGAATGCCCTGGGCCCTTCCAAAGTATCCACCAGTTCTCAAAACATGCTAAAGGACCAAGGTTCCAAAAATCTATGACAGAAGACATCCAAACCAGAGTGGCACATAAAGGTGCTGGCATTTGTTTAAAGAAAGAAGGAAAATGGATTGGAAAAGAGTAGCCAGGTTGATTGTGATTTGTCATCTAAATCCTCAATGACTCTCTGGGGAACTGTGATTTTAACAGGTAGAGTCTGCAAAACAGAATTCGACTACCCCTTGAAAAGTATGAATTTGAACTTCATGTTTGTACTTATGCCCAGATATTTTCTTTTTGAATTCCTAATAGCCTGTAAACATTCAAATGAACCATACAGTCCAGAAGAAGAAAAAAACGTAAGAAATTATAGATTCTATGGAAGTTTGAGTGCCTGAAATATAGACAGGTAATATTCTGTTTGTATTATTTACTTCCAGAAAAGATAACCAATCTACTCTCTTTCCCTTTCCCTTCCAAGTGCTGGGATTAAAGGTGTACCACCACCGCCCAACGGCACACTGTATTCTTAGTAATTCCATAGATGGTGGTTTTACAGACAAGGTCTCAAACAGTCCCAACTGACCTTAAACTCAGTGTGTAGCCAGGCTGACCCTGAACTTATGACCCTCCTGTGTCTATCTCTCAAGTGCAGAGATTACAAGCATGTGCTACCATGCCTCTCTCTCTCTCTTTCTCTCTCTCTCTCTCTCTCTCTCTCTCTCTCTCTTTCATTTCTGGATATTTTTTTTCAAGCACCATTCTGCTCTTAGGCACAGACACGCACAGTCTCTGTACATAGTAGCTTGGAGTAACATAAGATCGGACTCGTGGTAACTCCAACCCCCACCCCACCTCCCATCCCACCCCTCCTGACTGTCTTTCTTTCCTTCTATCACAGGCCAGAATCTTGGGTGTGGTTTTTTTCAGACCAAGATCAGCCCTTGTTATTTGCCTTAGAAAGATAAAAACAAAAACAACAAGCAAACCTGTGAAGCACAAATAAATGCTCGGCCACTATGTACTGACCTCACTCCCTCCCCCCTCCCCCTCCTCTCAAGATTTATCCAATTTTTACATATGAATACACCACCATTGCTTTCTTCAGACACACCAGAAGAGGGCCAGACCCCCCCACCGCCCATTACAGATGGTTGTGAGCCACCCTGTGGTTGCTGGGATTTGAACTCAGGACCTCTGGAAGAGCAGTCGGTGCTCTTAACCCCTGAGTCATCTCTCCACCTTCTCTCTTATGAGACACTTGTCCTGAGAGCACCTGGTGCTTTCCTGTAAATTGTCTTGCATGAGAAATACCTCAAGACATTAGACGCAAACAGAAAGCTTGGAATCTTTGTTCCAGCTTCCCTGGAGACTTAGCTCCCAAGCCAACTCCCTCGGCGATCTGCAAGGGCTCTGAAGCCCGCATCCAGTTGTTGATTTTTGCCGAGCTGAATTGGTGCATAGTGGGCTTTCTAAGATGGCCCAGCTGGTCCCACACAACCAAGTCGGCTTGAAATGCCTCCTCACTATGCGAGAGAGTGGATGTTTGCTTAAAGTAGTAGCGACCACTATAATTATCAAATAATTAAAGTCCACTTACATAATTCTAACCACAGAGTGCATATAACTTTGTATTTGACTTTTTCTGTTTCTATCATATTTAAGCTTTGAACCTATATGTTCCTCTGTTTAAACTCTCTGACACAGGATTAGACACACCTCTATGATGGTTCCGATCTCTGACAGATACTGAAGCAGTATCTACCAGGTGCTTCACTTGTTTGGGCTCTTGTAGCCTCTGTTAGGATTCTGTCTAAGCTCCACCCCACAGTTACTTGGCAACAGCCAGATAGGCCTAGACCACTTTCTCTCTCTTTCTCTCTCTCTCTCTTTCTCTCTCTCTCTCTCTTACCTCTTGCCCCTTACTCCCCCTCTCTCCCTATTCCCCTCCCCCCCTCCACGTGGTCATGTCTGGCCTCTACTTCTCTACTCTCTCCTTCTCTGCCTTTCTCTGCCTCTACTACTCTCTTAACTCTCCTCCCCATGCCCTAAATAAACTCTATTCTATGTTATACCATTGGGTGGCTGGTCCCTCAGGGGGAAGGGATGCCTTGGCGTGAGCCCACCGAGACATCCCCTTCCCCCACACCTCACCACACACCCCCATAGAACATAACCTTATATTTCTTTATCTTTGTATAATCACAACAGCCCCTGTGCTAGGAGCTGGAAATACACCTGCTCACAGACTGCGGCCCCACCCTCCAGAGCGTATTGGAAGAGACTAAATATATCACTACATCCTGTGAGGAGAGCTGTACTCAGACTGTAGCAGACACTTACATAATTCACAGACAAGGGGGAATGGACAACCAGGAGCAGTAAGAGGACTTCCTTAAAGACGGAATTGGTAGAGTTTGGGGTGGGGGACAGAAAATGGACAATTCAAACAAAAAGAAACCCTGAATGCAAAAACATCACCTGGCTTTGAAAACTTCCAAATGAGCTCTTCAAAACAGAAAAAAAAAAAAAAAGAAAGAAAAAAAAAAGAAAAAAAAAAACAAGGAAGAAGTAACAGAGATAGGAGTCATATCATGTCATGTATGTCACATATGACACTCTAGGCTGGAGGTTAGCAATTACTATCTGCAAAGGACCAGACAGTAAATCTTTTAGGCAGCGCCAGTCATATGTTGTCTGCCTCAGTACTTGCAATTGGCCACTGTAACACAAAAACAACCCTCACATGCAATATATAAACGAATGGGTGTGGCTATTATGCCAACAATACCTTATTTAGAGGCACTTAAGCTTCATGTCATTTTCATGTATCCTAAAAGACTCTTTTGAATTTTCTTTTAACCCTTAAAAAATTTAAAACACAAGGAGTCATTTAAAAAAATAAATAATAAATAAATAAGACAGCAGGCAGAATTGGGCCAACAAACTAAAGTTTGCAGACTTCCACTCTGGGCTGGTAATTCCCAAACCCAGTGCAGATCAGGATCACCTGGAGATTGCCTTAACCCTCCTATGCCTAGCTTACAGAGAACAAAAGCAGATAATGGCATCTGGCCGTAGGAGCTAAGTGGGTCCATGTTTTAAAATGCCAGATGACTGCAGGCTAGGATTTCAAACTCTGGAAACCATCTGACGAGGCTAAAGGAGGCGCCAAAGGGATTCGTGACTTTAATAGAAAAGTGGCACACATATTTGGATTTTAAAGGGAACACTCTGACATGGTGGAAAGATACGCAACAGATAGGAAAGTAATGATTGCCATGTATATTGTTCAGCAAGAGAGCAGGCTATGAATTATATATTATGGTCCCATATTTGTACACAGATATACATATATTTAATAATAACAAATGGGAGAGACACGGCTATCAATTTGAGAGTGAGGGACGATACAGAAGAAGTTAAAGGGGTCACGTGAGGGGCCAGGGGTAGGAAAGTCAAGGGAGAAAGGAATGGAATTATACCTGAATTAAAATGTAAGAAATTAGCCGGGGCGGTGGTGGCACACGCCTTTAATCCCAGGACTTGGGAGACAGAGGCAGGTGGATTTCTGAGTTTGAGGCCAGCCTGGTCTACAGAGTGAGTTCCAGGACAGCCAGGGCCACACAGAAAAAACCCGGTCTTGAAAAATCAAAACAAACAAAAAAAAAGGTAAGAAATTTTTAAAATAAATAAGTAAATTGTGATAGAAAAATAGAAATAGGAAGGGAAAGATTTCGAAAGCAATAATAAAAGGTAAACTTTATTCCTAAGTGGTAAAAGTAAATTTTTTCTTTTATTATTTACTTTCATCTTGCAAAAAAAAAATATTGTTTTTCTCCTAGTGTTACATATTAGATCAGGACCTTGCATGTGAAGCACTCTAACACTGAGCCATACCGTCAGCCCTTGGCGTCTTGAGACAGGATCCTAGTGTTTGTGTCAGCCTGGCCCTGAACTCACTAACCGGTCCCGTCTGACGTCCAGTTTTCGGTCTCTGCCTCCTAAAGCGCTGAGGTACAGCATGACTGTTCCATTTACCTACAAGCTTCTTTAAGATATATATATTCATAAGAAAACGAAATGGTTCTATAAACAGAAAGACAAAAAAAATTAAAGAAGCAAGAGAGAAAGAAATCAGGGAGAAGGAAGAAGGGACAAGAAAGGCATTTGAGACTGCAGGCTAAGAATTCCTAATATTAAACCTCAGAAGCTTAGAACATGGAAGAGCAACATGGCGGGGGCGGATAGGATCAAGGTACGCTATATATGTGCTTGAAATTGCCAAAGAATGAATAGAAGACATTCCTTTACGACTATCTTAAATTTGGAGCACAGCAAAACTCCAGACCTATAGGTGGAGCCATGTTAGCACAAGCGTTTAGTCCCAGCCCTTGGGAGGCAGAGGCAGGCTAATCCATGAGTTCAAGACCAGCCTGGTTACAGAGTTCATTCCAGGACAGTCAGGGCTACATGGGGAGGAGGGGAAGAGGGGAGGGGAGGGGAGGGGAGGGGAGGGGAGGGGAGGGGAGGGGAGGGGAGGGGAGGGGAGGGGAGGGGAGGGGAGGGGAGGGGAGGGGAGGGGAGGGGAGGGGAGGGGAGGGGAGGGGAGGGGAGGGGAGGGGAGGGGAGGGGAGGGGAGGGGAGGGGAGGGGAGGGGAGGGGAGGGGAGGGGAGGGGAGGGGAGGGGAGGGGAGGGGAGGGGAGGGGAGGGGAGGGGAGGGGAGGGGAGGGGAGGGGAGGGGAGGGGAGGGGAGGGGAGGGGAGGGGAGGGGAGGGGAGGGGAGGGGAGGGGAGGGGAGGGGAGGGGAGGGGAGGCTCTGTGTTCTAGTTTTCTTACATCACACTAACATAAAGTTCCCAGCATGCCTCAGGATAGGGGCCTTATGGGTTCTAACACTGTTTGGGGGTTTTTGTTTGGTTGGATTTTTGGCTCGGTTTTTTTGTTTGTTTGTTGGTCTTGGTCGTTCAAGACAGGGTTTCCATGAGTACCCTGGCTGTCCTGGAACCCGCTCTGCAGAGAGGCTACAGAGATTTGCCTGCCTCTGTCTCCCAAGTGCTGGAAAACGTATGCCACCTCTTCTCGGCGTCTGACAGTAGATTTAACCCCAATCCCTACAAGAGAAGTAATTTTCTAAAAAATTAAAACAATAGAAGGTGCTATAAGTGAAATGAACATTCATTTTATCATGGGGAAATACAAACAAAACAAAAGTCCTAAAATTGAAATGAATACAGCAAATTAGTTATAGTCATTTTACTAGGATTCTCCAGAGGAACAAAAAACGACAGTATAATTATCATTTGTATTTCATTTTAACAGGGTGTTTGTTAGATCAGCGGCATGTACAGAGGCCAGGGAGTCCCACAATGGCAGGCTGCAGGAGGAGAGACTTCCAAAAGATGGAAGTCTGAGAACACGACAGATCGATGGCAGAGTTCAACGCTGAAGGCCTGAAGGCCCCTGGGGAATCGCTAGAGCCAGTCCCCTAGGAGAAATCACTCACCATGAAAGACTGAAGAACCTGGAGCAGGTGGCACCCACAAGGACTGGCACCCTCCAAAAGATACTGGCGCAAACTATGTTGCGCATGCGCACTCCAGCTTCCCAGTTCGGCTTTTTGTTCCATCCAAACCCAGCCCACCCAGAACACTATTGCTCTCCCCTCCACCACGGTGTCTCCTCACTTAGTTCATGACCCACACACCTATATGCTCTGGAAACATCCGGAAATGCTTTACCAAATCTCTAGCCACCTCTCAATCCTGGAATCCCTGGAAGGTTTCAGGACAGCAAGACCAGCAGTACACCCAGAGGCAATCAGGACGATTGGTCCAGTCAGTAAAGCTCTTGCCTTGCAAGTCCAAGGACCCGAGTCCAACCCCCACGTAAAGGCCCACGTAAAAATGTCATGGGTGGCGGCATGCTGTTGTAACCCCAGCCCTGGAGAAATAGAGGCAAGAAGATCCCGAGTCTCTGGGACAAGCCAGACTAGCCTAGTCTGTTAGCTCCAGGCCAGTGAGAGACCCTCTCTCAAAAAGTAAGATCGACGACTCCTAGAGAATAATACCCAAGGCTGTCTGCTAGTCTCCACCCACATATATGCACATGAGTGTGTGCACAGGCACACCACACCAATAAATAAATAAATAAATAATTTGTTTTTGTGAGTCATACTCTAAAATTAGCTTTGAATTTGTCACACAGATTGTAGCATTTGAAACAGAACTATCTGCCCTAAAACACCACAGTCAAGGGAAGTTGACAGATTCTCCTTTAGAGATTCAGCTATTAGCAACAAACCTTCCTTCATTCAACACTGAGCAAAGGACCCAAACCAATGTTTTTATAGGAAAACACAAAACAGCATAGAGTTTTAGAGTGATTCAAGACTTGGAGTTCCCTAATTTCTGCATATTATAAAATTTTCACTAGGGACGTTACATTTTTAACAATATATTTAGAGCTCAAAATATTATAAATTCCCTATATTCCTATCTTACTTTTACAGAAAGGTTATTTTGTATACTTCAGGGAACAGGAGGAATAGCAAAAACAGAACTGCTGTGTGGGTCCAGAAAGCTGCGTAACTGGAGAACTCAAGG
This sequence comes from Apodemus sylvaticus, assembly GCF_947179515.1. NCBI lineage: Eukaryota > Metazoa > Chordata > Mammalia > Rodentia > Muridae > Apodemus > Apodemus sylvaticus. Next base: position 44,092,928 of record NC_067491.1, read on the forward strand.
TTGAAATGTGCCCAGACCGCCAAATCTCATCTTGAGACCGGCAGAAGTAGGAGTATTTCCTCCTTGCTCTGGACCTGCATGCCCCAGCCCATGTAGCCTCATCACCCCCACTTCTGCCACCCTTCAGGTGGTCACTTAGCCTGGTGGCCAAAGTACAGGTTAAACTTCCTCTCTCCCTATAATAAGGAGGAGTCTAGCAAGCACCTGGAATTCTTCTGCATGCAAATGAAGCATTCCTAAGCCCCAGCCAATGATGTACACTCACCTCAAAAATCCCTACCCACTCTCCCACGTTTATGTAATTCTTATTCACCTCCAAAAAAGAGCTATTTCACTGAAAACTCTCTGTGGAGAAGGCGATTTCTCCCGGGACACCAGCACAACTAAGCTACTTTCCTTTCAGTCCAGCCCTGTGTGCTGCAGTGCCTGGATACCCTGAGGGCAAAAACAGACCAGCGCAGTGCTACTCGAGTGTCCCATCGCGTCTTTTTCCGTTCACACTCCTGGGGCTCGCAGCAGTGAGGCAGCAATTTAGAGTTTGCTCTAAATTGTTCAACTCTGCTTTGTGCAGGTTGACTTGGACCGAAATCTAAAACTCACAGAAGAGGCTGAATGCTGGATCCCACGCCATTCTCCAGCCGTGCCCCACCTCCCACTCTGTTTCTGAGTTTAATAAGCGAAGGAAGCAGATGTTTAACCATCACTCCTGCCCTTTGCTGACACAGTAGTCTTCTCATTGATTAGGAGGTCTTTCAAGATTGAGAGAATGAACCCCTTGAAATGACACACGGTTAAAACAGGGGGAAGGGAGATGTCTTAGTCAGGGTTTCTATTCCTGCACAAACTTCAAGACCAAGAAGCAAGTTGGGGAGGAAAGGGTTTATTGAACTTACACTTCCACGCTGCTGTTCATCACTAAAGGAAGTCAGGACTGGAACTCAAGCAGGTCAGGAAGCAGGAGCTGATGCAGAGGCCATGGAGGGATGTTTCTTACTGGCTTGCTCAGCCTGCTCTCTTATAGTACCCAAGAATACCAGCCCAGAGATGGTACCACCCACAAGGGGCTCTCCCCCTTTGATCACTAATTGAGTGATCATGCCCCACAACTGGATCTCATGGAGGCACTTCCCCAACTGAAGCTCCTTTCTCTGTGATAACTCCAGCCTGTGTAGGTTAAGGCAGGAATTTTTTATCCTAGGGTGGAGAAGCTCAGAGAAGGTTAAGCTCATTGTTCCTCCAGGTCTAGGAATTCCTGAATTAAGCAGGTGACCCACCCTGCTGCCGGAGCAGTCAAGACAAGGACCTCCAGGAGAAGCTAGACAACTTCCACCGGAACTCAACCTGGAGTCTGGGGGGAAGGGTTTGCCCAAACTGTTAAAAGGTCTGACCGACATTAAAGTTTCAGCCTCGATCAGTAAAACATTGTCCTGGCCCTTCTTTTTTTTCCGCTTCTTCCCCATCTATCCCTCAGCTTCTGTTCCAGCAACCCAGTTCGTAATAGCTGCAGGCAGCTATGGAATACAACACTGGAGAAGTTATGGATTGAGTGTGGGGTACGCGAGGGAGCCTTACCTAGATACAGGTGAGAACTGAAGGATGCTGGGAAACCCTGGTGGCCAGGTCTCTGATATGGTAAGTAGGCACTCAGTTGTTTGTCCTGGGTTCGAGACATAATAGCATGATGCACGCATATATTCTCCATAATGCTACTCTATCATTGATCCCCTAAGGGAGAATCTTCTACGTTTATGGTCATTGGTTGTGGACTTAGCCTGGTGAGGCTGAAACCACAATTTTCTCTTTGCACTTGTGTGTTTCCACTGTCTCATTCCTTCCTTCAAATACCACCATCCAGTCAGGGAGACTGTGATATTCAGGATTCTGGGAACACTATCTTGGTATCACTACTCATAAGGGAAGGGATTTGACTATATTTTAACTTAATGTCCTCGATAATTGTGTTTGCGTGCAATCTACTGATATTTAAGATTTCCTCAAAAGTAGAAGTTTTAAGTCTGAAATATTTTAGGTCAAATTAATTAGGTCTCAGTATTTTTGAGAGAATGTATCAGTCAGAATAAATAGCTTAGTTTGCCAAAACGGTAATGACAATGATAACAATCCCTTCTCATTCCATACCGCCCGTGCGTCAGCAAGGCGATTCTGTTTAGCATTCTGAACAGAATGCCCATCTGATTGATATTGTGGAATGGTGGACTGTGAGAGGAAGCCAGGTAAGGTTGAGCTAGGGCTTGAAGCCCTGGAGACCCAGAAGGGAAGGTGGGAATTTCGCCTGCTCCTGACTCCAGGCCCCTATCACATAGCCATAGCCTGCCCCTCCCCGCACCCCTCCTGAGAGAATTGTGGCCATCAGTCATGTAGGAGAGGTGCCCACAAGTCACTCCTCATGTACATGAGGCATCTCAGGACAAGTTAATAGGAAGACCCTGCTGTCAGACCCAATCCAACTCCAAACTGTATATAAGATCCTATCCAGAAGGAATAAAGGTGTGTGAGAATTACTCCCTAGTCTGAGAGCATCTGTTGAACAAGAGGGTTCTGGAAAGAAAACCTTCTCCTGAAGCTTTCACCACCAGAAGCTTCCCTGCATTCCTCTCAGTCCTCCACCAACTCAGCCCGGCTTGGCACAGCTCAGCACAATCAATACAGCATCTCAGAGCAAGAGTGGCCGCTGTAACATCAGCACCAGGGCAGTGGCAGCTGCGGCAGCAGAAGGAACAGAGGCACTTCCTCTAGGTCTCCTAGGAGAGCCTCCAGTCCACAGACAAACATCTTAATCTAATTCTGCGGCAAGTCCCAGGGCAGAAGTAAGGACACTGCGAAGCATTCATTGCCTCTTAAACAGTTTACCATGGAGTAACACCGACCGTTTCAACTCCATTTGCATTAACTAACATGAGACACGCAGCCCCAGCCACTCCATACGAAGCTCTGTAGGTGGGAAAACCCTTCAACCTAACCCAAGTCCAGTAAGGCCCTTAGCCACCACACCACCACAAAGGCCAGTCATTCAATGCAGCTGCCCCTCAGATAAAGACCCGGTATGGAGCAGTGGAGCAATGGTCGTCCAACCAGGGCTGTTGGGAACTAGAGAGCTTAGCTCAATGCCCCCAACTGAGCTGTTTGCACAGGTTTCCTGAGAGCAAAACATCCTATGGCTTAGCTTGATTCCTGCCTTCCCACCAGGTGTGGTAGGGACTTCCCAGGTGCCTGACCTATGGCTATAACTTTTTTCCTGTTCCCTTCCCTGGCCTCTAGTATATATATTGCTGGTCTCTCAGTAAAGCCTGGGGCATTCTCCTTACAGAATGGCCTGTATCTGTGTTTTCTGTTAATCCCCCAGGCCTATGACCCGTGAGTGTGGTGGCGTGAGTGCTGTCACAGGGCCAGTTCCTGGAAAGGTTTGACATCTGGAGAGTATCAGTTGACTGTATATAGTCCCAACAGCTGGAAGGATATAACCTTCAGCCATAGAGAAGGAATAGAAATGATATAACATGTCAGCCACAAATTACATCTACACACAGACACACACCCACACACATACCCTACACACACACACACACACACAGCTCTTAACAGAAATATATTAATTATTCCTTTTTGGGTTGTCATCAGTTGGTTAGGCTTCTAAGACACTGCTGTTCCAATGAAAAACTAGCTCTTGGTAAAAGGGATTGGGGACAGGCATCTTGGTATATACCAATAACTCCAGCACAGTGGAAACAGACAGGAAGATTCTGGCCTGGTTTATACAGCAAGTTTCAGGCCAATCTGAGCTAGATAGTGAGAGTATATCTTTACTGATCTATTTATTTTTATTGTATGTGTGTAATGGTTTGTATATGCTTAGCCCAGGGAATGGCACTATTAGAAGGTGTGGCTCTGTCGGAGTAGTTGTGACCTTGTTGGAGTAGCCACACCCTGGATGTGGGCTCTAAGACCTTCATCCTAGTTGCCTAGAAGTCAGTATTCTGCTGGCAGCCTTCAGATGAAGATGTAGAACTCTCAACTCAGCCTGTACCATGCCTGCTTAGATGCTGTCATGTTCCCACCTTAATGATATGGGACTGAATCTCTGAACCTGTAAGCCAGCCCCAACTAAATGTTTTCCTTATAAGAGTTGTCTCAGTCATGGTGTCTGTTTACAGCAGTAAAACCCTAACTAAGGCAGTGTGCATTGGTGTTTTGCCTGCATATATGTCCATGTGAGGGCATCAGATCCCCTGCAACTGGAGTTATAGACAGTTGTGAACTTCCATGTGGGTGCTGGGAATTGAACTCAGGTCCTCTGGGAGAGCAATCAGTGCTCTTAACTGCTGAGCCATCTCTTCGGCCTTAAGAACTTGTCTTTTAAAAGACCAAAAAATAATAATACAACATTTGTAAAATCAATTTTAAAATATAATATAGAAGAAAGCTAGTTAATTCCTATGAAATTTTGAGTTCCTTAAGAAAAAAATTAAATATAAAAGTTTCTAAAGAAGACATAATTTTAATGGCCATAAAATATATTTCTGACAAAATGTTCACTGCTGTAAACCTATTAATACTCTCCAAATCAAGTAATAAATGTGACATGATTTGTGTCAAAATTCCAATAGCATATTTAATAAAAACAACAAGCTAATTTTAAACTTAATCTGTAAAAAATACCCAATAGTCAAAATGTTTTTAGAAAAAGAAGAGACTTCATATAAAACACACTGTAAAGTCACAGTCATTGGAATAGCATATCCAACATGGTGGTGCATGTGTATAATCCCAGCTCTCAGGAGGTTGAGGCAAGAAGATTGTTCAAGATGAAAGTTGTCTTCTCAGATGTCACTCAGAACACATCTGCACCCTAATGTCCTCTCCCCTGAGGACATCAGACATACTGGATTGATACCCCATCTCCCAAAACAGTCACATCCTGAAACACTAGAAGTTGGAACTTCCAAGTTAGGAATTATCAGGACAGTATTCAGCCTACTAAGGAACTGAAATGTGTTATTTAGGTAAATATCAACAGAATGAGCCTTGAACATAATTGAGTGAGATTTATGTAACAAACAAGTCAGGTGTGTGTGTGTGTGTGTGTGTGTGTGTGTGTGTGTGATAGTTTTGATGTGCCTTTTAACTGTAACTTTAACTGTAACTATAACAGAAACCATTTATGGAATTCCTGTGGAACAAACAGTTCCGAGGCAAAGCAGTAATTAAACACAGTTTTATATATTTCCCTGAAATGTATCTTCTATGTATGTCTAAATAAAAAGAGACTGATACCAGGAAAGCTTAGCAATGTTGTTAGCAATCACCATTAGCAAACCCTGATCAAATCTTTCTTCATCCATCATTTTTAAATTATGCTCAATAAAGAAGATACATTCTCTTATATATAAGGCATGTATAATAGGTGTCATAACTACAATCTTAGTCTCAGGGAATGTGCAACAAGGGCGGATGAAGCATTTGACACCCAACCATTCTCACAACAACCTCCCAAACAGAGCAACTGCTAAGGACCAGATAGATGGTTGTTAGCACCAGGCTAAACAACTATCCATCACTTGACACTTGAAATTCATGAACTCTGTGGTAGACAATGAAATGATTGAGTGTGTAATGGCCACGCCACCAAGCCTGACCACCTGAGTTTGGTTGCCAGGATCCACACACAGGAAAAAGAGACACAACATCCACAAGTTATCCCCTGACCTCCACACACACACACTGTAGCATGCTTCCTGGCATTCATACCCAAAATGAATAAATAAGTGTAGGAAAAAAAAACAAAGAAATTTATGAGCACTGAGATGACAGTACTTAAAAGAAGGAATAAAAGCCACAGTAATATAAAATACAGAGTAAGATTCACAAGTAAGGAAGTTGGCTTCATTTTTGGTCCCTCAAGGGCTCCCTGCTCGGTTCCTGTCACAGCTTTATCACAACTCGAGTCCCATGTTCTTCAACTCCATGTGTTTGTTTGTCATCCCCTGTTGACCCTGAGATTTGAGAGAGAGAAGCCACTTCCACATTTCTGACCCAAATTTGAAGCAAGTTTTAATTAAACACTGACAGGATGGATTGTGGTCAGGTCCGTTCTCTGGAATCTCGGTGAGTGGTAGGGACAATGAGTCCTGTGTTATAGAGGCTTTTCAAAGACAAAACCACACAGCCTTTGTATTTCCCATGTGCCATTATTTTCCAAGACCTACAACTAACTCCCAGCAGTCCAGAAAGTTACCTGTTCCTTGGGCAGATGGGGCTTCCAAGTTGTCTTTGGTTCTTACACCTCAACCCACATTTGAGGGCATTCAATTATAAAATGTTCTGTATATCAGCCCAGCTACCAGAAACCCCCACCCTCATCCTTACCCCACTTTCACACTCAGCAAAATTGGAAAAAGAGAAAAGAAAAGAAAGAAAAGGAAAAAAAGAAAAGAAAAGAAAAAAGAGCAGGCCAAGATAGCTAAGCAGTGGTAATGGACATCTTTAACCCCAGATCTTGAGAAGCAGCAGATAGATCTTTGAGACCAGCCTGGTCTAGAGTGAGTTCTAGGCCAGCCAGGGCTACACAGAGAAATTCTGTTTCAAAAAGATGAGGAGGAGGAGGAGGAAGAGGAGGAGGAGGAGGAGGAGGAGGAGGAGGAAAAAGAAGAAAGAGAAGGAGGAGAAGAAGGAGAAGAAGGCGGCAGTACTGACAGGATCTTCTGCCAAGATCCCATCCATGTTCCCCATAGTTAAGATGAGCCTTCCCATATCAATCAAAACATTGTCCCATATGCATGCTAATTTCATCAAGTACTAACATTAACCACCACATATTTTATTAATAAATCCATTTCATACATAGGGATGCACTTAACCTTTTTTAAAAATATTTGTTCGCTCTTTGACAATTCCATATAAAAATTCACTTACCCCCCTCTCTTATTCTCTTTCCCACACTCTCTGAAACCCTTCTTTTCCTCACCACATTTCCTTTCTACTCTCACAGTAGCCTACTAAGTCTAGTTAAAGTTGCTTGCACATACATAGGTGTTGGTCATGGAGATGTTTACTGGATCATGGGCAATTTCCTGCCCAAAGCCCTCATGTGCTCCTCCCCCATCCGTGCTCAAACACTGGCAGGCTTGGTCTTCTGATAGTTTTTTGCGGGCAACCATGGAGGCTGTGAATTCCTGAGTGCAGTACCATGTCACATTTAGGGTACACAGCACTTCCCCCTGTCTTCTACCTCTTACTGCTTATTGCTCTAGTTGGCAGCATGAACCTGGGAGAATGGATCTGGTAAATGAGGCGTACTAAAGTCTCATGCGGTAGGTAACTTTATTCAGAACATCAGACAATTTATTCTCCAAGGGTTAAAAAGAATCACATGAGTAAAGTGTGTAATCATGAGGGCAAGCCACATGGAGTAGACAAGCTGTACATGGTGGCAAAGACACATTTTTCCATAGTGGTGGCATATGAATAACAGTATCTGAAGGAGACTCATTCCTATCTGATTGATCCAAGAACAATTCTGTTTTCTTCAGAGAAACTGAGGTCTCAAGACTCTTGTCTTTTTCTTGGAGTTTTCTCACACATACTCAGAATTTCCCTTGCCCGACCCATTCTAGGACTGTGTTCTGACACGGGCATTCTTCCTGCCCTAGTGAGTCTAAAACTATACCAACACAGATTTTATCTCCAGATATGTCTGCTTCTGAGCCACTAAATGAAGACAGACTTTGAGAGATATGCTACCTGGGCTGGTTGGGGGAGGAGGGATGTCTTGGTTTTGTGTGTGTGTGTCTGTGTGTCTGTGTGTCTGTTTGTCAACTTGATGCAAGTCACCAGATTGGCCTGTGGGCAAGACACCCAAATGTGGGTGGTGTCACCTTTAGGCAGATGCTTCTACTTGGTGTAAGAAAGCAGGGAGATGAGGAGTGGAGAGATGGCTCAGCAGTTAAGAGCACTGGCTGCTCTCTCAGGAGTCCTGGGTTCAATTCCCAGCAACCACATGGTGGCTCACAACCATCTATAATGGGATCTGATGCCCTCTTCTGGTGTGCAGGTATTCATGTAGATGATACATTCATATACATTAAATAAATAAACAAACAAATCTTAAGAGAAAGAAAAAGAAAATGAAAGCAAGCTGAGAAAACTATGGGGAATGGCCCAGTAAGAACATTTCTCCTTGGCCTCTGCCTCATTTCTTACCTCCAAGTTCCTACTCTGCTTTAGTTCCCGTCTTGGCTTCCCTCAGTAATATCCTGTGATCAGGATTTGTAAGACACAACTTTCTTCCATGAAAACTTGAACAGTATTTTATCACAGTAACAGAAAGCAATCCAATATACAACCCAGTCCAGTTCAATGAGTAACTTATGATTACACTTTTTGTCATTGGGACTAGGGTTCAATGACAGTGCACGTGATTATTGTAAACGGGCCTTGTGTTTGATCTCAGAGTTGGGGGAAATTTTATTTTTTGAAGTTCCACAATACACTGCTTGAAATATCACCTTACATCTGATAGTCAGTGGTTTGCAAAGCACACTGTGGAGAAAGGCTTCGGAGACATGTGGACCGCTCCTCCAGCTTCAAGAGCATCAGATGTTACAGCCAATATGGTTGGACTTCCTCTGCTACATTAAAACCAGTAGGTGTTGGAGGTAATAAAAATCTAGGCCTCTTAGGTAGGCTTGGTTCTCTAGTTTTAAGAACTCAGGAAATGCTATCATCCTGTAGGGTTTCTAGTACTATTTTAAGATGGCAGGTGAACAGCAGCCCACTGCGTAACTTACTATTTTCTGAAATCAGTGGCTGGACCCACACAGGTCTAAGTGGTTATGTTTAGGGATTTCATGAGTTTTCTCTCGAAAAAGAAAACCAAGGACGGGTAAAGTAGATTTGTAATTCAAAAAAAAAAAAAAAAGCGGTTAGGTGGAACTGGATGTTGTGAAACTCCATCTTGTGCAAGAAAGCAAGAAATTGCAAACACAGTAGACAGGAACACAGAGTAAAGCCCAATTCCAGCTAGAAGAGAGCTTCTAAGTACCAGCTTCTGCAACCGACTGCTAAGCCTCCTTCATGAATCTCGGGTTGGATAAACGTGGGTTTTCTACTTGAGATAATACTCAGTAGACTTAAATATTCTAGAAGCACCCAATTAAACATTTTCCTCCCTCCTCCCCTTTCCCCCCTCTTCTGAAGATGAAACCCAGGGTCGTACACGTGCTGGGCAAGTGGCCTAACAATCACTTGCCCTCCCAGGCCCCAGCTCTTTCTGAAAAACATGCAAGTGTAATAGAAACGTAAAATCTCTGGAATACTGTTTTTGTTGGTTTTATTGAAATCTCCTATTTTAAATTTAGCTACTGATCGATTTACTCCCTATATGAAAAAGTAAAATTGACCAAAAAATGTTAGAGAAGAAACTATCGTGAATGGGAGTTCATCAGATAATGGAGACTAATCAGTATAAGGCTGGATACAAAATATTGTGAAATAGTCACAAGAACAGATTCTGCCCTTGGAAAAGGCTCATCGGGAAGCACATTTCTATAAACACACATGGTGTAGGCTCCCTCACCACACACCGTACCACCTCAGTGTTTTATACTGAGTTAAATGATTCAAGATGGTTTAAGCGGAGCACAGAAATGCAACAGACACTCCGAAGGACTTGGGTTGTCTCCATTTAAAAAAAAACAAAAACTAAGATAAGAGGAGAGACTGGCAAAATCCCCAGAAATGTCAATACTTGTTGGCCAAAGGTCAAAGGACAAGACGTAACTTGCCTGTTTCTCGTGTTTCTCCCCCAGACATACTCTTCAGCTGCAGCCTGGACTTTTGCTCTGACTGAACAGCGTGTGCCTCTGTACGGACCATCACTCAGTACCATTGCCAGCAAAGAGCTTCGTAAAATTTCTCGTGCAGAACTCCCTCCGAGTCAGATAGGCCCCTCATGGGAAACTGTTGCTACACTTTTTAATCCCTTCTACATTTTCATGCTGTGCAGTGCCCAAAATCAACAGTACTGGCTCCAAATGGAAACAGACTGCTTTGCCTGAGACTGAATATTTAGCAGGAGACAGGCGGCCCCTCCGCCCCCTTCCCCTGCCCCCCCCCCCTCCGCTTTTAGACGGAGAGGGGAGAAGGGGCCCCTCGCAGGAGAGTTGTAGAATAAGAAGGGACTCTGTTAGCGCTACGGTTTACTCTCTCTCCCTTTCAGAAATTCAAAGTCGGACTCAGATGTTAAGGTCTCTAAGAAAAGACTCAAGAAAGGGGTCCTTGAGTTGGGCGTGGTTTCATGTGCCTTTAGTCCCGGCACTTGCAAGGCAGAGGCAGGTGGATCTCTGTGAGGTCAAGGCTTACCTGATCTACAATAATGAATTCCAGGACACCAGGACAGCCAGAGCTATGTAGAAAGAAAGTCTCTGTCTCAAAAGGGGTGGGGGGTGGGGGTAAGGAGGAAGGAAGGAAGTAAAGAGAGAGGGAGGAAGAAAGAGAGGAAAGGAGGAAGGGAGGAGGAGGAAGGGAGGAGGGAGGGAGGGAAGGAAGGAAGGAAGTAAAGAGAAAGAAAGGGAGGGAGAAAAAGGGAAGGAGGAAGGGAGGGGGAGGAGAAAGGGAGGGAGGAGGAGGGAGGGAAGGAGGAAGGGAGGAGGGAGGGAGGGAAGGAGGAAGGAAGGAAGTAAAGAGAAAGAAAGGGAGGGAGAAAGAGGGAAGGAGGAAGGGAGGGGAAGGAGGGAGGGAGGGAAGGAGAAAGAGCAGAAACAGGGAGAAAGGGAGTAAGAAGAAGGAAAAATGTCAAGAAGGAAGGAAGGAAGGGAAAAGAAAAGAAAGAAATCTTTTTAATGTGGTTTAACAAAACTTTTCTTTTTTGGGTTTTTTTTTTTTTTTTGGTTTGGTTTGGGTTTTTATTGTTACTGTTTTTTGGTTTTTTTGGTTTGTTTTTTTCCGAGACAGGGTTTCTCTGTGTAGCCCTGTCCTGGAGCTCACTCTCTCACTCTGTAGACCAGGCTGGCCTCGAACTCAGAAATCCGCCTGCCTCTGCCTCCCAGAGTGCTGGGATTACAGGCGTGCGCCACCACCGCCTGGCCAACAAAACTTTTCTCAAGCTGGCCTGGTTGTAAAGCCTATTACTCACATAACAATTTACTGTACCATCCTGTATAGTGTGCTGAGGGGTAGAGTATGGTAGCCAGCCTCTTAGGTGCCCTAGCAACTCTTCCCTCCAGAGATACCCAGTCTTGCATCATCAATCCAATCGCAGAAATGATAGAGTGTGAATGCTGAGACTAGACCTTTAAAGACACTGAGGGTTCCACCTTGCACCCTCTTGGACTGGCCATCCTTAACAAAGGCAGCTGCCCTGTCAGGAGGGCACAGACTGCCTGTGGCAAGCCTCACACTGAGAGGAACTGAGGAAGCACATTGGCCATCTTGGAATCACACCATCCAGCCCTAATGGCGCCTTCAGATAAGCACAACCCCAGCCTACACCTCTTAGACTATGATTTCATGAGACAACTCAAGTCAGAATGACCCAACCAAATCAAACCACGTGACAGCATAACATGTAATTATTGCTCGAGCCACTAAGTTTGGGGACAATTAGTTGTGCAGCGATAGATACCTAACCTAGGGCTACTGACCTAAAGCATTTGATATTAGTCACTTTCTTTTGCTTGTTTTGTGGGACCATGAAAGGTAACGTGGTCCCTAGTTGAGCTAAGGCTTGAAGCCCTGGAAATCCTGAGGGGACGGTAAGCACTTTGCCTGTTCCCAGGCACCAGGCCCTGTCACTAGCCAGAGTCCCCCACAGATTTGTGGCCATCAGTCACATAAGGGCAACACCCAAAGACCGTCCTCCACTTGTAGAGGACGTGACCACAGGTCATGTAGGCTCAAGACAAATGTCCAGTTTAATGCGGTTTCTAAAGGCCTGGAGGGCTTAGCTAATAAGCATTCCTTCCCAGACAGTCTTCCCTGCAAAAGATATTTAACCTCAGGCCGGCCCTGAGAAGTGGGGTATGGTTTTATCCATCCACTTTCCACCATGACAATAAATGTCTTAAAACCATGGACTGCCTCCTTTCATCTGGATCCACAGTGGGGAGCCTTGGAGAAGGCCTTCACCTCTAGAGCCACCACCTAATCTCTTGTAGAAGGCTTCTCTGCGCTCCCAGCCACAACCGCCATGCCCAAGCCAAATCAAGCCACCAGCAAGCCAAGGACTATCCCTTTGGGACCAGTCGGAGCTCCTCCTCCTTCCCCCCTGGTCCCAGGCCTTTTCCATCCTGTAGGCCCCAGGCTGTTTCCATCCTGTAGGTCCCAGGCTGTTTCCATCCTGTAGGCCCCAGGCTGTTTCCATCCTGTACCCGCCCCCCACTCCAGTCTCAACTCTTCTGAGGCTTCCAGCAGCACCTGGATGTCCGAGAGCCTGAGAACCAGACGGCCCCGCCTCATCACAGGCCCAGGTCGAATAAGCACTGTCAGCTTCCCATGTCTTGCCTCCCTGAGCAGCCAAGCTGTGTGGTGGAGCAGACTCAGCACCCCAGAACCTTACATTGTTTGTTTATTTCTTTGTTTTTATTAGCACGTGTTAATTATAAATAGTGGGTTCCGGGGCTGGAGAGATGGCTCAGAGGTTAAGAGCACCAGTTGTTCTTCCAGAGGTCCTGAGTTCAAATCCCAGCACCCACATGGTAGCTCACAACCATCTGTAATGGGATCTGATGCCTTCTTCCAGTGTGTGTGAAGACAGCTACAGTGTACTCATATAATAAATAAATAAATAAATAAATAAATAAATAAATAAATAATGGGTTTCACTATGACATTTTTATACATGCAACAACACATGGATGATACATTTGGATACATTTGGATACATTTGGATACATTTTGATTATATTCACCCCATGACCCTTTTTTTGTTCCCCTTTTACTCCCACTTTCTTTCCTCTTCCCATTTGGTTTCACTTCCATTTTTCATGCTATTTTTTTTTTATGCCACAATCAGTTTTCATTGGGGGGGTTGCCCACGAGAGTGTGAGGGAGAGATTATTTGTGGGAGTCTTACACCACTGAAGAAAATGTCTCTCCTCAGAAATCATCAACTGTCTACACAGCCTCAGGGAGGAATTGTGTCACACTAACCATTAATTGCCTCTAAGCTGTTAAGGAAGGCTAAAGCCTCCTCAGAGGGCCCTCTGACTCTGTGTGCTTTCAGCCATTGGTCAGTCATCAAGCTGCTTTAGTGTGGAATTTATTTGTATGTTATTCAATGTCTATACATAAAATAGACTGATTGCATAAAGGGTTTCAACCTAGAAATCAACCACAAGCAGTAAGAACCGCTTTCTGAGATTTCTATAACTGAAGCAGGAAAAGAGATTCGTTTCCAGTGGTGAGACCAGTAGATGTTGTGCGCGTCTGCTGCGTACAGCAGCGGAACTGGAGACTAAGGGAAAGAAGACACTGCTGTTGTTAGCCCCGGCGACCCCTATACCCCCGCCTTCACCTTTCCTGAGTTCCCACTGTAGCATAAGCTAGGCTTCAATACCTTGCCTCCAGATATGCCACACGTGTTCCCATAACTCTGTGCCTCTGGCAGCTCGCCACTCAGAGCACTAGCTGTAAGTGCTGGCTGTCTCTCTGCCTCCCTGTCCATACCGATGTGGACTTCAGGTTCACCTGTCCTGTCCCTCCCTCAAAACTACATTCATGAAGACTGTGGTGATCATGTCCAGTTGTCAGCTAAGTTGGTTTACTCAAACAGAGCCAGTTTCTCGTCTCAGTTTCAGGCTCTCCAGTGAGGAATTGAGAACTGAAACATTTAGAACTGGCCATAGAAGCCCCTTTCGTGCTAATAATAGAACTCATAAAGACAGCTGCTAGTCTTTGGCTATAAGGCTCCCCAAACTATCCCTGTCTTTCTACATGCTCACAAAGTCACTTGGCTTCCAAAACCAAATTAAATTTTACAAACACATGTCACCATCTACTATGCTGTCTGCGTAGCCAGAAACAACCTGTTCAAAGCCACCAAGGTCTCATTGGGGACCACCATGATCCCCAATGAAAACTCATCAAATATGGATGACAAAGCTTGACATGCCGGGTGGGAGATGCTGTCCTCACTGAGGGAACTGTTGGTTTTGATTGTTATTTCTTACACTCTTTTCTGTGCTGGCCTTGGTTCTCCCTGGTCTGTCAGTGATGGGGACGGTGTGTGTTTCACAGGCAGTGTGTCTTCCCATACCTGCTTACTCATGAGCATCAGATCATCTATGAAACTTTCCCCCTCACTCTGTGCGCAGAGTCCTCAGGTCTATTCGCCTAGTCTTCCTGTGAACCCTGCTTAGGCTGAACTAGAGTCATGAAAACCAGTTAGTTTCTGTGGACAGCACGGTCTGGCTTTTGCCTGAAAACGCCATGTTTCTCAGACACTCTGACACTCCTGTCCTTTTGTGTCTTGTTTTTTTTTTTTTTCCTGTGTGTGTATTTTCTTTTGTTTTGGGGGTTTTTTTTAAAGAATTATTTATTTTATGTATGTGAGTACACTGTAGCTGTCTTAAGACACACAGGAAGAGGGCATCAGATCCCTGTACAGATGACTGTCAGCCACCTTGTGGTTGCTGAGAATTGTCCTTGAAAGGGCAAATCTTTTAAGTTCAGACTCCATTTTAGATTACCCGACCTAAGGTTGAACTCAGGTAAACTAACAGGCTGGTACCTAGCATTAGTTTCCAAGTTAACTCCCAACAAAAACTGAGCCTAGCTCCAGTCTCTAGGCTAATCCCCAACAAGACCAGCATTTCCAGATTATACCCTCAACAAGACCAGCGTCTCCAGGTTACTCCCCCAACAAACCTGCACTCCCAAGTTACAAGCCCAACCCTTTCCTAACAACCACCAATGCAGAGGAAAGCAGAAATTAAGTTTATGATCTGACTCCCAACACCAGCCAATTGTGTTAAAGGCCACAGGAACTTTCCAATTAGATGCTTACACACGTATCCTGCTTGCTACTTACTATAAAGCCTGGCCCTGATAGACATCCGGGGCTCCCCCACCACCAAAATCTCCTTGTGTGAAGGTGGTGTGTTGTGGGAGAGGACTAGCTTGAACAGAATGAGTGAGTTGCATCAGATCAGCTCCTGTACGTTTTGTGGGGGTGGAGGGATCACTAATACTTCCCTGGCACTACAAACTCAGGACCTCTGGAAAAGCAGTCAGTGCTCTTAACCACTAAGCCATCTCTCTAGCCCTGTTTTCTGTTTTTGTTTTTGTTTTTTTTTGTTTTTTGTTTTTGTTGTTGTTGTTGTTGTTGTTGTTTTGTTTTTGAGACAGAGTCTCCTTATTTAACTTGGGCTAATCTGGAACTCACAATCCTCCTGCGTCCACTTTCTTAGGGCTAGAATTGTAGAAGTGTGCTATCACATGCCACCTGACCCTTGAGTCTGATTGTTCTAGTCACCAGTTGCTTTGTGATCACAACCCCACAGGAGAATTCATAACTGAATGCAGGAGGGTTGAAAAAGAAATGAGCAGAAGTAAAAGATTTCTGAATGAGCAGTGACCAAAAAAATGATCTAAATTGAAGGCGTCGTGAGTCTGGTGTTGGCAGAGGATTTTCCCTGTCCAATTACATTAGGGCAACAGGAGGCCTGTGATCTGACAGGGCAAAGGGAGGCAGAGTGAAGAGTTGCAGGGACAGAAAGCGTCTCAGGGAGAAAGAGGAAGGCCAAGATGGAGGCAGATATGACCCAGTGTGGCTTTAACCAGCCACAGGTAGTTATGATATCATAAGGTTAGAATGATTGGGATTAAAGCTTTTATCATTATCAATTGGTTCTAAAATTATTGTATAGGCATACTGTAAATTGAGAATCTATTGATACATAAATCTGATTGGTTAATTATAAGCTTCTAGAGTCTGGTTTCTACCAGGTAAATGGGTATTGTGGTGGCTGACCATGGGGTGGATGGCCATTGGGTGGGGCTGGCGGCAACGATCCATCAAGGGACTGGGGAGCTCTGGCCCAGCTGTTGCCATGTGATCCACCAGTTGCAGGCAGTAGTAGTGCAGGAAGCTTGCAGGTCCATTTTTTAATATCTCCTGCAACATGGGGTGTTTCTGGTGACAGCTGTCCTGTGATTTTTCTCCATCCATCTCCAAAGTAGTGTTGGTTCTGAACATTGCACAGGCCCTCACACCACTCAATACCAGCAAATTCTACCTGACACATCTTGGCTCAGAATTGTGGTTTCATTGTATGCTATGAATCTCGGTGTTTTTAACTATACGTACATTTTCTGTTCCTTCTACCCACCCGTATCATACTTGCCCATACCATCATTCCACACCATGTAAGCACCAGATTGGACCGAATCATCTTTGAGTGTTTGCTTTTAAAATTTACTGTTTGGGTTGATCACCTGGGTTTCCTGAAAAATTATTCGATGAGTTTTGGTTTGGGATTACAACAGGATTCCCAACAATTCCTGAAACAGCCCTGAGCACACAATCTGACATTTTGGGTTTTGGGTTTTTCGTTTGTTTGTTTTTTGTTTTTTCGAGACAGGGTTTCTCTGTGTAGTCCTGGCTGTCCTGGAACTCACTCTGTAGACCAGGCTGGCCTCGAACTCAGAAATCTGCCTGCCTCTGCCTCCCAAGTGCTGGGATTACAGGGGTGTGCCACCACGTCCCGCTACAATCTGACATTTTGTACTACATATTTATTCAAAGTGGCATTTTCAGCATCGCCAGTTAAATACTCAAGCTCCTCCTTTGTTTGTTTGAGACAAGGTTTCTTTGTGTAGCCTTTGCTGTCCTGGAATTTTACTTTGTAGACCAGGCTGGCCTTGAATTTGCAGACATCTTCCTGCCTCTGCCTCCCAAGTGCTGGGATTAATAGGTTTGCCACCACCGCCCAGTGTGCGTCAACAGTTACAAAATCAAAAGTATTGGGCTGCTTTGTGAGTTCAGCTTATAGAGTGCTCACTTAGCCTGCACAGGGTCTGGGCCCAACAACCAGCACCTGATAAACCAAATTTAGAAGCTCGAGTGGTCTGGAGGAGGTCTTTGTTGCGGCCTCGTTGCTCTGATAAGGGAAGAATGGATCAATTCTTCTCTACCAATGGCTCCGCTTCAGCTTCCTCAGTACACGGGCCTGGGTCACTAGGCCTGGTTATTTAAATTTTGCTGAGCTTAGTTTGTCTTAAATCTCCCGAGTGGGAATATCTAGAACTAGCAGGCTTGTATAAGAAAAGTCCATCTCGCGCCGGGCGGTGGTGGCGCACGCTCGTGGTGGTGGTGGCGGCGCACGCCCGTAATCCCACCACTCTGGGAGGCAGAGGCAGGTGGATTTCTGAGTTCGAGGCCAGCCTGGTCTACAGCGTGAGTTCCAGGACAGCCAGAGCTACACAGAGAAACCCTGTCTCGAAAAAACCAAAGACAAAAAAAAAAAAGAAGAAAGAAAGAAAGAAAGAAAGAAAGAAAGAAAGAAAGAAAGAAAGAAAGAAAGAAAGAAAGAAAGAAAGAAAGAAAGAAAGAAAGAAAGAAAGAAAGAAAAAAGAAAGAAAGAAAGAAAAAGAAAAGTGCATCTTACCAGGCGGTGGTGGCGCACACCTTTAATCCCAGAACTTGGGAGGTAGAGGCAGCAGGGCTATACAGAGAAACCCTGTCTCAAGAAAGAAAGAAAGAAAGAAAGAAAGAAAGAAAGAAAGAAAGAAAGAAAGAAAGAAAGAAAGAAAGAAAGAAAGAAAGAAAGAAAGAAAGAAAGAAAGAAAGAAAGGAAGGAAGGAAGGAAGGAAGGAAGGAAGGAAGGAAGGAAGGAAGAAAAGTACATGAACTTTTTGCCCTCCTAAGCATTTATTTCTAGATGACCTCCATAGCTTAGACTGATGTCAGCCACTGGGAAACTTCTTCTGTCCCTGTCTTTATGTAAGCGTTGATTTACTTTCTTGCCAATAAATTGGCTTAAAACACAAAACCAAAACCACAAGTAAATTCATGCCCATGCTTCCTTCCCAGAGCTGACAGTTGACACATTTTCAAGAAGATTGGCGTATCCTGGGGAATTTTCTTTTCTCCGCTTGGTTGTCCAGGAATGACAAGCTGTCCCTAAGTAGACTACCCTAGACAGAGCTACCATCCTGGCAGTGAGAACAAGCTCTGGGCTGAAGCAACTGAGATGAGACAGCCAAGAAAACTGCTTCCCTTCCTTCCCTCCCAGATCCTGTGAACCATATCGGTAATACAGACTTGGATCCAAATTTCTAACAGAGCCTATTAACATTCCAGACACCACAGCCCAGGGTTTCTCTGACCTAAGACTGACCCACTGTCTTAGTCAGGGTTTCTATTCCTGCACAAACGTCATGACCAAGAGCAAGTTGGGGAGGAAAGGGTTTATTCACCTTACACTTCCACATTGCTGTTCGTTACCAAAGGAAGTCAGGACAGGAACTCACACAGGGCAGGAACCTGGAGACAGGAGCTGATGCAGAGGCCATGGAGGGATGTTACTTACTGGCCTGCTTCCCCTGGCTTGCTCAGCTTGCTTTCTTATAGAACCCAAGATTACCAGCCCAGGGATGGCACCACCCACAATGGACCCTCCCCACTTGATCATTAATTGAGAAAATTCCTTACAGCTGGATCTCATAGAGGCATTTCCTCAAGGGAAGCTTCTTTGTCTGTAATTAACTCCAGCTTGTGTCAAGTTGACACACAAACCCAGCCCTGACACCCACTAATCAAGCTAACACTTCTAAGCTGACTGAAACCAGAGCTACCGCTAAACCAGCGTTTACTCATCCTTTGATGACTTCATTCACCTTGAGAAATCTATTCCAAGAAGCCAGGTATGGTGACCCATACTTGTAATCCCAGCATTTGGGAGGCTGCAGCAAGAAGACTTACTACCTCCCTGCGTTGACCTGGGCTTTGTTCTGTTTTCCAATTTGCTTTTTACAAGGGCACATGTTGACTTTACCAGCGATCTCGACTGCGCTGGTAGACAGACAGACAACACAGGGAGATGTAAGTAGAGAAGCACTCACAACTTCTCAGAATTTGGGAAATAACCTCTCTCTTGGTTTCCTTTTAACCAAAAGGAAATTTAATATTTGAATTGTAATTCCTACCTGGGACAAGATATAACTAACATTCTATACATAGCTAAGTCAGTTATCACCAGCCTTGAAGGTCCTACATCAACAAGACAAGATCGGGAGTAAAATGAGCTTGTGATTTGTAAATATTTACCAGGCAGCAGGTTAAACGTCTTCTGTGCTACCTCATTTACTCTTAATGGCATCCACAAGAATCACACTTGTTCTGTAGACAGAGAAAATAGGTTTACAAAAGTCTAGTAGCCCAGCAAGGGGGTTGGACTAAGATGCTTTTAACCTGGTCTCCTCTCTTCCCATTTTTCTTTGTATCCTATTTAAATTACCCAACATCTTTTACACATAATTTCTATGCTTAGAGAATTCTCTACACTTGGCCACTCCCTCACATGTGGGAAGCAAATGAGGCATATAATAAAGACTCTACTAATTAGCCACCTGTATATGAAAATCTTGTCTGCAAGGATCACAAACAGTGATCCACAGTTCACAGTACACAGGACTGACTGGTCTGTTGCGCAGAAGGCATTGCTCTAGCCTGGTTCTTTTATTTTTATTTTTTATGTTCATTGGTGTTTTGACTTCATGTATGTCTGTATGAGGGTGTTGGATCCCCTGGAATAGGAGTTACATACAGACAGTTGTGAGTTGTCATGTGGATGCTGGGAATTGAACCTGGGTCCTCTGGAAAGAGCAGCAAGTACTCTTAGCCACTGAGACATCTCTCCAGCCTTCCAGGTGTCTAGCCTGGATCTATGTCAATTGGTCCCCAGCAGCTGATGTAGAATCTTTCCTGTATTCCCGAAGTTACTTGCTTCTGGCTGGGAAACCATCAAGCTTACTCTGACTCTCTCAGGATTCTCTCATGATGTCTGTCAGACCTTAATAGATTTCGCTTCTGCTTACACCGGCTGACAGTTTTGTTGTGTGCTAATAGGAACACATGTGTGTTTGTGTTATGAGTGAGACAGACCCAAAGAACACATACCTGTTTCTTCTTCTTCACAAGCCAGAGTCGATTGCATTATTTCATTATTGATGCTTTGTTTTAAGTGAACATGACTTTTCCTGGGTCTCCTAATAATTCATCAAATGCAGCAGAACAAACCGTCTTCAACTGCTTTTTTGATCATCTGGAAACCAGTTCTAATATGAGCAGAAATCCAAAATAAATAAATAAATAAAGCTTCAGAAACATTTTCCTCTCTGTGCTTTTCTTCTATGGCTCTTTTGATGTTAATATTAATGTGCTATATCTTGGTATTACTGTGAATTTAATCAAATCCTTGTTCCATTATCTTAACATTATTTCTCAAGCCCAAATCCTAAAACTATTGCTAATTCTGTTCAGCTATTTTATTCTTACAAAATTCCTTCATAATTCCTTGTTCAGAATAATAATGGTTCAGTCTGACCATTGTTCTTTAAATGACATTCCATGGATCCAGAGAGATGGTTCAGTGGTTAATAACACAGGCTACTCTTACAGAGAACCAAAGTTTAGTTTCCAGAATCCACACTGGGCAGCTCATAACCACCTCTAACTCGAGCTTCAGGGAATCTGGCTCCCTCTTCTGGCCTTCTTGGGTACCTACACTCACATTTGCACAGACCCACACACATATGCACAAAATTTAAAACTACCAATCAGTCCTGAGCATTACATAATTGTGATGTTCAGGACATTCTCTGTCTGATTTTGTCTGATGGTTGTCAAGGTGTTGACAGAACAGTGTACCGTGTGAGATGCTTTTGTGAAGAGCAAAGTGGGCATTGTTAGCTGCCTCATTGATGACAATCATTTCCACCTTATTTCTTGCTCACCAAGTCCACGTTTGTGCATGCATAACGCAGAAACACTGTGGGTTCTGAGTCCTTCCCCACAGCCCCATCCTCTAATGGTGTTTCTTCCCTTCTGCTGTAATTGATTTCATGGTGGGAATGTGGCTGGCATAAATATCTGACCAGTCAGATACATGGGTAGTTAAACTCTGCTATGACTTGGCTTCCTGATAAAGAGAGCTAAGGCCAGGATTGGTACTTCTTTTTTCCTGTTCTGTATGGGGTCATGTGTGAGTGTGATGTTGCAGAAAACATCTTGCAACCATGAAGGGCTTTTTAAAATTCCCACAAGAGCCAGGAGTGGTGGCACATACCTTTAATTCCAGTACTCAAGAGGCCGAGGCAGAAAGATCTCTGAGTTCGAGGCTAGGCTAGCATGATCTACAATGTGAGTAGCCAGAATTACATAATGAGACCCTGCCCCTGTCCCACAAAAAAAAAAAAAAAAAAAAAAAAAAAAGGTTGTTTTGTTTTGTTTTTTTATAAGAGCCAAAGGGGGAAAAAAATAGAAGATAGAAAAGAGAACCATTGTTGGGTATAATGGTATAATGATCCTCAGGGAGGATCATAGGTTCAAGACCAGGCTAGGCTACATGGTAAAGCCCTACCTCCCAGAAAAGAAGTGGAGGTGGGAGAGGAGGAAGAGATTTACTGGAAGAAAGCAGAAACTGTAAGGGAGAGAAGATGCTCTCTAATGCTCTCCCCAAGAAAAAGCAGGACAGGGTTTTTGTTTCCATAAAACAAGAACCAAATACGATACTGAAAGTAGGATCTAAGTGTGAGAATGAGCTTATGACATTTTACAACATGAAAACAGAATTTAAAAATCAAAATAAAGGCTGGGATAGAAATGTGTAGAAAGCTTTTCTTCTTCTTCAGGAAAACACCAAATGGCAGATGACGCCGGTGCAGCAGGCTACACGTCAGCCAGAGGCTGTGCTGCCACCCAGGGCAACGTTGTCAAGGCCGCCTTTGATGCCATCTTCAAAACCTACAGCTACCTGACCCCCGACCTCTGGAAAGAGACTGTGTTTTACCAAGTCTCCTTGTCAGGAATTCACTGATCATCTTGTGAAAACCCATACCAGAGTCTCTGTTCAGAGGACCCATGCTCCAGCTGTGGCTACCACATAAGGGTTGTTATACAAGAAAAATAAATTAATTAAGTCTATTAACAAAAAAAAGAAAAGAAAAGAAAGAAAGAAATGTGTAGAAAGCTCTCAAAATACAGCATGAAAACCAAGCCAAGGTTGATTGACTCCTGCAGGTCCCTAGCCAGCTAGTCTAGCCAAAGCAGAGATAAATGAATGGATGGATAAATGAATGAATGAATGAATGAATGAAGTGGAAAGGAAGTGAGGAAAACATCCAACTTTGGCCTCTAGCTTATATACCCCTCCCACACACACACATACACAAACACACACACATCATAGGTGTACACCCGTAGCATACAGAGCTGGAAAGGAACAGGTAAAGATCCCCACACTCTTTGATTTTTACAGATGTCTAATACATGACCCAAGCTTCACATGGGCCAGACGTCAAAGCAGGAAATTCTGTTTTTCCCAGACTCACCCATTTTCCCATCCCCATTTTCCCAGGTGAGACTTTTGTTTTCTCACAAACTTACTGATGTTTAACTCCATGCAGACATGTGCTGAACTTACCTTTTAAGAGTCTAATGTAACTGGGGCAGTGGTGGCTCAAGCCTTTAATCACAGCACTCAGAAAGCAAGGGGATAACTGAGTTCGAGGCCAGCCTGATCCACAGAGCAAGTTCCTGAACAGCCAGGGCTACACAGAGAAAACCTATCTCATTATAGTATCTAAGGAGTTACATAGGTTTTATGTATACAACAGGTTCAAAGAATAATTATCAAAGAAATCAGAGGTAACACATTGAAGAGGAAAAATGATAGGATTCCAATATGGAGAACTTTCAAGTTATTGACACTGCAATCTAGATTGCCCTTAAGATTTGTTTGTTTGTTTATTATATATAAGAACACTGTAGCTGTCTTCAGACACTCCAGAAGAGGGAGTCAGGTGGATGGTTGTGAGCCACCATGTGGTTGCTGGGATTTGAACTCAGTTCCTTCAGACGAGTAGTCAGTGTCTCAACTGCTGAGCCAATCTCTCCAGCCCCCACGAGCATTCATTTTAACACCAGCCTTTAAGTTCTGCGTACTTCCGGTATAATTGTTCGTGTGCATTATACTCAACAAGTTCTTAACAAAGGTTAGTGTTCTTATAAAATAAGGATGTAGGCGCTGCAGAGAGGTTTGGTGGGTAGGAGCATTTGTTACTCTTCCAAAGGACCCAAGTGTGAATCCCAGCACCTATATCAGGCAGATTGCAACCACTTAAAGCTTCAGCTCCCGGGGACTCGATGACTCTGGACTCTTCAGGCATTGTGTGCATGAATACACACCCACATACAGACATATACACAAACAAACCAAAAAAAATTAAAGCTGGGCGGTGGTGGTGCACACCTTTAATCCCAGCTCTTGGGAGGCAGAGGCAGGCGGATTTCTGAGTTCGAGGCCAACCTGGTCTACAGAGTGAGTTCCAGGACAGCCAGGGCTAAATGGAGAAACCCTGTCTCAAAAAAAAGCCAAATAAAAAAAAAAATTAAAACTTTAAAGGAAGGATGTTTAAGGCATGAAATTACAAATTAATTTTTCTCCTCGCTTCGTTGTCATTGAATGCCATTCTGTTTGTTTGTTTGTTTGTTTGTTTGCTTGTTTTCAGACACAGGGTTTTTCTGTGTAGAACTCTTGAGCACGATTCTCTGTCCTAAAACTTTCTCTGTAGACCAGGCTGGCCTCAAACTCAGAGAACTGCCTGCCTCTACCTCCAGAGTGCTGGAACTAAAGGTATGCACCACCACCACTCAGTGTGAATGATGTTTTTTTATAACCCTTCGGCATGTTAAAAGTTGCATAGTAAGCAGTCTTTGAAAATCAGGAACATAGGCGGGAAGTGGTGGTACACGCCTGTAATCCCAGCACTTGGGAGGCAGAGACAGGTGGATTTCTGAGTTCGAGGTCACCCTGGTCTACAGAGTGAGTTCCAGGACAGCCAGGGCTATACAGAGAAACCCTGTTTTGAAAAAACCAAAAAGAAAAAAGAAAGAAAAAAGAAAATCAGGAACATGTTACTAGTTTTCCTCCGTGGAGAAAAGATGAAATATTTGGTGAGAATTATATTGTCACACCAAAAATTAATTCAAGGTGGAGGGTTAGGGATGTAACCCAGGGATGGAGTATTTGCCCAACACACAGAAAGCCTTAAGAGTTAATGCCCAGGGGCTGAAGAGATGGCTCAGTGGTTAAGAACACCGACTGCTCTACCGGAGGTCCTGAGTTCAAATCCCAGCAACCACATGGTGGCTTACAACCACCCGTAGTGAGATTTGATGCCCTCTTCTGGTGTGTCTTCTACAGTGTACTCACATATAATAAATAAATTTTCAAAAAAAAAAAAGAAAGAAAGAAAGAAGACTTAATCCCCAGCATCACAAACAAATGTGTAAATAGCTACAAAAATTCCATACGGATCAAGATTTACAAGCAAAACTCAAACCTGAAAGCAAAAGAGGAAAATGGGGAAGAATTACACTGATAGATGGAAATAGAAAAAGCGCTTCTAAGCATGATCCGAGATCTAGAAACTATAAAAAGGAAAAAAAGGCTAAATATAAATTCCTTTTTTAAAATTCTGCTTAGTAACACCACCAGTCACCAACCCAAAACACATGAAAATCTGGTAGCTATTCGCTTTCCCACAAATTGATAATAAAAAGGCCAATATTTGGCTCAAAAAAAAAATGGGCGAAGGATGAAAATAAACAGCTCTCGGGAAATAAATCGCATATTGCTTTAAAACATGGAAATATGCGCAAACTTCTCTATAATAAGGGAGATGCAAATTAAAACTTCCAGATTGGCACAGAGAGAAGTTTTGATAACACCATGTGGGTGAAGGTTAGGGAGACAGATGCTCAGACATATTGCTGGTGGGCGTGTAAGCCGCCTTATCCCCTGTGGGGAACAACTTGACAACATCTATCTAAGCCTCAAATGTGTGTTTTGGCAGGTGTGGTGAGTTGTATACCCCAAAACCATTCCTTCATATTTGTTGCCAGCAGAACCCAGTTAGTTGCTCGGGTGGTCATGAGGGAGGCACCCAGCAGAGAGTCTATGCATCGATTAGTTATACTTCTAAAGCATTTACTGGAAGCTAGACCCTGTTCTGTGCTCCGTGAAGACACCCAAGGATAGACCCCAAAGCCAAGCTTCATGACAACCCACCACCGACTGACTGAGGGGTGGACGAACAGTAACAAAGATATTTGGGGATATATTTCAAATAACAAGTGACAAGCTAATTTTTTTCCTCTGGACCGAGGCTTTTCAGAGGGAATTGAGTGAATGCTACTATAATAAGAATGAGCAACACGAAATAAACTCGGATTAATACAGACTGGAAAATAGGAGTTCTCTTTCATAATCCTAAAGCAACTACCATGCCAGCACTGTCTCCACTGCTGTTGCAAGCAATGCCTTCCGTTCTAAAACTGCTCCACCAGGGAACCCCGGAAGGGAATCCCCATTCCCAAACTAGCTCCGGAGAAAATCCATCCTATAGAGAAACACGGAACTTTACTCAACCTCTTTAAAAATGTGGTAAGTTGCATTCTGGCCAGAGAAGCAAGTCCTTCACGTATATATTATGGCTTCTAGTTTCATGTTTTTTATGTGATTCCTGAGTATGTAAATCAGTGGATCCCTGCATCTATATCTGTTTCTTGAGCCTCTTCCGGGGCGCTTTTCTTCCGTTTCGTTTGTTTGTTTCCGTCCTATTTTGCTTTACCTTAATATATTTTATTTTAATATTATCCCTTAAAAGCTTGCTTGTTTTCTTTCGTGTTTTGTTTGTTTGTTTACGGTTTCTCCGAGACAGGGTCTCCCGGTGTAGTCCTGGAAGTCTCTCTGAGGCCTGCTCTGTACACAGGGCTGGCCTCGAACTCACAGAGATCTGCCTGCCACTGCCTCCCAAGTGCCTGATTGTTTTCTAATGAGAGAAAGAAAAGGTCGATCTGGATTGGAGGGCAGACGGGGAGAAACCAGGAAGGGGGAGGTATAGTCAGGATATATTATATGAGAAAATAATCTATTTTCAATAAGAGGAAAAAAATTGATCTAACTATTTAAAAAAATGAGACAAGTCGGAACGAAGTTACTAAAAAAATCTAAATCTTTTGAAAAGGTAAGATTGAAAATAAAATTCTTCATAAAGCTTGCACGACTTTGATATAGTTACACAGTGTTTTCTTCTCTGGGCACACCCACCCTCCCCGCCCCAACATAAAATGATTAAATTATTTTCATTGGCTCAAAGGATAAACGGATTATACTATACTTAAAAATAACACAGAGCGTGGCGGTAGTAGCACATGCCTTTAATCCCAGCACTTGGGAGGCAGAGGCAGGCAGATTTCTGAGTTCGAGGCCAGCCTGGTCCACAGTGTGAGTTCCAGGACAGCCAGGGCTACACAGAGAAACCCTGTCTCAAAAAAAAATAAAAATAAAAATAAACCCACAGAGCTGTAAACCAGTGGTTCTCCACCTTCCTAATGGTGAGACCATTTGATACAGTTCATGTTGTGGTGGCCCCCCCCAACCATAAATTATTTTGTGGTTTCTTCATAACTGTACTTTTGCTACTGTTATAAATCATAATGTAAATATCGGATATTCAGGTTGTCTGATTTGAAGGTCCCAAAGGGGCCTCTAAGACACAGAGGTTGAGAACCGTTGCTTTAGAATACGAAAAAATACTAGAATCATTTGTTTTTTTTTTACTTCAATATCAACTATTGAATCTCTTTGGAGCCCAGGAACAACAGGCTGACCAAACAATAAGAAACCCTCCAGCACTCTGGATAAACCTCCTTACTGAGAAATGGACCAATATGGAAAGTTTGCTGGGCCCGGCTTTCCCCTCAAGTGCCAACTTTGAAAAAGTGTCTTCAAAAGAAACAAAACAAAGCAAAACAAAAAAAAAAAAAACAAAAAAAAAACAAAAAAACCAAACTAACTAACTAACTAACTAAAGCCGGGCGGTGATGGTACACGCCTTTAATCCCAGCACCCAGGAGGCAGAGGCAGGTGAATTTCTGAGTTCGAGGCCAGCCTGGTCTACAGAGTGAGTTCCAGGACAGCCAGGGCTACACAGAGAAACCCTGTCTAGAAAAACAAAAACAAAAAAACAAAACAAAAAGTGTCTTCATTGCCTGCAGGAATTATATCGTGACCACAAAATGACATTGGTAAAAAGGAGAAGTCGATAGGTTAAAGGTTAAAAGGAGAAGAAGCCTGCAGGTTAGTTCTTGTTGGTGTCCACAGACTAGAGTTAACTACAAGAACAGACTTGCCACGCAAATTAGACTTGGGCACCTCTATAGGGCGTTTCTTTGATGAATGACTGATAGGGAAGTGGCCCCGCCCATTGTGGGTGGGTCCAGCCCTGAGTAGGAGGTCTTCGGTTGCATTAGAAAGCAGGCTGAGGAAGCCAGGCAGAGCAAGCCAG
Organism: Apodemus sylvaticus; assembly: GCF_947179515.1. Taxonomy (NCBI): domain Eukaryota; kingdom Metazoa; phylum Chordata; class Mammalia; order Rodentia; family Muridae; genus Apodemus; species Apodemus sylvaticus. Next base: position 44,120,516 of record NC_067491.1, read on the forward strand.
TAAGTAGCGTCCCTCCATGGCCCTTGCATCAGCTCCTTCCTCCGGGTTCCTGCCGTGGTTTCCCTCAAAAACAGCGCATAGCTTCTACGCCAAATCAACCCTCTCCTTCCCAAGTTGCTTTTAGTCAGGGTGTTTTATCACAAAGAAGCAAACTAAGACAAACATTAAACTTTTGAAGACCTTGGTGACCTGCCGAGCCAGTCCTGACATCAGCCTGTAGAGAACTGTAGAGAAAGGTTTTATCTACATACCTTTCGGTACTTTTTGAATTTCATTATGTCTGTGTTGTGTCGCTTATCCAAAGACAATGATGGTGCCACTTAATTACTATAATCTTACCTACCAAGCATTTAAACTAAAAATTTGCCAGGAGTGGTGGTGTACTGAGTTCCAGGACAGCTAAACCTTAGAAGGCTTTTTAGGTGGGCTGGGGAGATGGCTCAGTGGCTGAGTGTACAGGTTGCCTTTTCAGAGGTCCGGAGTTCAAATCCCAGCAACCACATTGGTGGCTCACAACCATTTGTAATGGGATCTGATGCCCTCTTCTGTCTAAAGAACACAATGGTAAGTACATTTAAAAAAAAAAAAAGCTTTTTCGATTTATTTTTATCTGCTGTGTTACCTGGTTTTGGTCAGTGTGTATGTCTGTAACAACTGGATTAGTGTTGTCTGTCATCATGTGGGTGCAAGGATTGAACTTGGGCCCTCTAGAAGAGTAAGTAGTCAGCGCTCGTCACCACTGACCTCTCTCTCTAGACTCCACCCCAACCCCAAATAAAATTTAAACAAACGAACAAAAAAATTAAAGAGGAAAAAAAATCATGCTTTTATTCCTACTCCAAATGCACAGCTCAGAAATGTTGCTAGCTTTAAAAAGAAGGTCGCAGTGGGCATAGTGGTGCGCGACTTTAATCTTTACACTCGGGAGGCAGAGGCAGAAGGATCTTGTCAACCTGGTCTACAGAGTGAGTTCTGGGACAGCCAGGGCTATATAAAGAACCAGGCTACACAGAGAAACCACGTCTCGAAAAAAGGGGGTGGGGGGGAATTGGCAAAATAGTGATTTACGTTGGATTTTCTGGACTTTCTTGGTTCTAGTACCCATATTGCTTTGAGAACTGAGTTGTTTACTATTATTAGGTTTTGTTTAACCTTAGTGGGACTCAAACCCAGAGCTGCTCGGCATGTGCTAAGGCAAAAGCTACGATCCCAGCTCCTAAATATCTGCATCACAGGCACTGTTGTTGCTGCTGCTGCTGCCGTTCGTCTTAATCCGTATCCACCCTAATAAATTCTGTTGGTTTGTGCTTCATCCAAGATTCCAGACGTTCTCCTCTCTCTGGGCATCTCCGTTATGCGAAATGGCCGCAGTGTTTGTGGATTTTTATCCGGTTATACTTCGTTGGGACACCAGAGGGCGCAAGGAGACTCGGCTCTTGTTTTTCTTTAAAGCTCAAATCCTGCTGTCTGCGGGAGAACAAAAGACCGGGAACACTGGGCTTTGAGACAAAGGGACACCAGGAAAAGCCACCCTCCCGCCCGCCCGCTCAGTGTTGGATTCAATTCCTCACTCGCCTTGGTCCCAAATCCTTCTTTGCCAGGCTGAGGACTAGAAAAACAGCTTAAGCTGCGCAATAATGAGGAAACAAGAAGGGAAGAATCACAGTAAAATAAAAAACAAAACAACAAAAAAAAAGCAAAACCAGAGAGCTAAGGAAGGACACCTGAGCGGTTTGGTTTTGCCTAATATTAGTAACCTTAAACTGTTCGGTTCAGGATAATAACAGGCATCTAGTAGAAAATTCGGAAATACAGATCGGCACCCTTTTTTAAAGATCTCAAAGAAACACTGGACAACCCGCTGAGGTGCCTATTTCAAAGTATCAAGGCGGGCGGATGCTGGCCGCCCGGCTATCCCAGCATCTCCCAGCATCTCTGCTACCTCTTGGAGAGGCCTGGCCTGGATCTTCAAAGCATTTCTCACCCCTACCCCGGACCCTAAACCCCTCCGGCACCCGAGCTGCGCTCCCCTTCCCCAGCTCCTCTTCTCTATGTAACTCAGGCTTTTTCGTGCCCTCCTGGTGCGCTGGGCTCTCTTGGGTCCTGGTCCCCTCTCCTGCTCTGTCTCTCTCCTCTCTTTCTCCCCCTCTCTCGTTCTCCTCTCTTCTCATTCCTCTCATAACCTGGTTCACTCTGCTGACCCAATTCAGCCCGGACCCTTTCAGATGCCTCCAGCTGTGCCCTCCCTCGTATCTACAATACACCTCCTCGGCTGAGCTTTGGAGTAGTCGTGTCCTTCCCCGACCCCCACACCCACCCCCTTCTTTTTTCACGCAGCATTCTTCTTTTTCTTTTCTTTTCTTTCCCGCCCCTTCACTCCCTTAGAGACAGAGTTTCTCTGTATAACCCTGGCTGCCCTAGAATTTATGAAATGCACACCACGCGGCTAAAGGTGTGCACCGCCACCACCCGGCTTCCAGATCGGCACATTCTAACAGATTTTTTTTCTTTCTTTCTTTCCAACTTCTCTCAGTATTTATAAATACATAAAGAGTAAGGCTGCGTGGTATTTTCTGACTAGGTCGTGTGCATTACTTTATGGGTTTTTGCTTGCTTGTTTATCTTTGTCTGATGGGCTCTCCTGTAGTCAAGGAAAGTAGAAATTATTCCATCCCACCTCCACATACCCAAAATGAATTTGCCTTTCCCGACATCTTGAAAACTGGCTCCCCCCACCCCAATCTGTCATGGGAGAGAGTATGAGTCCCTAAGACCTCTCTCTGATCTTCTTCAGGTGGTGTGTGGTGGTAGAGAGCAGAGTGATTTGTTTGTTTGTTTGTTTGTTTGTTTGTTTGTTTAGGGCTGGGGTGGCATCAGGGCTGGGTTGGGTTTGCCTTAGGACTGGACACAAGACCAGAAATGATCAGATCCCCAGAGCTAGAGTTACAGACAGTTCTGAGCCACCAGGTAGGCTCTGGGAATAGAACCCAGGCCCTCTGGGAGGGCAGCCCAAGTAAAACAACGTCTTTAAAAGATAAATAGATAAACCATCCTGTTACATTGCCATGTTAGTTTTTACTGTCAACCTAACACAGATCTAGAGTTATCTGGGAAGAGGGAATCCCTGTTGAAAAATTACCTTCATCAGATTGTCCTATGGCCCTGAGTAGGAGAGATTTTGGTTAATAATTGATGTGGGAGGGCCCGGCACGCTGTGGGTGGGGCCACCCCTAGGTAGGTGGGCAGTGATGTACAACCAGCTATTCCGGGAGGCAGAAAGCGATCCAGCAAGCAGTATTCATCCTTGGTTTGTGCTTTAGAGCCGGCTGCCAGGTCCTGCCTGGAGCTCCAGCCCCGATTTCTGCTCAATGAGGAACGGTCCTTTGGACATGTAAGATAAAACCAGCCCCTTTCACCCTTCACTGCTTTGTTTTTGATGAAAGTGTTTTTATCACAGGACCACAAAAGCAAATCTGTCGCCACAGACGTCTTCACTAACGGTCTTCTTGCTTTTGTTCTTATTTCCCTACAATCTCCTCTCAACCCCTTCCACCTTTTGCCTCTTTTCTCTTGTCTTTGGTTCTTTGTCTTTTATGGCACAATCTCTCTATGCCCTGGGCTTGTAATCTTCCTGCCTCCTGCCTAGGAGTACAGACTTGCACCACCAAACCTGCCTCAAAGACTCTAAAACAGGAGTCAGACCATGTCATTCTCTAGTCAAAACCCTGTGACACTCGCCTTTAATCCCAGAACTAGAGGTGATGGAAAGAGAAGACGGATGTCTCTGTGAGTTCAAGACTGGCCTGCTCTACACAGTGAGCAGCCAGGACCATGTAGCGGGACCTTGTCTCAAAAAAAAAAAAAAAGGTTAATTTCAAAAGCCTCTGTTGGGTTTTTTTCCATTTCTGTTTTGGGGTGTTTGTTTTGTTTTGTTTCTGGCCTTTTTTCGAGTCAGGGTTTCTCTGTGTAGCCCTGGATGTCCCGGAATTCACTCCGTAGACCAGGCTGGCCTCGAATTCAGAAATCTACCTGCTTCTGCCTCCCAAGTGCTGGGATTAAAGGCGTGCGCCACCACTGCGCTGCTATTGTATTTGTTCCTTCAACAAACATTCTTGAGTTCGGCTTATGAGGCTGGCACCATTTTGTTGACCAGGAACAGAACCACGAGCAAAGCAGACATAGATGAAAGCTAAAATCCCAGGATGGCTTCTTCCCAGGCCCACACGCCCTTGACAGGTGGGGCCTTCTGAGCCCCTTCCTGATCCCCTCCCTGATCCAGGATGGAACACAGGCAGCCTCAGTCTGTCCCAGCTCCCTGCAGGTTAGTCACAACGCTGCGAGTTCATTTCCCATCTCAACACAGCGTTTCGTGACAATCCTCAGATCCTCTGTATGTGCAGGACCCACAGTGGCCAGATGAGGCCAGCGGATCCCTTGGAGCTGGAGTTGCAGATGCTTATGAGCTTCCGGATATGGGTGCCAGGAAGCAAACCTTGGTCCTTGCTTGGTCCTTGCTTCAGCAATGTGCTCTTAACCACAGAGCCGTTTCTCTGGCCCCAGTACTCCCTTCATTTTTTTTTTTTAAGTTTTATTTATATGAGTACAGTGTCACTGTCTTCAGATACACTAGAAGAGGGCATAGGATCTCAGAGATGGTTGTGAGCCACCATGTGGTTGCTGGGATTTGAACTCAGGACCTCTGGAGGAGCCAGTGCTCTTAAGGGCTGAGTCATCTCTCCAGCCCCTATCACTCCCTTCTTAAGCAAGCTTTACCTCCACCAATCACACCTCTTTAACTAGCCACTCTCTAACTATTACTTTCAATTTCTGTTCGTACTGATGTCTAAGATGTTATTATATTGTTTACTGTTTGTCTGCCTGGCAATACAACATGAGCACTATACAAACACAATTTACCCATTGAAATATCCCCAGTGCATCTAATAAAATGTCTGGCACGCTGTAAGTTCAGTGCACAAATAAGTCACCATACCTTGCCTGTCAACTATGATAGCTGATTGGTCAATAAACACACATACTAGTAATAAATGTTCCCCTTCGTAGCTGGTATTTACTTTTTAATGGGCACATGGATCTAAGCACCCAATGAAAACTGCAGAGACCTTGCTGCCAATGCAATGATTCCCAGCCTTTCCTCACTCTGTGTTGGCTAGACTCGGGTCAGCTAGAGACAGAAGCTAAAGTTATCTGAAAGGAGGGAACCTCAGTTGGGAAAAATAGCCTCATAAGATCCAGCTGTAAGATTGGAACCCCCATTGTGGGGGGGTTCCAACCCTATGCTGGCGGTCCTGGATTCTCTAAGAAAGCTGACCGAACAATCCAGTAAACAGCATTCCTCCATGGCCTCTGCATCCGTTCCTGCCCTGTTTAAGTCCCTGTCCTGACTTCCTTCATGATGGACTGCAATATGGAAGGGTGAGCCGGATAAAACCTTTCCTCCTGGACTTGCTTTTTTTTTTTTTTTTTTTTTTTTTTTTTTTTTTTTTTTGGCCATGGGGTTCCGTCGCAGCAATAGAATCGTCTTGTGAGACATGATGACTAACTCTCCGAGATCTGAAGCTTCCAGAGTCAACCACCATTTGTGCTCTCTGCCCCCACAGAGCACGGAGTGTCCTCTGCACTGCACTGCCCGTCTGCATTTGTAACCTGCGCTCGCTTTCTCTCAATGCTGACAGTGAGGAATCTCCCACACCCGGGTTCAGGTTAATTACCAGCTTTCCCTTTCCATTTTAGGAAGACAGACAGCAGGTGCTGAGTTGCATGCTCGCTGATCCGAGCTGACTCAGACTCCTGCTTAGCGTCCCCAGGGAGAAAGTAGCGACATATGTGTCGGAACACGGACACAGCTTTGCCAGAGACGGGGTGAGAGCAGGCAGTGAGTCCCTCCTCTCCCTTATAGGGAGCAGGGCAAACAGGTTCATCTGACCTGGGTTCCGGCTTCCTTGTAGCTCTGCCAACTAAAAGACCTAGGACAAGTCCTGTAAAACTCACCCAGAAAAGGGCATCGCTACAGTTAACCACGGGGCCTTTGGGGGCCTCAGAAGTGTTATTGGAGATAAAGAAGTGGACAGAAGCTACAGGATGTGAGGGAGCGGAGAGGAGTTGGGGGGGACAGCTTTTGGAGAAAGTTACTAGAGTTGGTAGTGGAAGGGAAAATAGGCCAAAGCACCACGCCTCTGAAATTGCCATTTCGGTCTATATTTAATAATCCTGGTACCATTTTCTTGGTACTTATGATCTCTAACAATGCAATAGTTCTTAACACACAGCAAGAACAGAATCCCTTGAAATACATGAGTGAAAGTTCTAATATTGATATTGGAACGGGCAGGTTGGCTCCTACTCTAACATAACATAAGATCAGGGGTTTATCCAAGAAGATCTCCAAGAAGATCTCCCAGTGCATCTAATACAATGTCTGGTACCCTGTAGGTTCCAAATGTCTCCTGAATACTTGTCAGCCATGTGTGTTTACCCATGGCTGTGTCAACGCTCTTGGTGACAAAGTTAAAAAGTTTGTCGTCCTTGGTCGGGAAAGGCTCGATCCTGTTTATGAAATGGCTTAGCATGTCACAAATGCTCCTGTTGGCCCCGTTGCTGCATTTTCTCAGCTCTGTGTTCATCGATGGCACATCTTTTGTTTTTAATTCTTTAAATGCGGTATTCGCCATTTAAAGCTTGCCTCTGTTCTTTTTTAAGTTGTAGACACCTGTAGACGGGGATATAGGAAATGTCAGTAAAATTTCATTTGAAGATAGCTCAGCAAGAGCACAGATCTTTTTGTGTCATGAACGCTGACGAATCGTTTGAAGACACACAGAGCTTCGGAACATCTCTGACCGTACTGGACATCTGACACCATACACTTCAACTTCAACTTCTAATCAAAAACTCGAATATGTGAGGATCTCAACTCATTTGCCCTTTGTCACGATTAACTCAAACACAAAAGACTGGAATCTTTGGAAAGCTTAGAGTTCTGCTAAGATATTTTCACGTTGCTCATTGACGTTGGCTTGGAAGTGTAGTTTGTTCTACAGAGACAGAAACAGCGACATGCAACAGCTCATTCCAGATTTTGAATCCTCAATACCCGGGTTTTTAAAAAAAAAAAAAAAAAAAAAAAAAAAATTTCCTTAAAGGAGTATCTGGAGGCGTCAACACCTACAGCTCCTCGTTAGTATAGTGGTTAGTATCCCCGCCTGTCACGCGGGAGACCGGGGTTCAATTCCCCGACGGGGAGGTTGTACAGTTTTTTTTCCTTTTGTTGTTACCAGCTGGTACCAGTGACTTGATGTCAAAAGTGCTGAAGAATCCTTTGTAAACTAAAAGCTGCATCTTTTTTCCAAAACAATTTCTTTCAGGTTTCAACGCTCCCTGTGAGACGAAAACTTGTCTCTTCGAGAAAAAAACGCCTAGTGCTTTTTGGCTCCGGCAGGGCGGACGCTCAGCGGGGATTGATGCTGGTCTTCCGGCACCATTTGGCACAGGCCCGCGCGTGCGCAGTGGAATCCCGCCACATTACAAAGGGAGGTCACAGGCTCGGCGCGCAGATCGCGTGGGGGAGGGGAAGCGGCGTCTCCGCCCCTAACGGGCGGGGGCGGGGCGGGGAGGGGCGGCCGGAGCGGAAGTGGCCGCCGGAAAGGAGAGGAAGAGCGGGTTTCCTTCGACTCGGCCGATCGGAGTAGACGGAGACTAGTTTCCCGCCTCCGCTGGTCACCTCCCAACCTAGACGGAGAGCGAAAGTCGGGCGCCGAGTGAACCCTCTCCGGCTCCGCCAGCTCCGGAGCGAGAGGCAGGGAGCAGGGGCAGGCTTCAACCGCCGTGGTTTCGGACTCCTAAGAAACCGCGCGAGCCACAGCCCAGCAGGACCTCGTGGCGCAACGGTAGCGCGTCTGACTCCAGATCAGAAGGCTGCGTGTTCGAATCACGTCGGGGTCATAGGCTTTTTTCTTCCCCCCCGTTTAAATTCACTAGTCAAATGTGAGTTGAGATGTGTTCCCGCCACTTTCAAAAAGTGCATTTTGTACTCTAAAGCTTCGTTCAAAAGTTACGTAATACTTTAATTGCTGAAAAATAAGGCTTACCAAACATTGTAGCATCTGAAGACCAAGTTTAGGCCTTGTAAAGTGGTTTGTTTGGTTCTGGTTTTTTGGTTGTTTTTTTTTTTAATGTACATACACAATGCCTTGAGAACTGATCTTTCTGTTCTACAACAGGCTTCTGATCCGGCTGTGATTTTTCACAGCAATTACACAATATTTGACTTAACACACACACACACACACACACAAAAGAAGCCTTAACCCATTATCTGCCTTTTGTAAGCAAGATCCCATACAATTTATAAAACAATACTGGTTTTGAACAGCCGAAAACAGTTATATTTTAAGCCACTGGGTGTCAAATGTAAGTAAGTGCCTTGAAAGTAACAAACGGGAATGGAGTTACAGAACAGAGACAGCTCTGTCCTGGGTCATTACAGCACATCACAAGGCGATACAGTGTGTTCTGTCTGCATCAAAAAGGTGAAATTTTGTTCAAATGAAATATGTTCGGTTCGAGCTAAGATAAATATTGTGACTCTAGATGCAAAATGGGAGAAAGGTGAAACACTGAAATTGTATATCCAAAAATTTCCTGTTGGAGCCCTGACCCACTCCACCGTCATCCTCTAACCTGGAATGTGGCTGTTAGGAGACAGGGCCTTTAAGGAGTTTTTAAGTCAAACTGAGGCTATCAGATGAAGCCCTAAGGCAATCTGACTGGCGGCTGGCTTTTGGACACAGGTCAAGGACGTGCACATAGAAAGTTGTTAAAATAGAACAAGAAATGAAAATGAAAACAGTGTTGCCTACTTCTACAGAGGCAGGTCACACTGGACCTCGTGTCCTTCTCATTCATTCTGAGGGAAATGCAGAGCTGTTCCCATAATTCAAGACTTCTGTGATTCATGACTTTGACCATATCACAAAGAATATAAAACACGACCTAGACTTTTTCTGGACTGCACCCTGGGAATAAGAAGAATATGGAGATCTCATCTACCATACAAGTTAAGAGGACTGAATAAAGCCAAAAATAGCAAACCACCATCTAGGCCATGAAGCAGTAGTGTTCTGTTTTCTGATCTGGTTGTGTTGCTGTAATAAAACACTGACCGAAAGCAATTTGGGGAAGGAAAGGGTTTATTTCAACTTACAACTTATAGTCAGTGATTGGGGAAAATCAGGGCAGGAACTCAAGGGAGGAACTTGAAGCAAAACTACAGAGAAATGCTACTTGCTGGAGTCATGGGTCTCATGCTTAGTTAAGATTTCTTACACAGCCCAGGACCTCCTGCCTAGGGCATGGGACCACCAACAGTGGGCGTGGGCCTGGGCTGCCCCCCATCCCTTAACAAGGCAGTTCCTCCCACAGTTCCATAGGCTAATCTGATTTGGGCAGTTCCTCACTGGGCGAGACTCCTCTCAGATGAGTCTAGGCTTTGTAAAGTTGACAAGACTAACTCAGGCAAATATATGTACCTGGCTATTTTTATTTGCTTGTTTGTTTGTTTGTTTGTTTGTTTAAGACAGGATCACACTATAGCTCTGGCTATCTTGGAACTCTGTGTAGAACAGGCTGGCCTCAAACTCATGTATCCACCTGAGTCTACCTCCAGAATGCTGGGATTAAAGGGACGTGTCACAGCTGACCAATTGTTTTGTTTGTTTTTTGTTTGCTTTTTGTTTTTTCTGGATTTGGGTTTTTTTTTTGAGACAGGGTTTCTCTGTGTAGCCCTGACTGTCCTGGAACTCACTCTATAGACCAGGCTGGCCTCAAACTCAGAAATCCGCCTGCCTCTGCCTCCCAGAGTGCTGGGATTACAGGTGTAAGCCACCACCGCCCGGCTTAACCAATTATTTTGCACCCTAAAATTTCCACTCAAAGGTCCTAGCTGTTTCCCCAAAGCTGGCTATGTGTAGCTTCTTAGAATGGCTACTGTGTGGAGTAGTATAATTTAGAAGCAGTCTAACTTTGCATTTTAACCAGTCTACATTTGTCATATAGGGCTGACATGTGGAGAGAAACTCAAGAACACTAAATTCAAATGTCCATAGTTGAATCTTGTCACATTTGTTTGCTTATTTATTTGAAAGATTAATTTGTGTGTGTGGCGGGGGCTTCAAGACTCCTTGATCTGGAGGTACAAATTATGCAATGCCTGACATGGATTCTGGAAACAGTTCAGGACTTCTGGAAGAGCATCAAGCACTCTTAACCGCTGAGCCGTCTCTCCGTCTCCTGAATTTTCACATAATAGCTCTCTGGCTTTGTGTTTGTTCATTAAAAGAAAAAAAAAGTCTAGTATTATTTATCCTAAAAAGGGATTTATCTACTAATACAGTATAATCTGGTTATATATTCACCCAATTAACCTTTCTTCTGAGATTGTTTTTAAGTCAATTACTTAAAATAATACTGTCTCGATGAGCTGATTAATGGAATTCCTTCCCTCCTCCCAAACAGGGTTTCTCCATGTAGCCCTGGCTTGTCCTGGAACTCACTCTGTACACCAGGGTGGTTTTGAACTCAGCAATCCACCTGCCTCTGCCTCCTGAGTGCTGGGATTAAAGGCATGCGCAGCCACTGCCTGGCTGAATGGAATTTTTTAATGTGCAACATTGAAGACAGACTTTGAATACTGATTAACTAAGCGGACCTTTAATTCTCAGGGTTTTTTGGGGGGGGCTGGGGGGATTAGATTTTGTTTGTTGGCTGGTTTTCCTCGCCCTCCTCAGCCTCCTGCTGATCCTTCAGGTATGTCTTCACCACACTCAGTTCTCATACTGATTCAATTTTTCTTGACATCTAATTGTTTGTTTGGGGATGGGAGGCATGCTCCTGCATGGGGTGGGACTAAAGGCTTGCACCACCACTGCCCAGCCTGCTGAGCCGCCTTGGTGCTTCCTTTCCATCAGTGGAAGAACTACAGACGTTATGGTCAGTACTAATCTAGTGTTTCTTATGGTCCTGATATGAAGTGTCCCCAAGGTCCATATGTTGGAAGCTCAGTCCACAGCTGCTGACCCCATTGAAAAGCACTAACTTCATGGTGGGGGAGGGGGGATTAGTCCATGGTTCACTTCATTCCGAATGGGTTAGTAGGTGGTAGGGCCTAGTAGATGAGTATATATTAGATTTGTGTGTTTTAAATTTATTTTATGTATTTTTTTTTTTTTTAGTTTCCCCCCCTCCCCCCGAGACAGGATTTCTCTGTGTAGCCCTGGCTGTCCTGGAACTCACTCTGTAGACCAGACTGGCCTCAAACTCAGAAATCCGCCTGCCTCTGCCTCCCAAGTGCTGGGATTACAGGCGTGTGCCACCACTGCCCGGCTAAGAATAGTTTGCTTGCATGTAGACCTGTGAATTACATTCGTTCCCGGTGCCCTCAGAGATGAGGAGAGGGTGCCCTGAAACTGCAGGTGGGCTGCTGTGTGGGTGTTGGGAACTGAGCTCAGGTCCTCTGCAGAAACAACAAATGTTCTTAGCCCTGAACCTTCTCCAGCCCCCTGAGGGGATTTGTTGTCCCTCCGGAGTTTCTGTCTCTCTCTGCTTCTTGGCTACCATGAGGTGAGAGTTTTCCTCCACCATTCATTTCTGTGATAATGTCCCTGCCTTGTCACGGGCCTAAGAGAGATGGAGCCAGCTAGGCACAGAGAGCAATCTCTGCAAGTGTGAGGCAACATGACCCTTTCAAGTCCTAAGCTGATTTGCTCAGATATAAGGTCAAGGTGACAGCAAAAGACTAACGTCGGGCTTCAGACAGGGACAAACAGCTGGGTACATATTTAACATACCAAATCAGACGTGGCCTCCAGGTTCTCCAAGCATCCCTCAATCCCCACCTGTTACAGGCCACAGCTGGCATACCCACCCTCTACCCTGAACTTCACAGCCCAGGGGCTGAGTTCCCTCCCTCCCTCCCCCCTCCCTCCCTCTCTGCCTGCCTGACTGCCTCCCCCTCCTCCCTCTCTCTGCACTTGTGTGTTTTCTCTCCTCCCCCCCCATCTTCCCCTGCATGTTGACTCCCCTGATCCCCTCCTGTGTGGTCGTGTTGGTGAACTTGCTGCCCCCAATGTGCCTGCCTAATTTGACTTAAATTGCCTCATTTTGTAGGCGAATGCCTATCCACTTTTCATATATAGTATATAAATATTATATATATATCATGTATCCTAATATAGAAAAAATAAGATTACATAGTATATATTATATTATATATATATATAAAATGTTTAAAAATTTAAAAATGTGTGTCTGTGCGGATTTGTGCATGTGAGTACTTACCTACAGAGGTCAGAAGAGGACAGCAGGCCCCTGTGAATTGGAGTAGCAGGAGTTGTAAGCTGCCAGGTACAGATGCTGGGATCTGAGCGCTAGTCCTCTGAAAGTCCGCAAATGATTAGTTTATTATTGTGATGTATGCTCCGGCCCAACGTGGGGGCACAGAGAAGTCAGAGAACAACTCTGTAGAGTCAGCTCCCTTCTTGCGGCCTTATGTTGGTTCTGCAAGGGCAACAAACACACTGGCCCACTGAGTCATGCCCTCCAGACAGGTGGATTCTCTTGTTGCAGGCTGTGTAGCCTAGGCTGCCCTTGAACTCACAATCAGCCTTCCAAGTGTGAAAATTACAAACACGTAAGACTGAGGCACCATTCCCTTCCCTAACTCCCCTGAGTTTCACTGTGTAACTCTGGCTGTCCCGGAACTCTGTAGATCAGGCTGGCCTCAAACTCAGAGATCTATTTCCCTACTGCTGATATTAAAGGCACAAAGCACCTCTCTCTTCCCTCCCCCGTCTCTGTGTGTGTGTGTGTGTGTGTGTGTGTGTGTGTTGGTTGGTTGGTTTTTCTGAGACAGGATTTCTCTTTGTATAGCTTTGGCTATCCTAGAACTCCCTCTGTACACCAGACTGGCCTGGAACTCACAGAGATCCACCTGCCTCTGCCTCCCAAGTGCTGCTGCAATCAAAGATGTGATGTACATCATCACCACCTAGCACATATTCTCAAATAAATAGAACATTTTTGTGACTGTGTAACATTTCCTCATATGAATATGCCATAAGGTAAAGTATTTGTTACAGTTTAAATCTGAAAGTCCCCCACAGGCCGGGTTTGAGGCTTGGCCCTGTCTGTGGTGACTCTCTGAAGGCTCTGGAGTTTGGGAGATGGAGCATGGTGGCAGAAATAAGCCCTTAGATAAGTAATGTAATATCCTTAAATCTGCAACCAATCCTATGAAAAACAGGGTTTTTTTTTTAAAGGATTTATTTTATATATATGAGTAGACTATTACTCTCTTCAGACACACCAGAAGAGGGCCCATTACAGATGGTTGTGAGCCACCATGTGGTTGCTGGGAATTGAACTCAGGACCACTGGAAGAGCAGTCAGTGCTCTTAACCTCTGAGCCATCTCTCCAGAAAACAGAAACCAGAAAACAGTTTTTTTTTTTTTTTTTAAAGTCAGGTGCAAGTTAATAGTGTGAAAAAGGAAGGAGTTATCCAAATGATTGAAGAAAAAAAAAATAATGATTTGGGAGTGGGCCAGGCAGTGGTGGTGCATGCCTGTAATCCCAGCACTTGAGAGGCAGAGGCAGGCGGATTTCTGAGTTCCAGGCCAGCCTGGTCTTCAGAGTGAGTTCCAGGATGCCAGGGCTACACAGAGAAACCCTGTCTCGAAAAACAAAAAAAACAAAAAAACAAAAAAACAAAAAAACAAAAAAAAGATTTGGGAGTGGGAATATGGTTAAGTGGTATGCATAGAACCTCAATTCAATGACAACACTAAATAAGCAAGAAAAGATGCACCAGATTTTTAAAAAAAAAAATCTTTCCATTAACTAAAATATTTTTCTAGTGATTGTCAAGGCTCTAGGCATCACTTGTATTTTAAGAGTTTTCTTAAATTTCAACAGAATATATACACATTCATTATTTTAGGCAATAAGATACTAAGTTTTGTTGTTAAATTAGGGTCTCACTATGTAGCTCTAACTGGCATCAATGTTGCTATTGGCCCTCAGACTCCTCAGTGCTGGAATTACAGGTGACCATGCCCAAATGGTTCCAAATGTGTTGGAACTTTTAATTAGGAAAGAGAGAGAATTCTACAGCTTAGGTGAGCAAAAGGCTCAGTGGTTAACGATTGGGATCCTGAACCAGAGAGACTGAGAAGGGCAGCAATTATTGATGAAGCAATGAGGCTGAGGCCGGGTACAGGGGCAGGCTGGTGGTAAGACGCAGTGACCGGTGCTCCTGAGATCACCATCCATGCTGACTTTGCACAGACCAAAGAGGAAGCTCAAAGGGAAACAAAGCCAGGAGCTCCCGGTCTCTGAAAAATTTAGGGAGCAAGTTCCAGGACATCTAGGGCTTCAAAAGAGAAACCATTTCTTGAAAAACTGGATGGATGAAGGGAAGGAAGGAAGAAAAGGGAAAGAAGGAAAAAAAGATGGGGTGGGGTAGGCAGGGGTATCTGGCAGTGATCATGCTCCCCGTTAGTGCCAGCACTCAAGAGACAGGTGGGTCTCTGAGTTCGAGGCCAGCTTGGTGTATAACTCAAGTTCCAGGACAGCCAGGGCTGAACGTAGGTTTTTTTAGAGACCAGTTTGGAAGCCGTAATTAGGAAGAGATTTACTAGCCTAACCTCCTGCCCTGAACTTATATAGCATTTGAGGGATAAATACTTTCTTTGGAATTCTACAATAGAGCTAAAAACAAAACTTAGTTTCATCACTAAGATAGGATCTGGGAGCATACCCATGGGCATCTCCAATTGTCATTTGGTGAGAAAAGTTTAGAAAAGCAAAATTTTTGATAGCTGATGACAATCATGTCTCCTGAGAAATTTAGTTTCTTCAAGACTCCCCCTATTGCTAGTGCCCAGGGAATTTTTTTAAAAGTGTGTGTGTGGGGGGGGGGGAGACAACCCAACAACGTGAAGATTTTGCTTAGGGAACAATTTCAAGCATCCACAGTACAATTCTTTGTCAATCACAAATTGAATGTTGGGCATACTACTGGGTTTAAAACCACCTCTGGGGCTGGAGAAATGGCTCCGTGGTTAAGAGCAGTGTGCATTTCTTTTCTAGGATCTAGATCTGGGATTCACTTCCCAGCACACACATCAGGCTGTTCACAATTGCCTGTGAACCCAGTTTCAGGAGATTCTAGTGCCCCTGTGCTCAGGAATCTGTATATGCCTACACATGTCAAGAAAACACACGAAAAAATAAACGTACCGCTGGGCAGCAGTGGAGCACGCCTTTAATCCCAACACTTGGGAGGCAGAGGCAGGCGATTTCTGAGTTCGAGACCAGCCTGGTCTACAGAGTGAGTTCCAAGACATCTAGGGCTATACAGAGAAACCCTGTCTCGAAAAACCAAAAACATAAATACATATACATATACATATCACTCAGGAGGCAAGTGCCAGCAGATATTTGAGTTCAAGGCCAGCGTAGTCTGCAAAACAAATTCCAGGATGGCCAGGGCGATTACACAGAAAATCCCTGTCTTAAAAAAACAAAAATGAGAATAAATATTGTGGTGGTGGCGCCCTTTAATCCCAGGCACTAAGAAGCAGAGGCAGATCTCTTTGAGTTCAAGGGCAGTCTGGTTTACAGAGTGAGTTCCAGGACAGTCAAGGCTATACAGAGAAACCCTGTCTCAAAAATATAAAAATAATCTAAATAAAGCAAATCAGATTCAAAAGGTGATTTCCTATATATGATTTTTTGGTCTTTGTATGTGGAAAGATGGTGGGAAAATAAATGTGTCTGTAAGTTTTAAACCCCCTGGACATTTTCTGCTGCAAAAGCCCAAAAGAGAAAAAAACTAAAAATCAAGAGTTTGATACCTCCTTCTCCAGAGATCTGCTTCATCGGCCTAGCTACCCGAGTAGTCTCACCCAACAGGACAGTAGTTCTCCTGAACTCTAGTATGCATTCCATCTTTGGTCAAATCTAGCTCTGGATTGAACCGTTTCAGAACAGCATTGTTTGTTTCCTAAAGTACAAGCAGACCACAGTCAAATTCTTCACTTACAAAGGCTGCAGGATAATTTGCTAATTCGAAGACATCCCATAAACCTGTTGATTCTGTGGTCTGGCAGAGAGAGAAAAGTTCTGGACTACACAAGTTCAATGTAAGTTCTCCAGTTATAATTTAGACTTTTATTGGAAAAATAACTATGATACACTGCACATTAAGACAGTCCCATAGGATTTATTGTTTGCAATATCAGGCTTTTTGATGATTAGCTCAATTCCACAGGAAAATAAAACACTTTTCTGTGTACCCAGTAATGCTATGGGGGAAAGATCTGTTACAAGGTATAAAAAATTGTTTATTAAAAAACTTGTTAGAACATTATTTGTAGTTTATATTACTGAGCTTAACAATACTGTTGCTTGAACACATGTAAATACTGAGGGTTTTCTGGTTGTTTTGTTTTTTTGAGACAGGGTTTCTCTGTGTAGCCCTGTGGCTATCCTGGAACTCATTTTGTAGACCAGGCTGGCCTCAAACTCAGAGGTCTGCCTGCCTCTGCCTCCCGCGTGTTGGACTCAATGTAGTACCATCATAGCTCAGGACCTACAATGCTGAGTTTTTATAAAGGGGAATTAACACAATAAATTCCTTCTAGAAAAATAATTATCATTAAAATAATGTTCTGCCAGGCAGTGGTGGCACACACTGATCTCTGCACTCAGGAGGAGGCAGACAGGTTAAGAGCAATGACTGCTCTTCTGAAGGTCCCTAGTTCAAATCCCAGCAACCACAGGGTGGCTCACAACCATCTGTAATGAGATCTGACGCCCTCTTCTGGTGTGTCTGAAGACAGCTACAGTGTACTTACATGTAATAAATAAATAAATCTTTAAAAAAAAAAAAAAAGGAGGCAGACAGATCTGAGTTCGAGGCCGGAATAGTCTACATAGTGAACTATAGGATAGTCAGGACTACATAGATCCTGTCTTGAAAACACAAAATAAAAGCTATCTTCAGATTTATAGGTCCATTTTTATCAAAGGTTATGCTTTTCAATTTCTTCTAATTTAACCATGTAGAAATAGGTAAGCATTGTTTAAATATTTTTCTGCTCATATTTTTACTTTTGTTCATGCTGAAAATTTAAGACTTTTTATAGAACATAATCTAGTTTAGACACTGAGAAAATGATTAAGATACTCTGATGAATCTGAGGTCAGCTACTTCCTCTCCTGAGAAATATCCTGAAACATTTCCTGTGTGGGTATAGGTTTACATTGTTCAAAAACGGATATACATTAAAACATTGTTTTCATTAGCATTTATTAACTACACGTCTTATTGCGACTTTTTACATATATAAACTCTGATTATGTTCGCCCATATGTAATTTGTTAATGGGAAACATTTGCGGTCAGCATTAGTGTTTTAGAAAACAGAACTGTGGCATATTTGCCATTCCATCAAGTTCTAACTTGAATCAACAGCATGAGTTTTACAGGGTTCCTGGCTCCCTCTAAAATTGAAAATTTACTATGCACCACTACAGGCATATGAAGTTGACTATTAAGGAGTTTCTAAATATTGCGTTTCGTTTTGTTCCTTTACCAACCATTAGGTTAGATGAAGTTATGGGGCTATCCTTGGTGTTTGGGGTTGGGGTAGGGGTATCTTATCCTAAACGACTTAGCAAAAATACAAAAAAGGGATTGTTTTAAGCCCCAAGGAACTGTTGAAACCTAAGTCTTTGGTAATAGGGTAAGAAGCGGATGGGAGACTTTAAAATGCAATTTTGTAACAAACTGAAGCAGTCTGGAAACCTTCAGCGGTGGAAGTCTGGCTTTCCCTAGATCCCAGACAAAAGAAGCGTTTGCGAGCCGAGGGGATTTGACTTCCTGCGCTCCCCGATTCACAGCCAGCCTGATCTCCACTTTTCCCCTTCAGGGCCAGCATTCGGGGGGAAGGCCAGGCTGCCGCCATTCTGCGGGGGGCTCGGTGGTCCCGGGAGGGAGCCAGGCCCCGGCCAAGGGTCCTCAAGAGCTGGCGCAGAACTCCGCCCGTCCGAAGGCGACCTAGGCTGGTGCGAGGCTTCTCCGGTGCAGGGAGGGCAGGAGAGGAAACAGCGCGCCAACGCAGTACCACCCATCCCTTATCGGCGTACGAGGAAAAGGGTGGAGAGCCGAGGAAACGGCGGGCCCCCGCGCCCGAGCTCCCGCCCGAGCGCCTTTTAAACTGCGTTTCTGCACCTCTCGCCCTGCGCCGCGGCGGCTGGAACCCGCGCGAGCCGCCCAGCCAATCGGCGACGCGCTTCCTGCCGGCGTCCGCCAATGGCGGTGCGCGTTCTTGGGGCGTGCGCGAGCCAGTTCCCCCCCCCCCATACACACACCCCACGCACTAGCTTGTGTGTGGGCTAGGCTCGCTGCGGGCTCCAGGCTTGGCCGCACTTGCTCACCGTGAGTCGTGCGCCCGGGGCTTTTGTGCCGGGGTCGGCTTGGGCTTTGTGTCCCGAGTTCTGCGCCGTGCCCGCGGCGCCGCTCCCGGTCAGGGATCTCCCCGGAGGCGGCGGGCGCAGCCCCCGGGACTAGCGAGCGAGAGAGCGCGCCGGCGTGAGCGGCGGCGACTGCGAGGGGCCGAGGCGAAGGAGGAGGAGAGGAGGGGGACGAGATGCCGGAGTTCCTAGAGGACCCTTCGGTCCTGACCAAAGACAAGTTGAAGAGCGAGTTGGTCGCCAACAACGTGACGCTCCCGGCCGGCGAGCAGCGCAAGGACGTGTACGTGCAGCTCTACCTGCAGCACCTCACGGCGCGCAACCGGCCGCCGCTCGCCGCGGGAGCCAACAGCAAAGGGCCGCCCGACTTCTCGAGCGACGAGGAGCGCGAGCCCACCCCGGTGCTCGGCTCCGGAGCCCCCGTGGGTCGCGGCCGCGGCGCCGTCGGCAGGGTAAGGCGAGCACCCGATCCGGGGCCACGGAGACGGGCGTTTGGCGGCCGCGGAGCGTGCTCGGCAGCGGGGCTGGCCCCTCGCGGGGTCCCCGTGCCCGCGGCGCCCCAATCGCGAGGGGGCGGGCGTGGGGGGGGGTCCTCGGTGCGAGCCGCAGCGTCTTTGCTACTTTGTTGCTCGGGATCGGTGCGCCGCCAGGCTCCCGGCGCCTGTGCACGGTCCGGAGTGGGTGTAGACGCGGCCTGCCGAGCCGTTTTTTTTTAAAGCCCGATAGGCTTGGCCCCAGCGCGCGAGGTGAAGTTCTAGCGTTTTCCCGCTTTGGCACCGAAGTGACTCGCAACAGTGTCAGAGCGCTCCCTGGAGGGCAGTTTGCGACATAGTCATTTCTGGCCCTTTTTTTTTTTTTTTTTTTTTTTTTAAATAAAGGCATTCCCGCCTTTTTATGTGTGTTGTGTTTTTTTTTTTTTTTTTTAAACAGAAGGAGGGCTTTTTTGAACCGTTTGTTTCCTCGTATATCATATTCCTCCAGTCAGCAGCCTCCGCTGTAGGTGGGTTAGCTGTACTGTCAATGGGACGCTTTGCGCGGCTTTTGGAAAAGTTAGTTCTCGTAGACATCCTTGGAGAATCCCCAGCTAGTAAGAGTTTGTGTATCGTTGTAAGATTTGGCTGGAGGAAGTAAAGATCCGGAAGCAAAAAAAGAAAAGTTTGTGACATACGGATGTATCAGTATTACAGTTTGATGCCTCAGACCAGTGAAATGTTAAGATGGGGGTCCCGCCAGGGTGCCATTTTGCTTTTCTGTTGATGTTTTATTGGGGGGGGTATGTTTTAAATAGTATTTTGTAGGCTTATATTTTGTTATCAGAATTCAAGTCATTAAAAATTAGTCAAGACGATTTTGATATGGTGTGGCTTAAAATCTTTGAGAGACACGTGGATGTTTTGATTGGTGTGGCTACTGTTTGCTGGTCTCCGCCTTTTGCCTCTCATTTTGGTGCTGGGAGTTGAACTCAAAGCCTCTGCTTAGCATGTTCTAACGGGGAACATCACCTCAAGCTGTTTGCTTCTTCGAAAACTGACAGTGTTGTTTAGCGTTAGATTTTTTTCCCCCTTTTTTTAAATTTCCTGATGGCTGGAACTAGGAACTACATCAAACGCATGTGTGGATTTAGTTGACAAAACTTTTACCCTGAGCTTTCATTGCCCCGAGTGTTTTAAGATTTACACAAATCAGTGTCTAGCAAGCACTAGTCTAATGAATTTAAAAAAAAGTGTCAGGCACCTGTAATCCGGGTCTGGAGCCCGTGGCCATCCTCAGCTAATTGAGCTCTTGCCTAAAATCAAGTAAATATTGGCTAGCCTGTTGTCTTGGCTGTCTACTTGTGGAGTGTGTGTGTGTGTGTGTGTTTTAAGATTCTCATTTTGGGGCTGGAGATGGCTCAGCGGGTAAGAGCACTGACTGCTCTTCCAAAGGTTTAAGTCCCAGCACCCACATGGTGGCTCATAGTCATCTGTAAAGAGATCTGACGCCCTCTTCTAGTATCTGAAGACAGCTACAGTGTACTTACATATAATAAGTAAATCTTTTGAAAGATATTCATTTTTTATGTTGGATTGGTGTTTCTCCTGCATGTGTCTGAGGGTGCCCTAGCCCCTGGAACTGGAGTTGCAAACAGTTGTGAGCGTCCATGTGTTTGCTGGGAGTTGAACCAAGGTCCTCTGGAAGAGCAGCCTCTGTGCCATCTCTGGAGCCCCCATGTTACTGTATATTTAGTTACACAAAATACTGGGTTTCATCCTAACCTTTTACTTAGCTGTGTGTCAGGCTCTCCGTGGTTCCTGACCCCTCTGTCCCCTCACGGTAGTCCCTTTTCACTCCCTTCATCTTTATATTTCTTTATTATTATTTAAATCTAGACTCAACATATTAGAGTATCTAGGATATTTGTCTTTGGAAGGGGAGTTGAGTTAGGGTGCCATGTGACCCTGGCCGTTCTTGAATTCACTGTAGTCCAGGATTACATTGTCTCTGATTCCCAGCTACTGGGATTATGGGTATGCAACACCGTGCCTGGCTCTGAGTGGCAGATTTCACTTAACATAATCTCCAGTTTCATCCAGTTTTGCACATGGCTTGATTTTACTCTTCATAGCCAAATAAAACTCCTTTACGTATATATACATTTTCCTCAGTGATTCCTTTGGTGGCAGGTCCCATGCTTTTTGTGGGCTTAAAGCCATTCAGGGGGCTAGGGCAATGACCTGTCATGCAAACACAAGGATCCTGACCTCTAGCACTCACATAAAAAGCTCGGTGTGGCATGTCTGTTAGAAAGATGTGGAAGACATGCACCTGTACCAGAGTGTGAACCCACACACACACACACACACAGTAAAGTTTAGTGACCAAGCTTGCTGGTTCAGACCTGTAATTCCAGCATTCAAGATGTTGAGACCAACCAGGCGGTGGTGGTGCACTCCTGTAATCCCAGCACTCTGGGAGGCAGAGGCAGGCGGATTTCTTAGTTCGAGGCCAGCCTGGTCTACAGAGTGAGTTCCAGGACAGCCAGGGCTATACAGAGAAACTCTGTCTCGAAAAAACCAAAATCCAAAACAAACAAACAAACAAAAAAGATGTTGAGACCAGATCATACAGTTTGAGTCAAACTGGGCTGACTGATGAGACTCTGTCTCTAACCAAGAGCCTAATTTGTTTGTTTTAAGAAATTTTTTTGAGGCATGGTTTCTCTGTGTAACTGCCCTGGTTGTCCTGGAACTTAATTTTGTAGACAGGCTGGCCTTGAATTTAAGAGATCTGCCCGCTTTTGTCCCCCACGTGCTGGGACTACAGGCATCGGTCAGCACACTGGGCTGAAGTGCATCCCTCCCTCCCCTATCTTCTTCTCCAGCTTGTTCGTTTTGTGTGTGTGTGTGTGTGTGTGTGTGTGTGTGTGTGTTACCTGCATGCATGTATGCCCATCATGCGCTTGTGAGTGAGTGCTCATTGAAGTTAGGTGATTGTGATCTTCCTTGTGGTTGCTGGGAATCACACCTGAGTCCATGGAAGAGCAGCCAGAGTGTTTAGCCACTGAGCCATTTCTCCAGACCCTCATCAAGTCTTTAAAACTACCTTGGTACTTAGTTAAAAAGATAAAGCATATTTTCCATTTCAAATGGCACATGGTTGGGTAGGATTTCTGTTAAATCAGCCAAGTGTTTGTCCAAGTGTGTTAAGCCACAAAGCTTTTGGTTGTGCCTTGTCACCTTGTGGAGGCAGGAGGATCAGGAGTTGAAAGTCATCGGCCACATACTGGGATGATGCTTTCGTGGTTTCACACATAAGGCTTCAGCTCAAAACAAAGCCAATTGTGTTATTGTCGTGTGTGGGTTCCTGATGTGTGCCGATCTCATTTTTGACATCTAGTCTCATCTAGTGGTGTAGTCTGCCTCACCTGAGTGAGTCCCCACATTATAAGAACCTCCAGGTGTGTTCTTAACTATTGCAGATTGGTCCCTGTGCATCTACCATTTTTTTTTAAAGATTTATTTATTTATTATATGTAGGTACACTGTAGCTATTTTCAGACACACCAGCAGAGGACATCAGATCTCATTACGATGGCTGTGAGCCACCATGTGGTTGCTGGGATTTGAACTCAGGACCTTCGGAGGTGCTCTTAACCACCGAGCCATCTCTCCAGCCCCATCTATCATTTTTTGATCCTTAAAAATTGGTCGTATTTCCTCTTCCCAGATCAGCTTTTACATGAAAGACCTTTTTTGTGAGCACTTACTATGGGGCTAGACTGTACATCAAGAGTAGAGGGACAGTTGAGGATGCTCCGCCCCAGACATAGCATTGATGCCCAGCACTTGGCGGAGAAACAGTACTTGCGATAGCCCGTGGATGCACTCTCCAGCCTATCTCTCTGTGGTGGGGGTTCTCTATATATAGGTTTGTATTCTCCACCTGCACTGTTTAAATATTTTTAAATGCATAGTCTTGATTGGACTCAATGATATGAACTACTTAAGAAACTAATATTGGCAATTAGTACTTGAATAAAGTGAGTTGTGATTTAGGAATTAAATTATCATTTTAAAGTCCAGCACAGGGAAGGTATCTTGAATTTCAGAAGAAATGTAGAGCATTGTTTGATTGCTTGTACAAAAGTTATTCCCGTGGATTTTTCCTGCCTTGGTCGATCATGAGCTAGATTGCAGGCATGTTCCACTGTGCCCAGCCTTCGTGAATATTTTTAAGTTAAGGATAATTTCATAAAATCATAAGTTTCATATGTATTACCACCATAGAATTTTTTTTTACCTTGGATGCATATGATGGGTGCTGTGATTTGTGTCTGTGTGTGAGGTGAGGAGGAGGAGGAGAGATTTTTAGGCTTTTAATTATCTATCTTGATAGTAGTGTCTTTAGGTGTTAAACTCACCTATAGTGGGCACAAGAGTAACCATCGCGGAGGTGGCCCTCTGCCTTTCATGGGAGGTACCAAGCATGCACGTTTAGCTGTTAGGGAGCCAGTGGAGCAGAGGAACGTTCTTGGTGAGCCTGTCAGGGTCGAGATGGTTTGTTATGTCCTGGGGGTTGAATCCAGAACTTCAGGTGTGCGTATTTGTTTATTTACTTAAGAAATTCTTGCTATATACTTCTGGCTGGCATTAAACTTAGGATCCTCTTCTCAGGTTCCTTGTGCTGGGAGCTGAGGTCCCACTATGCCTGTGCTGATGATCTATGGGTGGGGATTTTCCTGTTTTAAGACAGGGCTTCCTTCCCACAACTCGGGCTGCACCTAACTCTTGAATAGTACAGAAGGGTGAAATACAGCCTGACACATAGCATGTTCCGTGCAGTACTTTATAGCTGGATATGCTGGCGCGTGCCCAGAACTTGGGAGATGAAAGCAGGAGGGGCGGGTGCTGAGAGTTGAACAAGGTTCAACCCTGGATTACAGTCTGAGCTCCAGCTGCTTCCAGAGAGGCCGGGTTTGCTTCCCAGCACTGACAGGGCACTCAGTCTGTAACTCTGTGTTCAGGGGATCTGCTGCCCTCTTGTCTCCACTGCTACTGACTGCATGCACATACTTAAAGAAAGCTACCTTGAGGATGGTAATTCCACACAGTTAATGCTTCTTGTGCTTCTTGGTAGAAACTGCTTTGTTAACGATATACACCAAACTACCCACTTCCCAATATTTGTTATTATTAAATTTAATCTTTATTAGGTGGTATTACTTTGCTGGAACTCCCCCTCGCCCCTACAGATTAAATTTGAATATCAGATAGCCTGCTGATGAACCCCAACTTTCTGGCTCACTTTATGCAAGCTTATTGCCTGCTTCAAAATGTTTTTCTTGTTCACTTGAAGTTTTTCATAATGGAGGTGTAAATTCAAGAGGATTACATTTTTTTTTTTAAGGGAAGATCGGAACCCAGAGCATGCTAGGCAAACACTCCGGTGTGGAGTTATGTTCACAGCCCCATCGTTTCTGATGAGAAGTGTTTTGTTTTGATGACTTAAATGTGGGTGTTCTGGCTGCCTGTATGTTTGTATACCACTTGCCTCCGGTGCCCAAGGAGGACATTCAGATCCCTGACACCGTGAAGAATCAGACTGGGCCAGGCATGGCAGCATGGCTTTAATTCCAGGACCCCCAAGAGTTGTAAGGTTCACATTAGATGTATTGTCAAAGTTATTTGACTTTGCTTTTATTTGCTTTTGTACACCAGGTGCCATTACTACCTCTTCAGTTAGGAAATTAGCATCCTATCACTGAGCTGCCCCCAAGAGCAGTCATTTTTATTTTATGTACATTGATGTTTTGACTGCATGTGTGTCTGTGTGCAGGTGTCGAATCCCCTGGAGCATGCGTTACAGACAGTTGTGAGCTGCCGTGTGGTTGCTGGGAATTGAACCTGGATCCTCTAAAAAAACGGTCCTTTTTTTGGTTTTTGGTTTTTGGAGACAGGGTTTCTCTGTGTAGCCCAGGCTGTCCTGGAACTCACTCTGTAGACCAGGCTGGCCTCGAACTCAGAAATCCACCTGCCTCTGCCTCCCAGCCTCCCAGAGTGCTGGGATTACAGGCGTGCGCCACCACCGCCCACCTAGAAAAACAGTTCTTAACTGCTGGGCCATCTCTCCAGCCCCAGCCCCAGCCCCAAATACTGGGTTTTAATTTAATCAAATTACCAGTGATAATGTGACAATAAGTCACCTTGTTGGCTGTATAGAGGATGCCATGTAAATTGAGTACTTTCTTATAGAGGAGATAATTGTGATTTGTTTACAGAAAGCCACAAAGAAAACTGATAAGCCCCGGCTAGAAGATAAAGATGATCTGGATGTGACAGAGCTCTCTAATGAAGAACTTCTGGATCAGCTTGTGAGATATGGAGTGAATCCTGGTCCCATTGTGGGTAAGTTGATCAAGTCAAATACCTTTGCCAAGAAGCAAGCCCGGATCATTTTTTTTTTTTTTTTACTCTTATTAATGGTTAGAATTTGGATCTTCTGCGACCGTTTGTCATTATTTATTTAACCAATCCACACTTTAGTTTCCTTAACTCTCTGGAAGGAGAGTTTGGTAGATAATATGTAAAATTACCAATTGCTGATGCTGTCCTGTTCTGGGGACTTGTGCTCTTCTGCAGCTGAGTCATTTGCATCAGTGAGTCAGGATAAAGAGTGGAGTGTAAGTGCTCTGATCCTAACTGTGTTACTTTTCCTAATTAGCATTAAAGTTCTTGTTCTAAGTCTGTCTAAAGAACAAACGAAACAGAAGGCATGCAAAGAACTAAATGCGTTAACTTTTCTAGGTAGCAGTGTGTTCGCCAGGTTGATCGTGCCTTTCTCACAGAGTTTAGGTGGTAACCTCAAGACTGAGAGAAATCCACACAGAACTTAGGGGTTTAGAAAAATGTGAACACAGTGTGGAGGGTGGGTGGGTTTGTGACTGCTACAGTTGGAAACAGGTTTTTTTTCCTGTCCAGTCTGGGTCTCACTGTGTAGCCTGCCTAGTTTGGCCACCCAAGTGCTGGAATTAAAAGTGTGCACTTCTCAGCTACTCACAGACAAGCTTGTAGGTCTACTTACTAGCAGACATTTGATATCTTTTGTGAAATTCTGAGAGACACTAAAAAATACCTATTACATGAAAATGTACTAAACTACATGTTAAAATATCAGTTGTCTTAAGACCTCTTATCCAAAAATTAAGGAAAGCTATATACCTAATATAAAGTAGAAATTAAAAATATTCAAGTATGATTTGTAGAATTTGACGCCCATAGTTCAGTGGCTGTTTATAGGCATATTGATCTCAGTGTTGTGAAGTGTAATCTTTTTTCTTTGGGTTTTGTTTTGTTTTGTTTTTGTTTTTGTTTTTTTGAGACAGAGTTTCTCCTGGCTGTCCTGGAACTCACTCTGTAGACCAGGCTGGCCTCGAACTCAGAAATCCGCCTGCCTCTGCCTCCCAAGTGCTAGGATTAAAGACCACTACCGCCCGGCTGTGTGATCATTTTCTGTTCAAGGTTTCCATCTGCTTATAAAAAGCTCTTTGGGGAGCTGTAGAGCTGACTCGGCATTAAGAGCACTAGCTGCTCTTTCCGCAGATCTGTTTGATTCCCAGCACCCATGTGGCTAACAACTATCTGTAACAGGACACACAACACTGTCTTCTGACCCCCACCGGCACATGGTGTACACACATATGTGCCAGCAAAACACCCACTCACATAAACAATAACGTCTTTTTTAAAAAATATAATCTCGCCTTAACATCCCAGAGAAACAATTATTTTGGGAAAGAGTACGTTATGTATTATTTTTTTCATCACTTACTTTAGAAACAGAAAGCACGTTGCTTAAAAACTGGTTTTCTGTAGGAAAGATGGTCCCAATTTAAAGACCTTGTTTTTGCTGAGGACTAGCACTTTATTCCAAGAATGCACTTTGGGTAGCTCACAGAGGCCTGTAACTCCAGCTCCCACGGATCCAGTACCTCTGGTCTCTAGGTATCTGCACTACATACATACACACACACACCATTTTTTGTTTGTTTTCAATCTTTTAAAAAGATAATTTCATGCCGATATAATGGAACTTTTCCCTGAACACAGGCACAACCAGGAAGCTGTATGAGAAAAAGCTGTTGAAACTGAGGGAGCAGGGAACAGAATCGAGGTCCTCCACTCCTCTGCCCACAGTTTCTTCCTCTGCTGAAAACACAAGACAGAATGGAAGTAACGACTCTGACAGATACAGTGACAATGATGAAGGTAACAGTTCAAATGTTCTTAAAGATGTGGGGCTTTTTCCTGACTCTGTTGACCCTGAGAAAGGTATCATTTAAAGCAGTATTGATCAGATGTACATAATTTAACTTTTCTGTTTAAATAGCTATTTAACTTTTGCTTCAAAATGATACTTTTGTAAAGGCAAAGTTCTCCTTTTCTTTCTCTAGTATCACATCTACAGAAGAAATCATTAATTTGATATTTATCTAATTCATTTTTATATTTAATGATCAGCTTGATACACGCTACTTTTTTTTTAATTGATAGGTTGAGTCTTTTATGTGCCATTTTGTTCCATGTAATTCTTTTCGGTCCATATTACTTGTTTAAGTGTTTATTCCTTATAATTAATATGCAGTGTAACATTTAGATATAACATTTCTATTAATAGGCATATGAGTTATTTAAAAGATTTTTAAATATTTTGGGGACTAGAATAGGAAGTATATTTCTTTTTAAAATTTGAAAAATGCAGAATTTCATACTTTAAAAGAAGTTTTAACTCATAATTTGCTAATTTTGTAACTATTTAGTTTGGCTGTGCCTTCCAAGGCACTATATACCAGGTTAGTTGCTAAGAGTGTGAAGTTTAGGGCCCTTTTCTTCAACAACACTAATTTAGCAAGGAGGCAAATTGGACCAGACCAGCCCAGTCATTCTTAAACCTCCTGCCTCTTTTGCCTCTACAGGAAAGAAGAAAGAACACAAGAAAGTGAAGTCCGCTAGGGATTGTGTTCCTTTTTCTGAACTTGCATCTACTCCCTCTGGTGCATTTTTTCAGGGTATTTCTTTCCCTGAAATCTCCACCCGTCCTCCTTTGGGCAGGACTGAACAGCAGGCAGCTAAGCAAGTTCATACTACTAAGGGAGACCCACCTAGGGAGACTTGTACTGACACAGCCTTGCCTGGGAAGGGACAGACGCAGAAGCTAGCCCCTGGACGGAGTTTATTTAATCCTTCAGAGTCTAGCTATGATAGATGTGTAGAGAAAAGTTCATCATCTTCTTCTCAGCGTGAATTTGCTGCCAGGCTGGTCTCTGCTGCGGCTTCCCCTTCACTGATAAGAGAAACCACTACTACTTACTGTAAGGACATAGTAGAAAATATTTGCCGTGGAGGCAAGAGTAGAACTCAGCCATCACATGCTGAGGAGCCTGGCGTTTCAGATCAGTCAGTTTTCTCTAGTGAAAGAGAAGTACTGCAGGAGTCGGAGAGATCACAGGTCATTTCTCCACCACTTGCTCAGGCAATCCGAGAGTATGTCAATTCTCTGTTAGTCCAGGGTGGGGTCAGCAATTTGCCTGGGACTTCTAACTCTCTACCCACACTGGATGTAGAAAACATGTGTAAGAGACTTGGCCAGTCCAGCCGTCAAGAATCAGAATCCCTGTCCCCTCCCCGAAAAGTCCCTAGACTCAGTGAGAAACGAGTAAAGGGAGGGGATTCGGGCACCTGTGTGGCATTTCAGAGCACACCTGGATCCGAACATAGGTCTTCTTTTGCCAAAAGTGTTGTCGCTCATTCTCTTGCTACTTTAGGAATAGAAGTGTCCAAGCAACCACGGTATGATAAAATAGATGCCTCGGAACTGTCTTTTCCTCTCCATGAATCTATCATAAAAGTCATTGACGAGGAGTGGCAGCAGATTGATAGGCAGCTGCCCTCGCTGGCATATAAATACCCAGTTTCCTCCAGTGAGGCAACTCGGATATTATCAGTTCCAAAAGTAGATGATGAAATCCTGGGGTCCTCCACTGAGTCTTGTGATGAACATTTGGACTTAGCTCTCTGTAGGTCTTATGAAGCTGCAGCATCAGCCCTGCAGATTGCATCCCACACCGCCTTCATAGCTAAGTCTCTGCAAGCCGACATAAGTCGGGCCGCACAGATTATTAACTCAGATCCCACTGATGGACAGCAGGCACTCGAGATACTGAACAGAGCCTATGATGCAGCTTCGTATCTCTGTGATGCTGCGTTTGATGAAGTGAGGATGTCTGCCTGTGCCATGGGGTCTTCTACCGTGGGTCGGCGCCATCTGTGGTTGAAGGACTGTAAGGTGACTCCAGCTTCCAAGAATAAACTTGCTGTTGCCCCCTTTAAAGGTGGAACATTATTTGGAGGGGAAGTACACAAAGTTATTAAGAAGCGTGGAAACAAGCAGTAATAAGGTCTCCCAGTAGAGCTAACTTCAAGGTTTAAGCTTCTACTCGGGAAGTTACAGTGTAATTGCATATATAGAAGCCTAGTACAGTCGGAGCTCCACAGATCACATTGTCTTATTACGTGAGTTTACAGCTTCCTATTTTATATAACATTCTAGATTTACAAGGAATTCCGGCAGCTAAACTATCAGTAGAGCCCTCACTTCCCTTAGTGTGTCGTTCACAGACTTCCTTGTGTATAGGTCAGAGTTAAACATTGTTAGTCGCTGAAACACTGATTTTTTTTTTTTTTTACTCCTGCTCATAGGAATTTAGTTTTGAGAAGTATGGTATATAGGCATGCCAAGTTTCACAGCTCTTGTGCTTTTAGTCTGCTCTACTTTCTGCTGCTTGCTTTCATTACTTTCATTACATAAATCTATTTTGCTAAGAGTCCTTTTGTTCACTCATTACATCGCAAGGCATCTCACAGGTGACCTTTGTACCATAATTCTTGACTAAGCATCTATATGCTCTAACATCTGTCCACACTCTTGGTCATACTTCTGTCTGCAATGGAATTCATAATAATTCTAGATCAGTGTAACTCTTTTAAGTGCCAGTACACAAACTTACTGATTGATTCACAGACAAGTGTGTGCATGTATGGAAGGGAAAGGCACTGCTTCTCAATGGTGAGATGCATAAGCTTAGCATGCATATGACCGAGTTCAGTTCACAGCCACTTAAAAAAGTTTAATGAGACTTTAAATCTAGAGATAATTTACAAACAAATGATAAGAGGCAAATCACTTATATGTATGTATAAACACATCTATGCACATTTTTAGTAAAATATAAAAAGCAATGTACAGTTTTATGTCTGATGGAGGAGATAGCCAACAATTCTTGGGTATACAAGTACATGGACCGCATTTGAGGAACATAGCTAGGGATGATAAGTAGAGTTCTGGTATACCTCATGCTCACTCAACGTGACTTATTTTGTTAGATAAACAAGACACTACAAAGATGGGACTTTCTTATTTTCTACATGTATTTAAAGATATTTTGTATGTCCTGCATAGTTACTTTTCAGATCTGGATGCTAAAACAAGTTATTTTCTAAAATCCTTAAGAATTTTTACTATACCCCAATGTCTGTGTCTGTATGAAGCAATGTATTACCCTGTTGGCATTTGTATGGTTATAAGGTAAGGAATCCTAGTTGTAGAGATGCTATGGAAAATAGTCTCAAGCATAATCAAATACAGTCCTGGTGTACATGACTACAGCTACCGTGTTCTTAGACTATACACTCCATCTCTACAGCTTTGTTACTTGTCTTCTAAAATGTACATGTACACATGTACCTGTTAAGTGCTGTGTGATTTCTTTAAAGCAATGTATTCCTGTAGAATGCTTCTACAAATTCAATAAAGTTGTTAAATTTGAACAGTTTTGTGTGGTCTCCAGAAACATGTTTTATGTGTGCTTTTTTCTTGGAGTTTGAGCAAGTTGAATATATATGGATGAATGTACCTTTTCCATTTCATCATTGAAACATTCCAGTAGTGACTGAAAATATTCTTGTTGTCACATGTCTTTTGAGGGCTGTATTTCATTGGCTGTTAACATCTAAATTTGAACAAGAACTTAATTTGTAACCACATAGCTTATTTGTCTTGTCAGTTTTCTTGCTAATAGGTATTTATTTATTTATTTATTTATTTATTTTTATTGTGCTCTGTGCTGTCTAAGGTTTCTTCTGAGTTTAAAAAAAAACCGAAAAGGAACAAAAGTAGATTTCATAATGCTGAGGAGTATACCAGATATAGATAATGTTCATAGATCTGGCGACAGCATTGGGGATTGAGTTGGTTGCTTGGTCTTTTTACTTATTATTTGTAAGTCCACTGTAGCTGTCTTTAGACACTCCAGAAGAGGGCGTCAGATCTCATTATGGATGGTCGTGAGCCACCATGTGGTTGCTGGGATTTGAACTAAGGACCTTCAGAAGAGAGCAGTCAGTGCTCTTACCTGTTGAGCCATCTCTCCAGCCCAAACGATGCTTTGTCTTAATTGACCTGTTTGAACTATTTTGGTTAAGAATCACTCTCTTAGGGGAGGGAGAATGGCAGGTGTATATGGTCTACTAGGGTTAGCTTGGAAGGCCAGCAAAGGCATAGAGTCACCTTGATCAGTTTGAAGCATGGCTACATTAAGCTTGTATAAAAGTAAGCTTTAAGAATTGATTCTACCTTGTTTCTTTGCTTAAATAAAAAAGCCAGTTCTTAGACCTGTCTTGCTATGATAAAATGGCCACAAAAATAGAAAATATCCTGTTTTGTTTTGAGACCGGCTCACTATGTAGCAGTGCTAACCTTGGACTAGAGAGCCTCCTGTGCTGCTGCCCCAGGTGCTGGCATTACAGATGTTCACAACTGTGGCTGCTGGAAAGTTTTTAAAGAGTTTGTATAGGTCTTCAGATTACGATAAAACCAAGGTTAAAAAATTAGAATACTCAGCCTTCTTTTTTTTGTCTTGTTTTTAATGTATACACTATTGGGTTAATAGCTGTAACCGAATTTGTAATTTTGTTTACAATTTTGGTGCTGGGGATTGAGCCTAGCACTCTAGACATATGGTCTGCACTCCACTCCCCAATTAAGGAGATACTTCATTAACATTAAAATATTACAGTCACATCATTGGAAGTTACCATTAATTATTAAATGACTGGTGCCAAACAATCTTTTTCATTTTCAAAATTCTCCCTTTCATGATATTTTAATAGGTAACCTTTGTTATACAGCAGTAATGTATTATAAGGACAAAACAACAGTCACTTCCACATTTGCATTGGTTTTTAATGAAACGCCTCCTCTGGAGCGGTTTGAAACCCCTTTAATACTAGTTAAAATCCTATTTTAGAGTGTGGGAATAATGGAAAAGAGTAAGTAGGAAGAAGTAGCCAGTTAAAACAGTGGTACAGGGTATAAAAAGAAGAACTGAGGTTATAAAAGCGTTTGGGCTGTTCTGTTTTCTATAAAAGGGTTTACGATAAATCTTACTAAACAGATTGTTGCGTGTACTAATGTGCCCACAGCCAGGGTTCCGAAGTCATGCTAGTGAAACGTGCCTTAGGCGTTCCAGTGAATAATGATCTCTTCAATGTTATTTCCAGACTCTAAAGTAGAGCTCAAGCTTGAGAAGAGAGAACCGCTAAAGGGCAGAGCAAAGACGCCAGTAACACTCAAGCAAAGACGGATTGAGCACAATCAGGTATCTATCGGTAGCTTTGTGATCACCACGTCCAGGTGTGTTGTCGTCTCGACTAGTGTCATCCAGCCCGCGTCTAGACCTCTGATAAATAATTGGCATACACACACACACACACACAGTGCAGCCTGCTAGCTCCGCAGACTGTGTGGAGTGCTTCCGGGCACACAGCTTGTTAAGCAGCCTAACGGTAGTCGTGCTGCCTGTTTCTAACTTGGGCAAAGCAGTCTTGAACCTGGGGTCTCAGGCGTGCCAGGCCAGTGTTCCGCCCTCCAGCTTCCTCTTGAGAGGATTGATTTAGGAGATAAAATACACCTTTTTTGAT
Organism: Apodemus sylvaticus; assembly: GCF_947179515.1. Taxonomy (NCBI): domain Eukaryota; kingdom Metazoa; phylum Chordata; class Mammalia; order Rodentia; family Muridae; genus Apodemus; species Apodemus sylvaticus. The sequence goes on from NC_067491.1 coordinate 44,153,581, forward strand.
GCAACTCCGAGAACTTGGGGAAAGTTTTATATTTGTCTGTGTCTAGATTTCTCAGTTGAATTTGCTTTATTTGTAGCTTCTTAATACTTTGAAGCTAATGTACATTATTTAAGATAACAATTTCCTCTTTGGGGGATGGGACAAGCAGGGCAAGGCAGAGTTTTCAAAAGGAAATGGGAGAGAATATGCATTAGGCATCAATAAATACATTCTTTTACAGCGGGAGATTACCGGCTCTGATTCAGGCTCCACACCCTCGTTCTTTTTCTCATCTTTACTCATTAGCTTGAAAATGTGTTAGTCATCTATCTTTCCATGTTCTGTCTGCCTCTTGTTTCTGTGGTGTTTTTGAAACAGTATTTCACAGTGAAGCCCTGACCAGGCTGGCCTCTAATTTGTAAAAGTTTTCTGCTTTCTGAGAGATGGGATTACAGGTGTGCACTACCAGGTCCTGCTTCCTTTTGTGTGATCGGAGGGGAGAGGCAGGGTCCTGTACTCCTGGCCCCCCAAAAAATTGTTTACTGCATAATCATACTCTGGCACACAGGGGACTAGGCCTGCATGTGGCAGTGCAGAGACTTTTTTTTCTTTTGTAGTCACAATAAAAATGTTAGTTCTGGAGTAGCCTTTTTTACTGTGAAAGTTGGTCTATGGACTCTATCTATTTAAATAGAACTGTGTAGCTGGCGACTACTATATTGGACCTCATAGACCTAAAGGGTGGGTCCGGGCTTGGATTCAGATTCCTCCACAAGAGCACTTCATAAATGCTGTTGTAGCCTTCCTGTTGATCATTTCTAGAAACATGAATTTCTTTCAAACATATCAAAATTAATAGTTCAGATGCTGGTCTTTTAAGTTAAATGTTTTAACAGCTATGGATAATACTGCCTAAATCTGTGATTTTATTTAAAGTTACAAATTGATGACTTTTCTCAGTCATGTTCTTTGGTATCCATAACTCATTACTTTATGAGAAACTTTCCTTGCTGAGTTCCTTAGTTGCCTTAAAGTTAAGTTCATACAAAACAACTAGGATAAAAATACCCTAGGGGGAGCCAGATTTGAGATAGGATTTCTCTGTGGCTGTCTGAGAACTTGGCTCTGTAGACCAGGCTGGCTTTAAACTCACTGATCCAAATTTTGGGATTAAAGTTATATACAACCACACTGGATAATACATTTTTTATGCTATGTTTTGGTTTTGTTTTGTTTTTGAGACAGGATTTTTCTGTAATAGTCTTGGCTATCCTGGAATTTACTCTGTAGAACAGGCTAGCCTCAAATTTACAGTGATCTCCTGCCTCTGTTGTTATCTCCTGAGCACTGGGATTAAAGGTGTGCACCAGCACTGCCCAACTTATTACCATAAATAATATTTTTATTCCTGATTTTATATTTCTGATCAATTGAATACTGTCGTTACCCGCATCATACCCAAAGCCTGCTGCAGCCTGTGCAGTCCCTTCCTCCTGGGTTCCATTTGAAGCCAGCCAGGTGGGTGGGCTCTAGAGCCTGATTCCTTTGTGTCCCCTATTTCCTCTGTCCCTGAGGAGGAGAATTTGTGAGCATGTGATAACATTTCAGGCTTAACAAACGCAGGCTGTAAACATTTGGTTCTTATCTATGTCACATGCTAAGCATTCTGGTCCTTCTAATGACAGTTTTCTTATATTTACATGTTTCTTTGGGGGGGTTGTTTGTTTGTTTGTTTGTTTTCTGAGACAGGGTTTCTCTTATATAGCTCTGGCTATCCTGGAACTATAGACCAGGTCAGCCTAGAACTCAGAAATCCGCCTGCCTCTGCCTCCCAAGTGCTGGGATTAAAGGCATGCGCCACCACCTCCCTGCCATATTTTACATGTTTCAAAATAACACTAAGGCTGATAAATGCAATCTAATGTATTTTTTTTCATTTATATTACTAGGATATAAAGTAAAATACTGTGCTTAAAATATTTACTTTTTTTTTAGGCAATAGTTTAATGTACTGCTGCGGTTTTATGTTACATAGGAAATATGCTATAGGTTATTTATATCTGCTCCTTTTCCCTTTGCAGCAAACATTCCTTCCTTTCACCCGTCCTGGGTCATTCCCGAGTCACAATCCGATCCCTTGTCCCCAATCCTAGTAGAGCTGATCCTCCATATTGAGATCTGTGGATTTGCTATGCTTTCTTCAGCTACTTTCTTTTGATGAAGTGAGAACTGTTTCCACTATGAGCTCTTTATGCCAAGACAGGCATCCTTCTGCGGGTGCATGCTGTCTGTCGGTGTGTTGTGGAAGTGCTTCACGGTTGTTGTGATGCCTTCCCAGACGTCTTTACGTCACAGACCTCTGTTGGAATATACAAGGGTGGGTAGTGAGCGAATCAGAGTGACTCAGCTTTTTATCTTTACTCTCTCCCCTCTCTCTGCCCTGTGAATCAAACCCGGGAACGCTTCCTGCTGTCTCCCTACTTGGAGAAGAGCCTCGCTGTGCAGCCCAGGTTAGCCTCAGGCTCCTCATCCCAGTGGCTCAGCATCCCGTGGTTTACAAGGGCCTCAGTTATTTAGTGCCTCCCTCACTTAGTTTCATAGAATTCAGGGAGAAAAGATTTGTTCCTTCCACTTGTCCCCAAGATAAACCAGGATTTTTCTAGGAAACATCTTGCAGACAATCGGTGGAACTCTGAATCTTACTTGGCCTGAAAGCATAGAATACTCACATTACATATGTGCTACTGAGATAGTCCTCTGCGTAATTTGTGCGTCTTTCCAAACTCTGCTGTTGAATGACAATTTTATTAATTTGTATTTACATTCTCAAAGTCAGTTGCCGTGAGTGGCAATGTGTGCCTATAGCTGCAGCACTGCTAGGCAGGCACAGGAGAATTATGAACTGTAGGCCAGGGCAGAAGGGACAGGTCTATGTCACCAGGATTCAGAGCACAGACTGATGCTGTGTCTCCACTTGGACATTTGACTGCTGATAAGAATTTATTTTATTGGGGCTGGAGAGATGGCACAGCAGTTAGAGCACTGACTGCTCTTCCAGAGGTTCTGAGTTCATTTCCCAGCAACCACATGGTGGCTCACAACTCTCCGAAATGAGATCTGATGTCCCCTTCTAGTGTGTCTGAAGACAGCGACAGTGTACTGTATAAATAAATAAATTTTTTAAAAAAGTTTATTCTGTTACCATGTTTCATTTACATAATGTGTCTTTGACGTTAATTTTACATTCAGCAGAGATTCCCTAACTGATAGCAGGATAGGGAGCCCCAAGTTTAGAAACAGCGCAGTGTTTGCTGCTCTTGCAACGACCTGAGTCAGATTCTCAAACCACATCATGGCTCAGAGCTGCTTATAGCTCCTGCTCCACCCTCTTTTTTTTTTTTTTTTTTTGGATTTGGTTTTTTCGAGACTGGGTTTCTCTGTATAGCCCTGACTGTCCTGGAACTCACTCTGTAGACCAGGCTAGCCTCGAACTCAGAAATCCACCTGCCTCTGCCTCCCAGAGTGCTGGGATTACAGGTGTGCGCCACCACCGCCCAGCTGTGCTCCACCCTCTTAATGGCTCTGATGAGTATGTGTACAGACGTACACATGCAATATGTTTCTTTAAAAAATAAACTCTTGGCTGGGCAATGGTAGCACATGCCTTTAATCCTAGCACTCAGGAGACAGGCAAGCCACTTTCTATGAGTTCAGGGCCAGCCTGGTCTACAGAGTAAGTTCCAGGACAACCAGTGCTGCATAGAGAAACCCTGTCTCTAAAAAACGCAAACAAACCAAAACCCGCCACAAAACAAAAACTCTTACAGTGTCAATCCAAATAAACATGAGATTGGCGTGGGCTGTTTGTGCCGTTGTAGAGGTGGAATGGTGGCCCCGTGGGCAGATCAGCCTGCGTGCTTAAAATGGGGTCTGAGTGAGATGTAAGTTCTGACACACATGCAAGGCTGATGTGATGGACATGCACTGTGAGCTGGAAAGCAGCCCCACGCACCGGATTGGTTGAGTGGAGGGCTAGTGTGAAAGGCCTGAGCTGTTTTTGTTGTGGGGTGGGGGTTTTTGGCTTTGGGTTTTTTTGGTGTGGTATTAGTAACCAAACGTGGCATTGCATATGCGATGCCAGCCAAGTCCCCATCCCCAAGTTGCTTTTTTATTTTTTCAGTCAGTCCCAATATGTACCCTAGGCTGTCCTCAAATTTGTGGCAATTCTCGTGTTTCTGCTTCTCTGAAGCCAAGATAGCACGTCTTGTACTACTGTGCCTGGCCACTGAAGTACTGTTTAAATGAGGGACTGTTGGCTGTTTCCTCCCAGAGAAATATTAATGTGGGGTTAGAAGGCAACCACTGTCTCTTTCTGTAGGGAGGGAAGAGTACAATTACAGTTTGACAGATTCTACTAAAATAATTAAATCACATGGAAAGACTGATTTATGACAGCCGTAGAAGTTTGTTTTTTGCTTTTTCTCTCCTTTTCTCCCCCTTGCTGGGAATAGAACCCAGGACTCGAACACTAGACTACTGCCGTCAGAAGTTGTCCCTCCTTCCCCCTCCTTCTCACTTCCTTACTTCCTTCTCCCTTCCTTCCCTTCCCTTCCTTCCTTCCTTCCTTCCTTCCTTCCTTCCTTCCTTCCTTCCTTCCTTCCTTCCTTCCTGGAAACGAATCATAACAACTGACATGTTATTTTGTTTAGAGACAGCTCCAGCTCCCGTGCCAGGTCAGTTACCAAGCAGCACTTCCCAGGAGAACCCGTTTGAGCTGTCGATACTCCAGCAGACTCTGGTGCATTTTATTGCCCGTTACGTCCTGGCGATGACAAGGCAGCAAAATCAGATCCTTTAGAAATATTTCGAGGGCGTAGCATTGCTTGTAATTTCTGGCATCTAGACAGTTGGTGGTTTCTCGGTGTTGAGGGGTTTGTGTTAGGATATGACGTATTAACGTGTCGATGCTTGACTAGAGCTATTCTCAAGCTGGAGTAACTGAGACTGAATGGACGAGTGGATCTTCAAAAGGCGGACCTCTGCAGGCATTAACTAGGGAGCCCACGAGAGGGTCAAGAAGAACTCCAAGGAAAAGGGTGACGCAGGGCTTGCCACAGAGTCGGGGTTTGCAGACCGGTAGGGCCTTAGCGATTGCTTCACACTCACTGTTTTTGTTCTGTTTTCAAACTAACAGGTGGAAACTTCACAGCATTTTCGTATAGATGGTGCAGTAATTTCAGAGAGTACTCCCATAGCTGAAACTATAAAGGCTTCAAGCAACGAATCCTTAGTAAATATGTTTCATAAACTATCTAAGTGCGGTTCTTTGTAATTACCCCTTAGTTGGAATTTGGGAGGTGGTGAATTTTGGCAAATGGAAAATTTATATTACATTTTAAACTAATTTTCTCAAGTTTCTGGATTTTTGAATATATGAATGTAGCCATTTTACAAATAAATCTAAAATGTATCTAATTAAATAAAATTTAATTAATTGCAGAAGAATCTTAAATATCGTGAGGATACTTTTTTCCCACTACCTAAATTTTTATTAGGGGAAAATCAAATATTACGGAAGTGAATTATCTTTTTTTTTTCTTTCATTTTAAGTGTCTTTGCTATATTTGGATAATTCTGAGTCTGAATAATTTGAATCTTGGCAGGTGGCCAATAGGTTGACTGGAAATTTCAAGCATGCATCTTCTATTCTGCCAATCACTGAATTCTCAGACATAACCAGAAGAACACCAAAGAAACCATTGACAAGAGCTGAAGTAAATGGATACAATTTAGCCCAATGCTGTCTTTCATCTTTCAGAGTTTTGCTTTGTTTTGTTTTTAAGTGGGAGGAGACAGAACTTTACTGGGAGGTTTATGTATATATGTGTGTGTGTGTGTGTGTGCATATATTGTTTAAAGACAAATTTAGTTGTGAAAATAGAAATTAATCCAGTATGGCATACTAATAATACTATATTCCTGCTGCTGTGTGGCTCTCTGGTTCCTGGTTGCAGGGCAGTTGGTGTGCTGCTTATAATAGCTCTTTCTGTCGTGGATCCAAGTTTAAAATGCTCTTGGGCTGTGAGGGAAGCTGCCCTTTTCTTTTGTTGGAAGACCTTCAAGTACCTTGGTGTGGTAGACTCCTGTACAACCGATCTTTAAATGCTGGCTGCATGGCTTATTACAATTTTAATCTTAAGCAAGTTTATTAAGCTGGAATGGTTTGACTGACCTTTAAATCAATATAAAGGTCTACATTAATTAGGTATCTTCTATATTTAATCCTTTACATATCACAGATTCCTAACAGGAAGAAATCACGCACTCTTAATGCTTTCTTAATGCAAAACAAGGAAATCCCTTGAGGGAATTTACAAGCCTTGTTGGGTTGCTGGGTATTTCCCTCTAATGACCACATTAAGATCCCATCCCAGTGATGAAATGTAAAGAGTCTTGGAGGCTGAATACCTAGATGATACCAAAACTAGGCCAGAGGGTATTGTTTTAAGTGTTTGAATTATTGCATATTTTTACTAAATTTTAACTTGTGTTTGTTTCTTTCTTTTCTTACTAGGTGGGAGAGAAAACGGAGGAAAGAAGAGTAGAAAGGGATATTCTTAAGGAGATGTTCCCCTATGAAGCCTCCACTCCGACAGGAATTAGGTACATGGATGGACTAACTTGAGTTTAAAGACATTCTAGGGAACTTCTAGTTGTTGATCACAACATTGTTGTAGGTTTGTTCTCAGAATCAGGTGGTTCACATCTATGAAAATTGAATCATTCAAAATTTATTTTTATTACATGTAACTCTTTGGAGGACCAAATGGGGACAGGGTTTGACAGTACTAGAGGTCAAATCCAGGGCCCCAGACATACAGTAAACTCTCTGCCACTGAGTTATGCATGTGCACACTCTTTTGCTTATTTTTAACTTTATTTATTTTGGGTGTTCAATGTGCTCAGACCACTTCATCCACTGGTTGACTGAGCCCTCTCCCGGGGTGGGCCAACAAGCCCCCGGCAATCCTTCTGTCTTCGGCCTCTCCAGAAGTATAACTTGCTGCCTTGCCCAGCTTCTTAGTCACGTGTGAGTCTGAGGGTTGAATTCAGGACTTCACACTTTGTAGACAAGCAGTGAGTGCTTTCTTTCTCTCACTGGCCGAGCAAGGAATACACGCGTGTTCATGTGCACCGAGGACAGAGCTCAGGTCCTCATGTTAAACAGTAAGCATTCTGCTGTCTGAGCTGTCATCCTAGTCCTGCCTGGTCTCCTATAGCCCAGGTTGTCTTTGAACTCACTGTGTAGCTGAGGATAACCTGGGGAACTCCCGATCCTCCTGCTTTCACATAGATCCTGAGATTACAGGTGTATGCTGCAAGCCAGGTTTTGTCTTTGCACACACAAACACCCACTTTAAATCTAGATAGATGTCTTTGTGTGTGTGTGTTTGTGTGTCAGGTATAAGCTACATCACCTGAAGGCGGGGCTGGTTTTCTCGGTTCATGGGGCATAGGGGCAAGGCCTTGACCCACTGAGCCAGCCCACTGCCTTAGTTCTGGCTTTATTAAGTTTTATTTTCTTTTTTGAGACAAGTTCTCAAGTCACCAGGCTGAGTCTGGATTTACTGTGTATACAGGGCAGATCTTCTATTCATGAAACACTTCCCAAGTGCTGCGGTCACAAGCACCATCGACGCCTCAGCCTTTAAGACAGGCTTAGAGAGAGCACTGATCCTAACTGCTATTTTGTAATGAATGATACAGCTGACTTTTTTGAAGTGTTTGAAACATGGTTTCTCTATAACAGCCCTGGCTGTTCTGGGATTTGCTCTAGAACAAACCAGGCTAGCCTCGGGCTGATACCTGCCCACCTCTATTTCCCAAGTGCTATAATCGAAGGTGTGCATCACCATCCCTGGTAGCTAAAAGTAGCTGTGGGTGCTTTTTGGTTGTGAGCCTCACCCTTAAACAGCTGAGCCATCTTTCCAGCCCGGGACTAATCTTTAAGATAAAAACTGAGCTGGAGCTCCTTAAGAAGGACGCAAGGCCCTGGCTTACCGCCCAGCTCCACCATAGAAGGAAAGCAAATGCTGAGAAGCATGTAATGCGTAGATCCCTGCTTTTATCTCTTGGGTTTCTGTTGCTGCTTCTTGCAGTGTGCTTAGAAATCACACTAAGGTGTTGTTGACTTGAATCACCTGGAATTCTCTCTTTGCCTTTGACCAGTGCTAGCTGCCGCAGACCAATCAAAGGCGCTGCAGGCCGGCCGCTCGAGCTCAGTGACTTCAGGATGGAAGAGTCATTCTCGTCCAAATATGTCCCCAAGTACGTCCCCTTGGCAGATGTCAAGTCAGAAAAGACAAAGAAGGGCCGCTCCGTGCCCATGTGGATAAAGTTGTTGCTGTTCGCCCTTGTGGCGGTGTTTTTGTTTTTGGTCTATCAAGCTATGGAAACCAACCAAGGAAACCCCTTCACTAAGTTTCTTCAAGATACTAAAATATCCAACTGAAGAAATAATTTCGGCACATTCAACTTGATCTCCTGTTTTTAATAACTGTAGGCAAACATTTGTGTCCACTTGTTGACTGAAGAACTAAATTGTGATTTCACCTCAGTAACGTTAGTGCTGCATTGAAAAGCCTGGATCTCATTTCAATATTTTGGACTTTGGAGATCACATTGTGCCATATGAATAATTTTTTAGCTCCAGAACTTTTTTGTAGGCTTTATTTTTTTAATGTGGACATCTTATTTCACTTTGGGGGAAAATGCATTGTTTTGTGTATTTGAAAAATAGGGCAAAATGTGGTGATGTAATGTGAAGCTACACATTAAATACTTGGAATTCTTACAGAAAAGATTTATGACTTATTCTCTGCTGAGTAAAAATGTTACAAATGTGAACGCAGTTCAGTATGAAAAGCGGTCCTTGTACTTCCTGTACGCAAGACGCGGTTTGTCCAGAGGGTACAGCGATGAGCTCTTCTGTGACTCCCGTCGTGCGGCATCGCTGGCGCGGCCTTGCCACGCTGCTGCTTGCTGCTGGAGTATCTGTCATAGCATGGAAGTCTACTTTAGTAAAACCATTAAGTATACTTGCTTTTCCACAGGGATCTTGTAGAGCCGCAGATACCTGCTTTAGGGACCCTGTAGCCAGCTGCACTTGTTGGAGTGAGCCATTCTCTCTAAGGCTCCCGTTGGGATCCTGTGCTTTTTATTACAGCAAAGCCTTCATCCTGTCAGTCTAGCTTATTGTCAAATAGCCTTTGGGTAAATAAGTGTGGGGGGTGTTTATTCAGAAGTTAGAAACTAAACACTGGTCCCCTCTGTTTCAGTTGGATTTCATTGTCTTCTTTTAACCAAAAAAAAAAAAAAAAAAATTCTTTTTCAGCCAGGGATTTTTGTTTTGTTTTGTTTTGGGTTGAGTCGACGTGTTAAGGTTTGTTTTAGGCATATAATTCCCGTTGTAATTTGATTTAAAAGTATAACGGACTTGCTTTTAAATCACATATGTAGTAGCTAATGCTTAATTTGTAATTTCAAATAAGGTGGGCATTATAGTTTTGTGTACTCCTGAAATGATTAATGATATCCTTGTGGTTGTCTTCATTTTGTAGCTGAAATTTACCTCATGTATGGCTTAGATGAAGTTGCAGTCAATTTAAAATTTAGTGAAAATCAAGTAAAGCATAAACATTTTTAACTAAATCATTCAAGTTGCATTTTTACAGTCACTGACCGTAAAGCACACTAAAAATGTAAATTATTTTTAATAACATCCAAAATGTAAAGACATAATTTTTACAAAGGAGGAAGCCGGATATGAATATTTAGACCAGCACACAATTTTGACTTCCCATTTACTGTATTTAGCTTTTAGATATTTCGTAGATATTTTTAAGTAAGCTTTTGCCATTGAGACCAGAACATGTAGGTCTGGTCTTCCAGGGCAATGTGGGGGGCCGCAGGTGGCTGGGAACTCACCGTTCCCACCCTACAGTGACAGCCATCCTCCTTCCTTGGTTTTCAGACGTAGCTTCTCATATTGCTTTCAATATTTTGTTTATAATTAAAAATTGTGAGAAGCCCCATTTGATGTTTTAAAATGTGGAGGTATAGATCAGACTTCACATATATGTAAGGTCAGTCTGGAATCAGAAAGTATGGTCCAGTATTGCAAGAGGTAGGACCAGGTAAAACGCCTTTTTTTTTTTCTTTTTCTTTTTTCCTTAAAAAACAAAAAGCAAAACACGTGTACTTGGTCTTCTGTCTGTGTCTGTTTTATCCCACTAGAGGAAATGTGTCCTTGATGTACATGCAAAGCATTTATTAATTCGTAGATGTAGACTTTACAATATAATTCAATAATAAAGTAATTAACCTCTAGTTTTGTTGTTGAATAAATGATTTTCAGATAAGATTTAAGATTGCTACACATATATATACATATATATACATATATATATGTGTGTGTGTGTGTATATATATCCCTTATCATATGGTATTTATTTCTAGATTAAGTTTATAGATTTAGTTCTCATTTTAACCTGTTCTGCTTTCTAATTATTGTAGCCGTTGGGTCCTGTTAGAGGATAGCATTCAGAGCCCCCGCTGCACCTTCCGTTCCTGTAATACAGTGGTTTTTCTCCAGTCTGTATTTCCTTCCCAACCATACCAAGTGTTTATGGTCAGACCCGACCCCACCCCACCCCACCCCCTCCTTTTTGAGCAGGAACTTATGTAGCACTGGCTAGCTTCAAACTCACCGAGACCTGCCTCCTCTGTGCCATTAGAGCAGCGTGTCATTCCTGCTCACTGTGAGGTTTTTCTGTGTAGCCCTCTCGGTCGCTAGTGAGACTGGACTCGGACACAGCCTGTGTCTGTGTGATGAGGGTGCTGCCTTCATGCCTTCGTCTTTGCCCTTTGTGTGTTCCTCTGTGGTGTCTTAATATTTAAATTTGTGAATCTCAATGTATTCTTTGTATTCTTAACTGGGCGGAGCTGTTGTGGGCCTTGGCGCGAGCGTGTGTGTGTGTGTGTGTGTGTGTGTGTGTGTGTGTGTGTGTGTGTGTACTTTTGACTCCAGGATAATTCTATGGGGTCGGTATTTTTCTTGTTCAAATGAAAACGGACACCTGGAGGTTTAGAAGGTGGGCCTGTTGGCCCGCTCCGCCTTTAGCTTGCATAGTTCAAGTTCCAAGCCCCTTGTGTGCCTTCTGGGGTTAAGCAGCTCCCTTCTGCTCTTCGTTTTGTTTTTGAGTAATCACATTCGATTTCGTTCTTGCTGTGAACATTTAAGCCTTCCTTAATTTTGCTAATTTTCTGTTCATGTTTTGTGTCTTCTAAACATTTTTTTTTAAATATTTTCTTTTGCTATCCATTCCCCCCCCCCCCTTTATTTTACACATATTTCCTTCCTTTATTGGTAACAGTCTGGGCAGGAAAAGGCTATTAATACGTGGCCTCGGTCTGAAATCTTGAATTTTTCTCAGTGTGCTTTCACGGCCTCGGGAGGTGGGACCCTCCTTGTGTAAACTGACTGCTTCAACTTTTTAGATGTTATAGTAAGAAACCATGTTGGTTACTACTTTAGTGAATAAAATTCTTGTGAAATAAGTGTATTGACACATGGACTACAGAGTCCTAGTACACAGGAGGATCATGGTTCATTCATGACCAGCTAGGGCTATACAGTTTGAATCAGTTGCTAGTATGTGAACTCTTTGAAAGGTAGTTGGTAGATTTGGTTAGATCTGGATCTATTGGTTACATGTTTATTTTAATAACTTGTCCTTCTGGAAGGTGGGCTGGTCATGGCAGGAATTCTACAGAAAGACCAAATTTGGAGGAAAAGCGGACCTTGGTTTTGAAAAGCTTTCAAGACTATTGTGATGTTCATGGTACCCACCAGGGCATACAGCTGGTGATTGCTCACATCCCGGCAGGTTGATGAGGCTAGTGGCATACACACAGCCCACAGGGGTATGACCCAAGATACTCTGGCTGAAGGAATCCCAGCTTTCAGTCCCTGCCCCTGACTGTCTCACAACTGTGTCGGACACTAAGGTGCCAAGCATGCAGAAGCCTCATCGTGCTGACATGACCCACGTTGCCTGTGTTTGAAAGCACTGCGTTTGATAGTGCATTGAGTTCTGGAACCCCTCAGTGGTATGCAGTAAGCCTCAAGTCCTCGATGAGTCAGTCCACCTGAGAGCCTGGCGATGAGGATATACTGAAGCTTGAGAAACTTAACCCAGAGCATTCAGAATTCTGCGTTCAGAATGCTAGAAATGCATTATCCATAGAATAAAAAAGAACCCTCAGGGTCTGAGGAGGTACTCTAACAATACTGCTTTTGAAGTGGACTCGGGGGTTTTTATGAGTGCATTGTCTTCAGACTGCATCACAGATGGTTATGTGGTTGCTGGAACTGAACTCAGGACGTCTCAGTTTGCCTAACCACTGAGCCGTCTCTCCAACCCACGGGACTTCGGTTTTTAAACAGACTCAGAGTTCCGATGGTTGGGTTGTAGAAAACTAGACCACAGTCAAGAGTTAAGAGGAGTTGACAATACCATTCTCTTCTGAGTACATCTGACAGAAATGATAGTCCAAGGTTTTTTTTGTTTGTTTTGTGAATTTGGTTTTATCGAGACAGGGTTTCTCTGTATAGCCCTGGCTGGCCTCAGGCTGGCCTCAAACTCAGAAATACACCTGCTTCTGCCTCCCAGAGTGCTAGGATTACAGGCATGCTCCACCAACGCCCAGCCCTGAGTTTTTGATAAAATGACCTCAGAATACCTTGTTGATTACAGAATGCAAAACCAGGCAGTTCTCTGAGTTTGAGTACAGCCTGATCTACAAAGTGAATTCCAGGACACCCAGGGCTACACAAAGAGATCCTGTCTTGAAGAAAACAAAAACAAACAAACCAAAAACTTCTACATAGCTTGATAAATTACCAGCTCCCACTTGTTTCTTTCCTATTCTTTTACTCCAAAATTAACTAGTGCTTAGCATGAAGTCATGATTTTGCTGTGATCTCTGTCGGTAAAACCATGCATAGTGTTTTACCAAACTATAACCATTTTGTGGTGTATTTGAGAACCAAAAGGGATCAAGAGAATAAAAGGCCTTGGAATCTAGGAGAGCCTACGGCTGGAATTAATAGGACCCAGGCTGAGCTTACCAAAGAACCAACTGAACAGTGTGCATAATAGATAGCATCATGAGATGGTGGCGTCTGTGCCTTTAATCGGGAGGAAAGGCAGGCCTGATCTACAGAGCAAGTTCCTGGCCTGTGCATGTGTGATGAAACCCTGTTTGGAAATAGTCAAAAGAAAACTAGGCGGTGGGTGAGTGGAATGGGAATAAAGAAAGGGCCTGCTGAACTTGGAGGTGGTGGGTACATCCGTTATTTTTTATGACATTGGCTTTAATAATCTGTCATCTCAAAGTGCTTGTCCTCTTTGTTTTGGTAGTCAAATATATTCAGACAAAAGGTTAAGGGGGGAACACAGGTTGATGAGTGAGCACAAGAATGCACAGGCTAAGCCAGGTGGTGGCTGCGTGCACCTTTATCCCCAGGAGTTCAGTTTCTACTCTGCACACGTCACAAATGTTTCAGTGTAACATCACGAGAGAAAGGCGCAGTTGTTTCCCACTTACTGCATTAAAATCCAATCTTTAGTTGAGAATGTCCCTAACAGCCATCAACCCTGTTTGAAGTTAGAATTCAGTTATATCACTGGCTGGGAAACCCACCCAACAAGTAAGTACACAACGTTGTCAACAAAGTTGTATACACTTGCTCACAAACCACTGCTTTAGGAACTCTCAACAAAACCTTAAATAAAGGTGGTGTGTGAGTTTAAAGTGACAGGTGAGAGGGGATGGTGGGAAAAGGAATCCTGTTTTCTGGTCCTAAGATGCTTTCTACTGCAGTAAGGCTGGTGTCCATGGCAGTGTTCTGTGATGTGCAGTACACTGCCTTCCAGGTAAGAGAGAACAGGTCCTATCCCAACCTGGCCCAGATGTTGCTTTGGTCAAGCACCCACTGTCGGTCATGGAGATGACCATGAGGAGATTGCTGGTGACCGCCTAGGTGGTGTACAGCACCGTCTGCAGGAGTGAAAGAAAGTTCAGCATTTCCCCACTGTGTGTGTGTGTGTCTAAAAGATGGTTCCATATGGTTCCATTTTGTCCTGAAACAGGCATTGAGTTGGAGCAGGTGCTGACTAGATACCTATGCAGCACTCTATGGGCTGTTCAGTCCTGCCAACCATCTCTGCCGGTGTATTAATTTCCAAACCAGAAAATAATTCTTGTTTTGGTTTTTATTTTTGGTTTTTCGAGACAGGGTTTCTCTGTGTAGCCCTGGCTGTCCTGGACCTCTGTAGACCAGGCTGGCCTTGAACTCAGGAATCTGCTTGCCTCTGCCTCCCGAGTGCTGGGATTACAGGTGTGCGCCACCACCGCCTGGCTAGTTCTACATTCTTAAAGCCAAAATAGAAGAAGGTCATTAGGCAGCAGCAACAACTGTCCCTAACTCAGTTCCAGGGGACCTGACACCCTCACACAGGCAGGGTACGCAAGGCAGAACATGCAGGCAAAACACCAATGCATATGAGAGGAGAATAAATCATTAAATGTTTTTAAAAACTAAAGAGCTGGGCACCAGGGGCAAGTTTCAGTAGTCTCACCTGTTCTTATAACCCAGAGTTCAAGGTCACTCTGGGTAACAAATTGACAAAATAGATAAAAATTAAGGCAAAAGATTTGTTGGATGAGGCAGGATTTTACATTTTCCCAAAGAAGGTACACAAATATCCCTGTAGCATATGGAAAGTTTCTCAGCATCATTATTCATCAGGAGAAAGAAATGCATGGTAATCTTTAAAAAAATCTGAATTCATAAGCACTGATGGGTTAGAGTGTTTACATCAGAATTTCAAAGTGCAGCTGGTGCCAGTTGTGGTTGTCACATGCTTCTAATCCCAGCACTCGCTCAGGAGGCAGAGGCAAGTGGACTTCATGACTGTGAGTGCATGACTAGCCTGATCTACATAAGTTCCGGGACAACCAGTATGAGATCCTGTCTCAAAACAAAATAATAGAGCTAAATGGCAGATACTTGTAATTCTAGCACTTGGGAGGCTCGGGCAAGAAGATTGTGAGCTGGAGCAAGACACTATCTCAAACAAATCAATCAAATATAGGAGAAATAGTGCCTTGTCATCATTCAAAAATGTAATCTAAAGGATTTTACCAAAAGGGTACACTAGGTGTCGCTGTATAACTGCATGGTGGGCAGTCTGTACCTCTTGTAGAGGAAGCCTTTTTAAATATGACCTATCAATTGTAAGAATTGAGTTCCTGTTATTTTGTTTTTATTACTTGCTAGGTCAAAAATACTATTAAAAGTCAGTCCTGGGGCTGGAGAGATGGCTCAGAGGTCAAGAACACTGACTGCTCTTCCAGAGGTCCTGAGTTCAATTCTCAGCAACCACATGGTAGCTCACAACCATCTGTAATAAGATCTGATGCCCTCTTCTGGTATCTGAAGACAGCTACAGTGTACTCATATACATAAATAAATAAATCTTTTTTTTAAAAAAAGTCAATCCTGAAGTCTCAGCTCTTGGGAGGCAGAGGCAAAAGATTCCTCAGGTCTGGGCTCCATAGCAAACTGTCAGCCATTCTGGGCTGAACAGCTAGATTCTATTTCAGAACCAGAACCAAACAACAAAAAAGCCAAAATTATTAGGCTTGATTATGTCATTTCAATAAAGTTGGTGCACAGGCATATTTGTATAAAAGTCGGTTGGGTTAAGCTGGACGGTGATGGCACACGCCTTTAATCCCAGCACTTTGGAGGCAGAGGCAGGTGGATCTCTGAGTTCGAGGCCAGCCTGGTCTAGAGAGCTAGATCCAGGTCAGCCAGGAAGGTCAGTTGATAGTAAATAAGCAACCTTCTATTACATCATTTCTATTCATAATAAAAACTGTAACACAGCTAGACTTGGAGAGAAATAAGGAAGGATGGAACCCAAAGAAAACATACTGGGAAGAAGGTGATGCTGCCCTGAGCTGCGGCTTAGATACCCTTAGGAGACCCAAATGCCCGTGGCTTCCTTAGTGTTCCCGAGACAGTGCACATGAAAGCATGGCAAACATTTGGCTTTGATTCCACATTCGCAACAGACAAGAGGGGTTTTTTTCTTTTTCCTTGAGACAGGGTTTCTCTGTGTAGTCCTGGCTGTCTGGAACTCACTCTCTGTAGACCAAGCCGGCCTCTAACGCATAGAGATCTGCCTGCTTCTGCCTCCTGAGTGCTGGGATTAAAGGTGAGCACTACCTCCCTCCCTGTTAGTTCTTTCCTTTTTAAAAAGTATTATTGTGTGTGCAAAGATTGCATGTGTGTTGAGGGCAGAGGACAGTTTGATCGAACTAGTTCTGTCTTTATGTGGGCTCCGGATAGCCAGCTCTCCACCTTTACGTGGGTTCCATAGAGCGAGCGAATTCAGACTAAGTCATGTTCAGAGCTCACAGCAGGATTTCTCTCTAGAAATCTGCAGACAGATTGAGGAAGATGCAGCCCGAGGACTCACCACCGACCACAGAGTTGAGGAATGCCTTTGGTTGACCTTGACCAGATTTTTTTTTTCAGATAAATCATAAAGAGTGCTTTGCTTAAGTGTACATTTTGAATTATCTAATTCTTTTACAGTAAGTATATCGTGCTAGTTATAAACAAAGTGTTTCATAAGGGAACTGGTTAAATACACACTGGAGGACTCGGACAAATCGTTCAGAGGCTACACATAGACTGTAAGTGAAGATAGCAACTGACCCCCTTGCTGCAGAAGGCGCTAAGGGGAGATGCTGGGTTCATGGCACTGGCAAGAGGGGAACCTCAGACTATACCGAGGTTAGTACTGCCTTTGTAAAAGCAGTCCCACTGAAAATCTGCTTTCTAACCACTTAAAAACACTGTACCTTGAAAAGGGAACACTGGAACTAAAGAGATGGCTCAGTGGATAAAGATACCTTGCACCAAGCCTGACAGCCTGAGTTTGGTCCCCAGAACCCTCGAGGTGGAAGGAGAGGCAGCTACTACAAACTTTCCACTGACCTCTACACTTGGGAGGGGGGGGTGTTTTGTATAGTCACACGAATTTTAAATATAAAAAAGGACACCAAGGAATCCTTTTAGCCTAGTTCTAATCCAGTATCAGGAAACTGTAGGGCAAAGACATCTATTTTAAGCTGAGTCAGTAATGTACTAAGTCTCTCCAAGAGAAGAATGTGGAGACAGAAACTTCCTGGTGGTGACCCTTGAACTTGGAACTGCGGTGATATCTCAGATATCTCAGAGGTGTGCTTGTTAATCATTCAGACGGTATTTACAGAACACTTCCTATACATGTGCTGAGAGTCCTCTGAGGAGCAAAACCAACAACCCTCGTAGGATATGTGGCCTTTTTTTTTTTTTTTTTTTTAAGATTATGTGTGTCTTAGTTAGGGTTTCACTGCTGTGAACAGACACCATGCCCAGTGCAAGTTTTATAAGAGACAACATTTAATTGGGGCTGGCTTACAGGCTCAGAGGTTCAGTCCATTGTCATCAATATAGAAACATGGCAGCATCCAGGCAGATATGGTGCAGGAGGAGCTGAGAGTTCTACATCTTCATCTGAAGGCTGCTAGTGGAAGACTGACTTCCAGGCAACTAGGATGAGGGTCTTAAGCCCACACCCACAATGACACATCTACTCCAACAAGGCCACGCCTCCTAATAGGGTCACTCCCTGGGCCAATCATATACGAACCATCACAATGTGTATGTGTGTTTCTGTGTGTGGATTTGTAGACAGTACAGGTGCCACAGAGGCCAGAAGAGGACATCAGAGTCCCTGGAGCTGGAGTTAAAGCCCTTATAGAGAGAATAGCTGGAGTGTTGTATTGAGATGTATTGCTTGCCAATTTAAAGGAAAAAAAAAAAGCAACCTATAGCCTATAGGAAAGGGTAGAATAGAAGTAAGGACATCTGGTAGGCAGAGAGGATTCTGGGAGAGTTCTAGGCACAAGAAGAGTCGCTGGGAAGATGTGAGAAGAACAGATGTATGGTAAGCTGAGAGCTTGTGGCTTTGTGATGTGCCACGCAATAAGGAAGTGCTTCAAAAACAGAAGAGACTTGTCAAAAGAACAAAGGATCTGACTCAAAGGTCTACACTGGCCAGGCCAGAGGTAATATGAATATGAAATGACAATTCATCAACCATCACAGTTGTGGTTTGAATAAAAATGACCCCCACAGGCCCAGAGGGAGGAACACTGTTAGGGGGTGTGGTCTTGTTAGAGTAGGCGTGGTCTTGGAGTGGGTGTGGCTTTGATGAGGGAAGTGTGTCACTAGGGAGCAGGCTTTTGAAGTCCCATAAACTCAAGCCCAGGGTCAGTTCAGTGTCTCAGTCACAGGAAGACCTGCTTCTTGCCCATCCATAGAACTAACTCCTTAGCATCATGTCTGTCTGCCAGTCACCATGCTTCCCACCATGACAATAATAGACTAAACCTCTGTCTCTGTAAGCCATGCCCAACATAACTCTTGGGAGTTGCCACGGTCATGGTGTCTACTTGCAGCAATAGAAACCCTAAGTCAACAGTTAATGGTTGATTTGGTTAAGAGTCACGAGTGGGCATCGGGCCTTTAATCCCAGGACTCCAGAAGCTAAGACAGGAATTACCATAACCGAGAAGCCAGCATGGGCTACAGAGAAAACACTCGTGTCAAAATGGCAAAGCAAGGGTCATCTATTGATGTGAAAATGAGTGAGAGGAGGGTTGATGAGCAGACCTTCTCATGGTCTCACAGTCCCCTCCCCCCACATTACCTACTATTACAGAGGAAAACGGAACGCAATGATGAAGAGGCCGGGCGGAAGACTCTGCTCATTAGCATTTACCACCCAAGCAATGGAACAAACCAGTATCCTCGTGCTTCTTGCGAGTCACCCAGAACCCCTCTGGGTCATCCCAGTCATCACACACAATCTAAATCACATCACCGAAAATGTCAGAGAAACCGGAATGGGCTAGAATTCTCCACCGTGTACCCTGGGCTCCTGTGGTTTTTCAAAATGCCAAGGCCATAAGCAAGGAAGAAAGAAACTGCTCCAGGCTGGAGAGAACTAAATGGCATGGGAGTTAATGCTAAATGCTATATGGGCTTCTTGAAGAAAAAGCAACTTTTTTTTCCCTTTGAGACAGGGTTTCTCTGTGTAGCCCTGACTGTCCTGGAACTCACTCTGTAGACCAGGCTGGCCTCAGAAGTTCGCCTGCCTCTGCCTCCCAAGTGCTGGGATTACTACCGCCCGGCTTTCTTTTCTCTCTCTCTCTCTCTCTCTCTCTCTCTCTCTCTCTCTCTCTCTCTCTCTCTCTCTCTCTCTCCCTCTCCCTCTCTCTCTTTCTCTCTCTCTCTCTCTCAGTCCCAGCACTTGGGAGTCAGGAGAAGGCAGATCTTTAAGTTCCAGGCTAACCTGGTCTACAGAACAAGTTTCAGGACAGCCAGGGCTACACAGAGAAACCCTGTTTCAAAAAAAAAAAAAAAAAAAAGTAAACCAAAACAAACAACAATGACAAGGTCTCAGATACACCAGGCTAGCCTCCAGCTCTTTTTATGCAGCAGAGGATGACCTTGAACCTCTGATTTGGTCACCTTTACCTCCTAAGTGCTGGGATTGCCGACGTGAGCCCCCACAGTGTGTTTTATGTAGGATGGGGGATCAAACCCAGGTGAGCCATATCCCCGGCCCAGCATGTTCTTTTTGCTTATACGTTTGTTTATTCCTTTTTTTCTTTTTTTGGTTTATCCGAGACAGGGTTTCTCTGTATTGTCCTGGCTGTCCTGGAACTCACTCTGTAGACCAAGCTGGCCTCAAACTCAGAAATCCACCTGCCTCTGCCTCCCTGAGTGCTGGGATTACAGGCGTGCGCTGCTGCTGCTGCCGCCGCCGCCACCACCACCACCACCCGGCTCGTTTGTTTATTTCTTTGAGACAAGGTCTCACTGTGTAGCTAGCCCTGGCTGATCTGGAACTGGCTCTGTAGACCAGGCTGGCCTTGAACTCATCTGTGGGCCTCTGCCTCCCAAGTGCTGGGGTTCTACCTTCCTGCCCAGGTCATATTCTTTTACATGTGTGATTTTACCTTGCCTTCACCTGATTTATTTTTCCCCCTTCACAGTATTTCTTAAGAGTGAACAGTAGGGCATAATAAAATAAGATATTATAAAAATTAGCTGGGCAGTGGTGGTGTACTCCTTTAATCCCAGCACTCGGGAGGCAGAGGCAGGTAGATTTCTGAGTTTGTGGCTAGCCTGGTCTAAACATGTGTTCCAGGACAGCCAGGACAACACAAAGAAACCCTGTCTCGAAGAGCCAAAATAATAAATAAACAAATAAATTCATTTTTTTTCTTGTCTTGTTGTGTCTTGTGGGTTTTGAGAGCCTCACTATGTAACCTTGGCTAGCTTAGAACTCAGAATATAAATCAGACTGGCCTCCAGCTTGCAGAGAC
Organism: Apodemus sylvaticus; assembly: GCF_947179515.1. NCBI lineage: Eukaryota > Metazoa > Chordata > Mammalia > Rodentia > Muridae > Apodemus > Apodemus sylvaticus. Next base: position 44,174,140 of record NC_067491.1, read on the forward strand.
CTACTTGTTTCTGCCTCTTGAGTGTGAGACTAAAGGCATGAGTCATCCCTCCTAGCATTATTAGATATTAAAAAGATAGTCTTACGTGCATGAATGTTTTACCTATATGTATGATTGGCAGCATGTCCATGCCTAGTGTTCACAGAGGCCTGAAGAAGGAGTTACAGATGATTATGAGCTGTCATGTGGGTGCTAGGACTCAAACCCAGGTCCTCAGGAAAAGCAGCCAGTGCTGTTAATCACTGAGCCATTTCTTCAGCCCTGAAAACTCTTTCCCCCCACCCCCCAGAATAAAACGAGTTTATTTTTATTAACTCACAAAACACAATGCAGTTAGTTCAAAGAGGACAAACACTTGCCCAGGAACCACCCTACAAGCCTCAGTGAACATCTGTAACCTTTTTGGTGGCCATTCTGAAGCAATGGAGCTATTAGAAATATAGGTCCCGCACGCCTGTAATCCCAGCACTCTGGGAGGCAGAGGCAGGCGGATTTCTGAGTTCGAGGCCAGCCTGGTGTACAGAGTGAGTTCCAGGACAGCCAGGACTATACAGAGAAACCCTGTCTCAAAAAAACCAAATCCAAAAAACCAAAAAGAAAGAAAGAAAGAAAGAAAGAAAGAAAGAAAGAAAGAAAGAAAGAAAGAAAGAAAGAAAGAAAGAAAGAAAGAAAGAAATATAGGTCCCCATTCCCATTTGCACTACCAATTATGTAGAGCCAATTACATTTCTTCAGTTTCAAGTTTTTAATTAGACTCAGCCATTTGCAATCCTGCACTGCCACACGCTTAGTTGAAGCCGTCAAGGAGCTTGACATCATTCCAGGTCTGGGCACACTGTAGAAACTGCTTGATCTCAAGAGAGCCAGGCCCACGAGACTGCTGGTCCAGCAGCTGGGCTCCCCAAGGCTCCTGGTAAGTGACGTCAGGCTTTGCAGGCTCAGCATTGCCACCTCTGCTGAAGGCCCCAGCGATGGCGTGATCCAGGGTATGCCGTACTACAGAGCCCACAGTCACACCAACCACAGTGGATGCCGTCTGAGCTACCAGGCCTGGCTGCCAGGGTGTTGAAGCAGGTGAGCCGCCTGCTGGTGCAGCTGTATGGAAACTGAGCTGCAGGTGCTCTTCGGGGAGCAGCCCTCATTTGAGGGACCATCTGCGAGATGCTGCTTCAGCTTCCATGAGACATCCTAGATGCTCATAGATTCAGTGTTCAGAGAAAACAGACTGCCCCGAAAACTCTTAATAGTTAAGGCAGAGGCTTAGCCATTTCCTCAGAAGGAAATTCACTTATGTAATGAGCTGTGAAAACACCAATATATAAAGACTGAGTCTTAGGGTTTTGCTGCTATGAACAGACACCATGACCAATGCAAGTCTTATAAGGACAACATTTAATTGGGGCTGGCTTACAGGTTCAGGGGATCAGTCCATTATCATCAAGGCAGAAACATGGCAGTATCCAGGCAGGCATGGTGCAGGAGGAGCTGAGAGTTCCACATCTTCATCTGAAGGCTGCTAGCAGAATACTGGCTTCCAGGCTGCTAGGAAGAGGGTCTTAAAGCCCACACCCACAGTGACACACCTACTTGAACAGGACCACACCTTCTAATAATGCCACTCCCTGGGCCAAGCATATACAAACCATCACAGACCTTACAAGCCATATCCAAATTGCAATAAATGGCTTTGTTCAAAAATCAGTATCAAAATTGGGACGCACAGTGCCACAGATATATCAGGACACAGTGTAAGGAATCTTGGATTTTATAATTACACAAGTGAGGTGACTAGTTTTTCTCAACTTGATACAAACTAGAGTCACCTAAGAAGAGGAGACCAGAACTGAAGAATGGACTTCATCATATTGGCCTGTGGGAAGGTCTGTGGGGGCATTTTCTTGATTAATTAATGATGTGAAAGGGCACAGCCCACTCTGGGTGGTGCCACCCCTAGACAAGTGATCCTGGGCTGTATAAGACAGCAAGATGAGCTAGGCATTAAGCAGTGTTCATTTCTCCAAGGTCTCTGCTTTAGTTCCTGCCTTGACATCTTCCCTCCATGATGAACTGCAAGCTGGAAGCCAAATAATCCCTTTCCAAACCCAAGCTGCTTTTGGTTACGATGTGGATTAATCACTTTACTGCTATAACAAAATACCGCAATCAAAGCAACTTATAGAAGAAAGGGTTTGCTTGGACTTATGGTACCAGAGGAATAAGAGGTTATCAGTACCACTGTGGGGAGGCATGGCACAGGTAAGCATGGTAGATAGAGCAGCAGCAACCTGGGAGCTCACATCTTTTATCTTAAGCATGAGGAGAGAGAGAGAGAGAGAGAGAGAGAGAGAGAGAGAGAACTAGAAACGACACAAATCTCTAAATCCTCAAAGCCCGTCTCAGTGACATACTTCCTCTAGCAAGGCCACACTTCCTAGACCTCCCCCAGACAGTGCCACTAATTGGGGATCAAGGATTTAAATACATAAATCTATGGGGGAACAGTCTCATTTAAGCTACCACATAGTGTTTATTACAGCAACAGAGAAAGTAACCAGGACAACAAAGAATTTATAGCAACTTAGACCATCCTAAAAATTAATCTCCATGTCTTCAGATGTTCAGTTACACGCATACCCATTTACACACACATACACATTTTTACATTTTATTTTATTTGCAGTAATGCCGAATCCAGCTTGGCCATGCAAGGGATGGCCTGACATGATTCCCACCCCTGGAAAAGACCCTGTGGGCTCCACACGTTTTGATGGTTGTTGTGGGCATATGGCTTCTTTGTATTAGAAGTTACATATTTTCATGTTTTCCTTTGAGGAATGTCCTCTCTGCCAAGGCTAATGACTCCATGATAACCAGAGACAGCAAGAGTTCAGGAGGTGAGGGTGTGTCTAATGTCTCAGCAAAATGGTAAATGCTGAGACCTTTAGGACAGCCCTTAAGGCTGTGGGAAATAACTCTGAAAACATGAGTTCAAAATGTATAATTTCTCAAATATGCAAAATGTAAGGATGTAATATAGATTGTATAAGGCGCTTTGCACACCTAAAAGAACAGAGGCAGCTGCACTGTGAGGCAGCTTATCAGAAAACACAAAGGCAGGCAGATTCCTGAGTTTAAATTCAGCCTGGGACAGAGCTAGGTTGGGCCCAGGCATGGTGGAAATGCTAATCTTTATCTTTTTTTTTTTTTTTTTTTTTTTTTTTTTGGTTTTTGTTTTGTTTTGTTTGAGACAGGGTTTCTCTGCATAGCTCTGGCTGTTCTGGAACTCACTCTGTAGACCAGTCTGGCTGTGCCTTTCTAATCAAGGGGCTGGGCTCAGGGGATGCTGATTCATGGGATAATCAAAAGGGAATCTGGGGTGGTAAGTGAATTGATATGTGATGAGCTATCCATAGTTAGTTTTTTTGTTTTTGCTTTTGTTTTTTTTTTTTTTTAGAATTGCAAGAGAAAGCTGTCTCAAACAGAGAGCTGTGTGGAAAGCTGTCTTGACCAGAACTTAGGCTATCAGCTTGTAACCTACAATATGACTTTGTGTTGTTCTTTCACCTCTCCCAGATACCCCTTCTTCAGAACTACTCTCCAAGCTGAGGTTGGTCCTTGGCACAGTAGTGGAGATCAAACCAAGGATGCTACTCTGGCTAGACAAGCACTCTACCACTAAAATGCATACCCACATCTCTGTTTTATTTTGGGATAGGATCTAAATTGCATAGGCTGTCCTCAAACTTGTAATCCTCCTGCATTAGCCTCTTAAATAGGTAGGATTATAGGCTTGCACCATCAGGCCCAACTAATCATATTTTCTTTTTTTTAAAATTTATTTATTTTACGTATGTGAGTATACTGTCTCTTTTCAGACACACCAGAAGAGGGCATCAGTTCCCATTACAGATGGTTGTGAGCCACCATGTGGTTGCTGGGACTTGAACTCAGGACCTCTGGAAGAGTAGTCAGTGCTCTTAACCTCTGACCCATCTCCAGCCCTTCATATTTTCTTAAAAGTAGAAAATGTAAACCTAGCATGCTGGTGCTTGTCTTTAATTCCAGTACTTGGGGGTAGAAGCAGAAGCAAGTGATCTCTATCAGTTCAAGGCCATCCTGGTTTACATAGTGAGTTCCAGGACCATTAGGGACATATAGTAAGACCTGTCTCAAAAAACAAACAAACAAATAAAATAAAAAATTCATCATTCAATTTTTGACTCTACGGTTTAAGTAATAACTAATAAGCCGGGCAGTGGTGGCACATGCCTGTAATCCCAGCACTCTGGCAGGCGAATTTCTGAGTTCGAGGCCAGCCTGGTCTACAGAGTGAGTTCCAGGACAGCCAGGGCTATACAGAAAAACCCTGTCTCAAAAAAAACAAATCCCCCCCCCAAAGTAATAACTAATAAAATTTTGTTCATTTAATTCCCAGTTTGAATCTGATCACTCTACCATGGAAAAATGAATTACAGCTGGGCAGTGGTGACATATGCCTTTAATCCCAACACTTGGGAGGCAGAGGCAGGCAGATTTCTGAGTTCGAGGCCAGCCTGGTCTACAGAGTGAGTCCCAGCAGGACAGCCAGGACTACACAGAGAAACCCTGTCTCGAAAAACCACAAAAAAAAAAAAAAAAAAAAAAGAAAAAAAAAAGAGAAAAGAAAAGAAAAGAAAAGAAAAAGGAAAAATGAATTATCCAAATGCACAAACTTCCCTGTTTAAGTAAATTGGATAACTGGTCTACTTTGATTTTTTGTGTTCCCTTATTTTGTAATTTAAATGAGTAATAATTTAAATATCTTTAAAATCTGAAATTCTTGAAATCAAAGGGATAAATAATGGAGGGTTTTTCCCTACAATGTTGCAGAGCAGCACAAATTATGGAAATATTAAATAATTGCTAGTGGCATATAGGTTCATTGTAACTGTGCAACTGCCAGCAACATTTAGTTTCTCTCAGAAGAATAAAGCCCATTAGTCCGTCCCAACAATGTTTGAAGCTGCTCTTTTCTAAAGAATATTTGGATTCTCTGAAGATGCTCCATCCCAAGTGGCCGCCTCTTAAGTACAGAGAGATACAAGAGCAAGTGAGTGGGTTTCTCCTGAGGTTCTGTCAGATTGCAAGTGTGCAGCTAGCTGCCATGGCTGGCCACATCGTAGCGTTCCCATCTGTCAGCAGACATCTTAGTATCTACAACAAAAAGCTCCCTTAAGTGATAAGGGGTGCCGGGCGGTGGTGGCGCACGCCTGTAATCCCAGCACTCTGAGAGGCAGAAGCAGGCGGATTTCTGAGTTCGAGGTCAGCCTGGTCTACAGAGTGAGTTCCAGGACAGCCAGGACTACACAGAGAAACCCTGTTTCGAAAAAACAAACAAACAAACAAACAAACAAACAAACAAAAGTGGTAAGGGGTTCAAATGGTGACAAATGCATAATACATAGTGACCCGGATCATAAGCAAATAATAGGCACAGACCCACGGGTCTGTAAAAGGACAGAAGGACTTTTTGTTTGTTTGTTTTTTTTCAAGACAGGGTTTCTCTGTGTGGCCCTGACTGTCCTAGAACTCACTCTGTAGACCAGGCTGGCCTCAAACTCAGAAATCCACCTGCCTCTGCCTCCCAAGTGCTTGGATTAAAGGCATGCGCCACCACTGCCTGGCTGGACAGAACGACTTCTACTCCTTGGGATAACTTTAATGTGTTATTTGGTGTTCGTTATTTAGCATTTTCCTTTTGCAAATTAAAAAATAAAATGTGATTGCCGCCAGAGACATGGCTCTAAGATTAAGAGCACTGGATGCTCTTCCAGAGGACCCACATCGAGGCTCCCATCCGTGGGTAATTCCAGTGCTGTGGGATCTGGCACTGTCTTCTTGTCTCAGGCACCAGGCATGCATGTGGTGAACAGACATACATGCAGGCACGGCACTCATACACATAAAAGGATGTAAAGGTAGGTGTGTGTGTGTGTGTGTGTGTGTGTGTGTGTGTGTGTGTATGAGTGCAGGTGCCCACCAAGGCCTAAGGAAGTGGAGCTCCACTAACTGTGAGCCATCCCACATGTATGCCGGAAAGAAACTCCAGTCTTATGGAAGAACAAAAAGACCTCTGTGATGGGCCTTTCCTTTCCCTCTGTGATGCAGATCATGGCCAGATTAGACTAGATTAAAAATAGATGAAGGCAGGTTAGTAAGAGGCAGCTCTTGGGTGGGTTCGCCGATCTCACCTAGAGGTCAGTGAAGTCACACACCCAGGCAGAAGCAAGCAATATTTATAGAGTTTAGGCGATAGGTGATGATTTGTCAGTTAGAAGCATGGATTATGTCCACACATGGTCAAAACCTGAGCCCCTGGGTGGGCATTCTTGGTAGATGACATGTTAGACCAGAGAAGTTTTCTCTAAGTGGGCCTGGGAGTTTTCTCTGTGCAGACCGGGTTCTGGGAAGGAAGGGAGATGGGGTTTCCCAGCTTGTGTGGGGGATGAGCAGTGACTCCAGTCTGACACTCTGAACTGGTGTACCCCGGTACTCCTGTGTTTTCCCAGGTGCTTTGGTTCTATTAGAAATGACCTCAGGTTGGGGCTGGAGAGATGGCTCAGCAGTTAAGAGCACCGACTGCTCTTCCAAAGGTCCTGAGTTCAAATCCCAGCAACCGCATTGGTGGCTCACAACCATCCGTAATGGGATCTGACACCCTCTTCTGGAGTGTCTGAAGACAGCTACAGTGTACTTGATTTGAATATGCTTGGCCCAGGGAGTGATCCTATTAGGAGGTGTGGCCATCTTTGATGGAAGTATATCTTTGTGGACATAGGCTTTAAGACCCTAATGTTAGTTCCCTGGAGGCCAAACTTCGGAAAGCGACGTAGAACTCTCAGCATCCTCCTGCCTGGATGCTGCCATGTTCAAGCCTTGTTTTTTGTTTTTGTTTTTGTTTTGTTTTTTCCAGACAGGGTTTCTCTGTGTAGTCCTGGCTGTCCTGGAACTCTGTAGACCAGGCTGGCCTCGAACTCAGGAATCTGCTGCCTCTGCCTCCCAAGTGCTAGGATTACAGGCATGCGCCGCCACTGCCAGGCCATATTCCAGCCTTGATGATACTAAACTGAACCTCTGACCCTGTAAGCCAGCCCCAACTAGATGTTGTCCTTATAAGAGTTGCCTCGGTCCTGGTGTCTGTTCACAGCAGTAAAACCCTAAGACAGTAATTATAAATAATAAAAATTACTTCTCAGGGTCCTAGGGGCAGGAAAGCCAGAAGATTTACTGACTGACAGAGGGTGTATTCTCTTATTTCAAAATGGCATCTTCTGGCAGAGCTAAAGGTAAATGGGACAAAGTAACCACCTCAAACCCATTTACTAAAGCACCTAACCTATCCATGAAGCCTGCTTGTTTCTTTTTTTTTTTTTAAAGATTTATTTATTATTATATCTAAGTACACTGTAGCTGTCTTCAGACACACCAGAAGTGGGAGTCAGATCTCATTACAGATGGTTGTGAGCCACCATGTGGTTGCTGGGATTTGAACTCAGGACCTTTGGAAGAGCAGTCAGTGCTCTTAACCGCTGAGCCATCTCTCCAGCCCCTTGTTTCTTTTTTTAAAAATATTTATTTATTTATTATATGTAAGTACACTGTAGCTGTCTTTAGACACCCCAGAAGAGGGCATCAGATCCCATTACAGATGGTTGTGCGCCACCATGTGGTTGCTGGGAACTGAACTCAGGACCTTCGGAAGAGCAGTCAGTGCTCTTACCTGCTGAGCCATCTCTCCAGCCCCCGAAGCCTGCTTGTTATAGGAATGGATCAGAGGTTAGAGGGCGCCTGCTGAGATTTCCAGGTTTTTGTCCTAGAACAAAGAATTGGTCCAGGGATACATGGAAAGTGGCAGAAATACAGACCATTTATTTAAAAAGAGAGAAAAATGTTTCTGAGTATGGAAGTGGGTCACACAGTTGGGATGCTCTGTAATCACATGAGCTGTGAGACCCTTTGTCTTAGGGTTTCCATTGCTGTGAAGAGACACCATGATATGGCAACTCTTATAAAGGCTAACATTTAACTGGGGCTGGCTTACAGTTCAGAGGTTTAGTCCAATACTGTCAAGGAGGGAGGCATGGCAGCATGCGGGCAGACATGGTGCTGGAGAAGGAGCTGAGAGTTCTACATCCGGATCTGCAGGCAGCAGCAGGACACCTTGCATCTCATTAGGTGTAACTTGACTGTAGGAGACTTCAAAGCCTGTCCTCATAGGAATGCATTTCTCCAACAAGGCCACACCCACTCCAGCAAGGCCACACCTCCTAATAGTGCAACTCCCTATGGGCCAAGCATTCAGACACAAGAGTCTATAGGGCCACACCCTTGCAAGGACCAGCCTTCAAATTTGGATATTGCAGCTTTTCTTGCCCTTCCTGTTACATGTAGCTATAGTGAGGGCCCCAGTCTTCCTATTATTTAGCTTTGATTATATGTTTATCTTTTTGTCTTTTTCTCTCTACCTTATTCTTCTGCCACATAACTACCTCGAGGATCTTGTCTTAGTCAGTGTTCTATTGCTGTGAAGAGACACCATGACCATGGGAACCCTAATAAAACATTTAGTTAGGGCTGGCTTACAGGTTCAGGGGTTTAGTCCATTATCGGCATGGAGGGAGGCATGGCGGCATGCAGGAGACACGATGCCGGAGCAGTAGCTGAGAGTTCTACATCAAAATCCACAGCACAAAGAGACAGAGAGAGCCACTGGGCCTGGCTTTAAGCTTCCAAAACTCCAAAGTTCCCATCACACACTTCCGCCAGCAAGGCCACGCCCACTCCAGCAAGGCCACGCCCCCGATCCCTCTCAGATTCTTCTACTCCCTAAAGAGCAAGCATTCAAATACATGAGCCGATTAGGGCCATTCCTGTTCAGAACTCTACAGGTTCCCCTCCCCCCTCTTTAGTCACAGTCTCTCTGTGTAGCCCTGGCTGTCCTGGAACTCATGCTGTAGACCAGGCTAGCCTCAAGAACTCACAGAGATCATACAGCCTCTATCTCCCGAGTGCTGTGATTAAAGTCATTCACTACCAATGCCCAGCCTAGGTCCCCAACCATTAATACCATTGCCTTGGGTGTGTGTGTGTCAAATTACAACATGCAAGTTTTGAAGACACAGATACTTCTCTAAGGAAGATCCTACTATATAGCCCAGAATTTCTGTTATAAAGTTTCTTTTTCATAATGGTAAATTCTAGGTTTTCAATTTGACTGGAATCACCTATGGGATGAACTATTTTAAGAATCTTTGTCGGGCGGTGGTGGCGCACGCCTGTAATCCCAGCACTCTGGGAGGCAGAGGCAGGCGGATTTCTGAGTTCGAGGCTAGCCTGGTCTACAGAGTGAGTTCCAGGACAGCCAGGGCTATACAGAGAAACCCTGTCTCAAAAAAAAAAAAAAAATCTTTGAGGGTGCCTCCTGGAAGGATGAACTGGGTAGGGAAGGCCATCCCTTGAAGAAGACAGCAACTTCTAGCAGGAGCTAGATAGAAAGAGTTCTGAGCGGAAGGCAGTGTTGCTTTTGCCTAACCTCTGCCATTACTTGCTGGTGAGTGCATCCACTCCGTTGCTGCTGCCGCCATCCCTCACTGACATGGTAACCTAGTTTCCTCGGGTTTCAGTTGACGAAGGAACAGAAATCCTTCAGGAATTGTCCAGTTCCTTCAGTGCCAGACTGGGATTGTTGAGGCATCCAGTCTCAGTGTACAAACTGAGCAAGCTACTGGGACACACAGCCATCGTTGGCCTCCCCAGCCCATGCAGTGTAACCCAATCTAAAATCTCCTTTGTAAAATATATTTATTCCTGGTTGGAGAGATGGCTCAATAGTTAAGAGCACTGACTGCTCTTCCAGAGGTCCTGAGTTCAATTTCCAGCAACCACATGGTGGCTCACAACCATCTGTAATGGGATCTGATGCCATCTTCTGGTGTTTCTGAAGACAGCGAGACAGCAACAGTGTACTCACATATATAAAATAAATAAATCACACACACACACACACACACACACACACACACACATATCCCATTGGTTCTGTTATAATAGATAACCTTGGCTAATACATACCTGGTGCTTCCCAAATTGACTGTATTCCTTTACTAATTTGGCCATTCAATGAAGAAGAGAGGGGGGAGAATCCTTCCAAACATATTATCAGAAGTTATCTCTGAATTGATATCAATTCCTGGAGACCCACCAGCCTAACAGGAGACTTCGGAAGTCTGGAACCAGTAGTCTGTGGATGAAATCTGTCTCACTGGGTCTCTCCCCACTAACCTTGTGGTATTTCTCCAGTTTTGGAATGTGGTATATCTCCATTCTTCACGTCTGGAATGTATGAACTCAGCATTGGCACAGTCCCCACACAGAGACTCTGGTCTGTGGGACAAAGGATATTATAGTATGAAAGTGCCAGAGGAAGTTACTAGAAATCCCAAAATATTAAGCCAAAGCAGTGCTACATTCCTGCAGATATCAAGAGATTAATGCCACGGTCAAGGACTTTTTCTTTATTTTTGAGACAAAGTTTCTCTGTGTAGCCCTGGTTTTCCTGGAACTCACTCACTCTGTAGACCATTCTGGCCTCAAACTCAGATATCTGCCTGTCTCTGCCTCCTGGGTGCTAAGATTAAAGATGTGCACCTGGCTAAGGACTTTTTAAAAAAGAGTTAGTTATTTGTAATTTATGTATAAGAGTGCTTTGCATGCGTGAATACAAGTACACTTGGTGCATTTCTGATGCTGACAAAGGCCAGAAGAGGGCGCTAGATCCCAGGAACTGAAGTTACTGATGGTTGTTAAGGTCCTGATGCGGGTACAAGGCCCTCTGCAAGAACAGCAAGAGATTTTAACCACTAAGCCATCTAATCTACCCACTTCAAGGACTTTAAAGACACGGGGATAGCCAAGCCTGGCAGCACATGCCTTCAATGCCAGCATCCTAGAGGCAGAGGCAAGTGAATCTCTGCTGAGGCCAGCCTGGTCTACATCATGTGTTTCAGGACACTCAAGGCTACATAGTAAGACCTTGCCTCAACATACAAAGCAAAGAACAACAAACCACTAAAGAGTCAGGGCTGATGGCTTCTACCATGTCCTGTTCAGCTGGACTGTGTTCTGTGGATTATTTGTAAAGTTCATAATGTGGAGTATTCTTTGGTTCCGGATTTGCAGACATTGACATGGTGAATGCTTTTTCCTTCTTCCTGCTAGGAAGGACTTTTAAAGACACTGTACTTTCACTCTGTAGAGCTAGCCACGTCTTATCACCATCTCTCCTCAGAGCTAATCACTCTCCAGCTCAGCTCTGTGTCATAGTCCTCAGTGACCTTGACTACTCCTCCCTATGGCGACGTGTGTGTGTGTGTGTGTGTGTGTGTGTGTGTGTGTGTGTGTGTGTGTAGAAGTCAGAGGACAACTTTGTAGACTTGGGTTTTTCCTTCCACCCTGTGGAATTATGGCCCTGTGGCAATGTGGGAATTGCACTTGGTCCTTCAGACTTGCGCAGTAAGCACCTTTACCTGCTGAGCTATCAAACCAGCGCTGTGACTTCTCCCCTCTTTGATAAAGCAGCAACTATATTTTCTAGATTTCCTTTCCCTATGCGGTTTTGACTTGAGGTTAGGTATAAGAAAAACCTGTAGAACACTTGGGAAGCAGGAGTGAAACAGCAGCCTTTACCACATGAAGGTCACCTTGTTGACAGAGCAGATAAACACACAGGTCTGTCAGCTAGCCCTGGATCTTGTCCACCAGCTTCAGGACCACATGCATAAGCTGTGCCGAGGTGAAGGGCACCAGCTTTATCTAACTGTAACTGTTTTATCTGGTGTTGGGAGAAGCGGGTAAAGGCAGGCTTAGATTAGAAAGTAAGTAGTTACTATACTCTAGGAATCACATTATAAATCTTCAAGACTAGCTTGTCTACAAGAGATCAAATTATGTGCGTGAGCCAGGCACGTGAAGGCCTAAGGCAGGCAGGTATTTGGGCACTTATTTAACTGTCATTACTTCACTTCCTATATTCTCTATTGGTGAACCCTTCCTGAGACTTTTGCCAGTCTGGAAGGAAAGGGCTGGAGAGGACCGAACAGGGTTGTTGGGAGACAGCAGTGACTCTGTGACCTTTCTTTGGCCAGTGGAAGTTGCTTGTCTGTTAATTAACTCCAATTCACAGGAAAGCCAGCTCTCACCATACACTTGTGAGTATCGAAGTCCCACCTGTGTGTCAGAACGTCTTCGGTCAGGCTGCTGTCACATCTGCGGAGAGCCAGCCACCACACATCTGTTTAACGGTAGAACTTGATTGACAAGCAGTCCACCACCCGTGAAGAAATAAGTTCTTTTAATGTTCCTTTGAGACCCTCTTAATACGTAAATGAAAATTTCAAATTTCGTCTGTGTTTTCTGTTTCTTTTCTTTTCTTTTTTTCCTGAGACAGGGTTTCTCTGTGTAGCCCTGGCTGCCCTGGAACTCACTCTGTAGACCAGGCAGGCCTCCAACTCAGAAATCCGCCTGCCTCTGCCTCCCAGAGTGCTGGGATTACAGGTGTGTGCCACCACTGCCTGGCCTCATCTGTGTTTTCTTATGTGTATCTTCCTCATCCTTGAAATTTTTGTATGTGTCATTGGGCCTTACTTATAAGGACCAACGTTCCCTATAATATTTAGGTGTTAGCATGTTATACGGAAATGTTTAGGAGGCTGTTAAGATGACTCAGCAAATAAAGATACTTGCCACCAAGCAGTATATACCTCAGTTTTATCCCCAGAATCCATATGGTAGAGGGAGAAATTCAACTGGAAGTTGTTTTTTGACCTCTACATGAACATGAGTGTGTGTGTGTGTGTGTGTGTGTGTGTACATGAATGCAGGTGCCTACAGAAGCCAGAGGTTGTGTAAGATTCCCTTGGAACTAGAATCACACAGGCTGTTGTGTGTTGTTCATAGTGCCATACCTCTGAAAGAGTAGCAAGCACTATGTCGTGTTTTGTAAACCATTTTATTTATTTATTTATTTATTTATTTATTTATTTATTTATTTATTTAGACAGGGTTTCTCTGTGAAGTCCTGGCTGTTATGGAACTTCCTCTGTAGACCAGGCTGGCCTCGAACTCAGAAATCCGCTTGTCTCTGCCTCCCAAGTGCTGGGATTAAAGGCATGCACCACCACTACCCTGCTAGATATCTTTTTGATGTTTCATAAATCCCCGAAAGTATTTCTTCCAACCAGGACCAACTACATAATTTGAAGGACCTAGGGCAAAACGAAAGAAAACGTGGGGGTCTTTTGTTTGTAAATGTTAAGAATTTTTAAATGGCACAGCAGAGCCTTGAATGAAGAGGTAGACCTGGAGTAACTGCGGTACGCGAGCCAGCTCTAGTGGTGTCTTGGGTTAGATAAAAAGGCTTTATAACGATGAGGTAAATATAACAGGCTTGATTCCTTCTAAACTCTCCCTCACGGAACTAGGCCCCCGCTTGTTGACGTCAGACTAATTAATGGTGATCTTTTAAATGTCTGAAGCTCACACAATCCATCGGTTACTTTCATTTCAGCGCACGCCCATGCCTCCAGGAACGAAGCCTTGATTGACTGTTTTCAGGGGCCGTAGACATTACTGCGAGGCAGAAGCAGTTTTATGTATTGTATGAGTTCTTCCTGTGTATCCTTTCCACCAGAACTTGGTGGGAAATTTAGACACCCCTATATCAAAAGTCAGTGTGAGTGGAATTTTTTCTAAAAAGTCCGTAGATGGCAGGAATTCCGACCTAAGATCTTATAATGATATCCTAGCTTCAATACCTGAATCACTTAAGCATTTCTGTCTTAAAAAGTTTATGCCTGCAATCACTTAAAGACTTGTAAAAATTCCTGGCGCCAAGGAGAAAACACCTAGCGCCGAAGGTGAAGGGACAGAGAGGTAAGGTCGCCTGCCGGTTCAAGGCGCCTACACATTAAAAAAAAAGAAAAGCACTCCCCACCCCCTCTGGATGTGCGCCTGCGCAGTAGGAATCCTCCTGCGCACTAGCCGGGCCGGAAGGGCTGGGGCTGGACGGGGGCGGGGATAGGGTTGCTAGGAGGACGCGATGACGTCCAGGCGCCGCGCTTCTCTCCGCAAATAAGAAACTCGTGGCGCAGTGACGCTTGGCGTGCGTCACGGTGACGCCGCACGAAGGGCACGGATCTTCGGGCGGGGAGGACATTCGGCCTCTGTGAGCCACAACCTTGCCCAGCGAGCGGTTGGGTGTTCGCCATCTTAGGCAAGTGAGCGCGGCCGGGCCTCGCCGCAGAGGGTGCGGGGCGCGGAGCCTGGAGTCTCTTGTGGCCGCCGCCTTGGCCGTGGGCCCGGCCCGGGCTCGGCGTCCCTGGGGAAGAAGCCGTGACCTCCTCAAGGGCGCAGAGCCCGGCGTGTCTCGCGGGGCTCCCGGGACATTGCCCGGCGCCGGGTCTCTAACCTCCGCCCTCTGTCTTCCCCGCAGGAGGATGTTCTCGTCCGTCGCGCACCTGGCGCGGGCGAACCCCTTCAACGCGCCGCACCTGCAGCTGGTGCACGATGGCCTGTCGGGTCCCCGCAGCCCCCCGGGGCCGCCCCGGCGTTCCCGCCACCTGGCCGCCGCCGCCGTGGAAGGTGAGGTCGCACCCTGCCCAGTGCGAGCGCTGGTTCCATCCTGCCCCCGGCTCTGCCTCCGAGACCTGGGCAGGAGCTGGAGGTCGGGGAAGGGCGCTCCGGCCCTGGACCTGAGGACCGGTCTCAAGCTGACCCTGGGATGTCAACTCTGACGCCCTAGGCCGCTGTCGGGTCCTTGGCCCTCCCTCAAGGGCGTGGAAGGGCCCCGGCCCAGCGCCACTCAGTGACCTCCATGTCCCCGAGGGAGTAGAGGCGGAGAAGTGGTTACCAACTTCTCTATCTTCCCCAGTGAGCCGGCTTGGTCAGCCAAGTCTACTGGGCAAAGTCTCCTTTTTAACCACTAGCCAGACACAGTTGCAACTCCATAAGGGTCTTACTTGACTTGTCTCTTTTTTAAACCCGGAAAACTCTCCTTTGAGCTCCTTTCCCAAGTTTTTTGTATTATCTTATCTTGATTGTATATGAGGTAATGGGGTTGAGGATCTCTTGGTTTTGGTGCTACTGGTGGAGGAGGTGACTTGCAGGTTATATGAGGTGTGCATTCCTTTGTGGTTTGGGATTCGAGGTGGGTGACAATAATTGTGTGTTTTAAATCCCAGGGGACCCTAAGTACAAGAGAAACCCGAAGGCCGAATTATAGGCCCCAAGAGAACGTTACCTGTATTGTGCCAGTAAAACAGAAATCCCCTCCCACACCCCGGCCGTTCATGGGCTTCTGTGTGTCTTAAATGTGGTTGGAAAACTCCTTTGTATCTCCAGGCATTTTCCTCTGGTTTCAAAAGCTAAAGCCAATATGACTGGAACTAGGCATATGTGGTTTAGTTCATTGAGTTGGTTAATAGCTGGAGTAAACGTTAAAGTGAGCAAGCTTTGCCCGTGTTTAAGAGAGTGCTCTTTTGGAATTTGGGCTCTAGTGAGTTTTAGAAAATAGTATCTCCCAGGTACACTTTTTTTTTTTTTTTTTTCTGAGACAGGGTTTCTCTGTGTAGCCCTGGCTGTCCTGGAACTCACTCTGTAGACCAGGCTGGCCTCGAACTCAGAAATCTGCCTGCCTCTTTCTCCCAAGTGCTGGGATTAAAGGCATACGCCACCACCGCCCGTCTACAGATACACATCTTAATAATTTTAGTGATGCGATTTGGCAGTGACTTTCCTTTATTTACACTATGAGAACTCATCTTTCTACCTAACTGTGGCTGCTGGCTAAAGCTGCAGACTAGGGATAGTACTATTTCAATAGGAAATAGGATTTTCTTTTGTTCCCCTAGACTTCCATAGTCTTTGAAGAAATAATTGATGTTTTTTCTTCAATCAAACAGAGCAGTATAGCTGTGAATATGGATCTGGCAGATTCTTTCTCCTCTGTGGACTCGGAGGAATTATTAGCTGTGGCACAACACATACAGCATTGGTTCCTCTAGATCTGATTAAATGCAGAATGCAGGTTTGTGTTGCATGCACTGTTGGAACATAAGTTAAGATATAGACTACTACTAACAAGCTGTGTGGAAACCTAATTGCCCAGGAGGTAAGTTGATGTGCACTAATATGAGTCTGTATTAAAATGCACGGTGTGTCTTGTCTTATTACAGAGTACAGTTGTGAATTTGGCTCCATGAAGTATTATGCACTGTGTGGCTTTGGTGGGGTCTTAAGTTGTGGGCTGACACACACTGCTGTTGTTCCCCTGGATTTAGTAAAATGCCGCATGCAGGTTTGTATTGGCATGAGTGGTTTTTATTTATTTTTATTGTTTGTTATGATAACATTTTTATTATATAAATAATATATATTCTGTGGTGGGTGGGTGTGGAAATAAATAGACAATTTTGGGGAGTCCATTCTTTACTTAAACCGTAGGGAACCCAAGCATGGAGCTCAGACCAGCAGGTCTGACAGGCAAGTGCCTGTCACTGACCTCATGTGTCCTGTGTGTGTGATTTATCTTACTAATAAAACGTTGTTTTAAACTAAAGTACAATTATATTACTTCTCTGCCCTTTGTTCCCAACAATGCCTCCCATGCCTCCACCTCCCTCCGTTTCATGGCCTCATTTCTTATTATTGTTACATAGTAATTGTGCTAGGAGTACCCTCTCTGCCGCTGAGCTATATTTCCAGCTTTGTTTACATTTAAAAAGTTTTATTTCTACTTCATGTGTAAGGGTACTTTACTTTCATGTATATTTGTGCACCGTGTGCCTGGTGTCCAAATAAGAGGGCATCTGCTTTGTAGAAACTGAGTTATAGGCGGTTGTGAGCCACTGTATGGGTGCTGGGAACCGAACCCAGGACCTCTGGAGGAGCAGCTACTGCTTTTAAATACTGAGCTATCTCTTCTGCCCCAGCTCCCAGTTTTTTAAAGCTCATCACAAATGAGAAATGGAGACATCCTAACTGCTACAGACTTCAGCAGGAACGGGCTCCAGCTCAGTTTATGTATGTATGTATGTTATTTTTACATAAATTTGTGAGTATCCAGTGAGGGTGTCAGATCTTCAGGTCCTCTGGCATTGGAGTTACAAGTGACTCTGGGCTGTACAGCCTGGGCGCTGGGAATTGAACTCTCTGGAAGAGAGGTGTGTGATTTACCTCTGAGCTCTCTCCAGCTTTCTCTAATGCACCTCTCTCACGTGCGTGTGGGTAGATTGCTAATTGTTTTGCTCTTTCTTACTCTAAGATCTTAACTGCTGCTGTTCAGTGCTGGCCAGAGGTCATTTTCAAGGCCTACTAATTCAAGACCCCAAGTAGTTATTGCATAAGTATTTTATGTATCAAAATGGGCAGTCAGTCTTGTGTGCTATCTTATGTGAAGTAACTTCCTGTCCTAAATATTGAGACAAAGATGATGTTTCTCAGAGAAGTTCTTTCTTTATAGGAAAAGTTGTGAGCATTGCCTCTTCTATGTTTTTATAATTTGAATATCTTAATTATTAAAAGAAAAGTAATCAAACATTAAAAATTTATTTGTCCCAAACAGGATTAGAAGTCTCCTTACCTAAAAGAGAAAGGAAGGTGAAATATTAGGAGGGAGAGAGGAAGGTGATGTATGCCAACCCTTCTAGAACCTTCTAGTACCTTCTAGTACCTACCGGCAGAGAGTGAGATAAGCTCCCCTACCCTCAGTGTTGTTAAACTGATAGACAAGTGTAAGTCCGAAACATGCCTGTCTTTTGGAGTAAATCTAATTTCTGAAGTAAAAGAGATTCTATATCTCAAAAGATGCTGTGCCTTGTAACATTGTATTTAGTTTGGTTATCTAATGTTCACAGTGGTTCATAGTGGTTCATGCTTGAAGGACTCCAGGATCAGGAATACATACTTATATCTTAATTTAATTTTTACTTTTTGTTGTTGTAATTTTATAGTTTTGACTATCCAAGAATTAAATATAATTTAAAGGAAGCTAGACTTGGATGTAGAAGTTGTTTATGAAAACGGTCCTAAATAGAACCTGGAAGTGGTAGCTCATGCCTATAGCCTAGCATATGGGAGGCAGAGGCAGAGAGATCACTAAGAGTTTGAGACTAGCCTGCAGTAGACACTGAGTTAACCACCCAAATCCTCCCAGTTTGGCTGGGAAGATTGCTCAGTCAATAAGAGTATTTGTGGGAGCTGGAGAGATGGCTCAGCGGTTAAGAGCACTGACTGCTCTTCTGAAGGTCCTGAGTTCAAATCCCAGCAACCATATGGTGGCTCACAACCATCTGTAATGAGATCTGATGCCCTCTTCTGGGGTGTCTGAAGACAGCTAAGCTACTGTGTACTCACTATAATAAATACATCTCAAGAAAGAATATTTTTTGCGGGGCGGTGGTGGCGCATGCCTGTAATCCCAGCACTCTGGGAGGCAGAGGCAGGCGGATTTCTGAGGCCAGCCTGGTCTACAAAGTGAGTTCCAGGACAGCCAGGGCTACACAGAGAAACCCTGCCTCCAAAAACCCAAAACCAAAAAAAAAAAAAAAAGTTGTGATGTAAGCCTGAAGAACCCAGGTGATATCCCCAAGCACCTGTGTAAAAAGTTGGGCATGGTCATGCATGTCTATAATCCCAGTGCTAGCAAGGTGGATATAGGAAGGTCTCTGGAGGCTGTGGTAGAGACAGGTGTAGTGGTAGAGGAGATTCCAAGGTAAAGGGAAGTTCCCAACATTGACCTCTGGCCTCCATGTACATGTACATAGAAACATACATGAATGTACCAAACAAAAGTTTTTAAAGACATAGGTGTTTAGCTTAAGCTAAGAACTTGCATACACCTTTTCTGTAGTTAAATTTTAACACAAAAAAGCACAGTAAAGAGAATAAAGTGTTTACGAAAAGTGTTAGATATTCTTAAATCTTATTTTTATAAAACTCATTGTAAATAACTTTGGCAAATAGAAAAAACACCACACAGCTAAATTAACATAGCTCTTTTATATTAACATTTTCCCATTTTAAAGGTGGACCCTCAGAAATACAAGGGCATATTTAATGGATTCTCCGTTACACTGAAAGAAGATGGTGTTCGTGGTTTGGCTAAAGGATGGGCCCCTACTTTGATTGGCTATTCCATGCAAGGGCTCTGCAAATTCGGCTTTTATGAAGTCTTCAAAGCCTTATATAGCAACATTCTTGGTGAGGTATGTGATTTTACTTGGATATTAAATGTCCCAAGTGTTTGAGAAAGGATGTTGTGCTTTTTGTTTGACTTACCTTGTTTTATAGCTGAAGAAATGGCCCCAGAAAAAGTGCAGCATGGCATAAGGCATAAGGCATATCCAGCAATAGCAGAGATAGGATGAAAAGGGAAGTGTATTTCATAAGATTCTAGCTTCTCTTAATGTATTATGTTGAATTTCTAAGTAAGTTATGTGTGTTAGTGTAAGAGAAGAGGCTGGGATTCATTTTGTGTAGTATTGGATTACTGTATGTGTCCCGTGCATGTTCGGAGCATATACCTTATATTAGTTATGAGCTTGAGAGACAGTATAAATTCATTCTGATACAGTGTTATTCATGGACTATGCAGTAAGAGTAGTTCAGACAAGTCAGGCAGGGTGATGTACATCTGTTTCCTAGCGTTAAGATGTGTTATACTGTCCTATATAACAAGGCTAAACTGGGATAGACTGATGAAGTTAGATCTTAAACCAGAAAAGGGGAGAGGAATATTTTTAGTCTCCCAAGTCATATTGTCATAGAAAGTTAGATTGAAATGGCCAGTGTGGCACATTGTATATTGACTGTATTGTATATTGATTGTATATACACTGTATATTGACTTTTAGGAGAACACCTACCTGTGGCGCACATCACTATATTTAGCTGCTTCTGCCAGTGCTGAATTCTTCGCTGACATTGCCCTGGCTCCTATGGAAGCTGCTAAAGTTCGAATTCAAACCCAGCCTGGTTATGCCAACACATTGAGGGAAGCTGTTCCCAAAATGTATAAAGAGGAAGGCTTAAATGCGTAAGTGAGCATTCTCCTAAAGCTAGTCACCGGGGAGAGCTTAAGTCCTTCTGTCTGTCTGAAAATGACTTGATACTTGTAAAATATCGATTGACTCAGGTGGGTGGGGCTTGTCGGGACATTTCTGATACACAGGCAGTTTGCATGTTTCGGATGCCAACATGCTTCCTTAGATCCACCTTTGTGGGTGAATCTTGAACTGAGTTCTACCTGTAAACTTCTTGTTTCTTGTAGTTCCAGTCCAAGAAACATCCAGCAACTTTGTTGGTTGTATAGTCAAAGGTGCTTGAGTCATTGGCATGTGAGACTAATATACCTGCATGTTAGTCTTCAGTTCTGATGGCAGTGACATGCGTATGCTGTCATGTGTTACTGTCAGGACTCGACTGGTGTGCGGACACTTCTGTAGATGGTGAAAATCTCTGCTAAATTAACTCAGACACCTATTTAAATTAGTGTCCTAATTTCCTAGGTTCTACAAGGGTGTTGCTCCTCTGTGGATGAGACAGATCCCATACACCATGATGAAGTTCGCCTGCTTTGAACGTACTGTTGAAGCTTTGTACAAATTTGTGGTTCCTAAGCCCCGAAGTGAATGTACAAAGGCAGAGCAGCTGGTTGTGACATTTGTGGCAGGTTACATAGGTATGAATTGTCTGCCCATCTGTCCATGTATAGATCTACCTTCAGGGTCTCACTTTATAACTCTGGCTGTCTTAGAACTGACCGTGTAGGCCAGGATGGCTTTGAACTCAGAGATCCACTTGCCTCTGTCTCCCAAGTTATGGGACTGAAGATATGCATCACTGTTCCCTGGCTGGTGTGAATTATTTAGAGCACCTGTTCATGACATTATAGGCAAATTATATCATTTCTATTATTGGTCCCTTTGTGAAGGAAATTTTCCAAAGATTAGGAAGCATTTTTATCTGCCTGTTTTTATGTTCTGCTGGATTCTAAATATTTTAATTCCCAGAAATCTTTTTCTATAGTTACCATTATTATTATACATGCCACTGTCATGCTTGAAAATTGCATCTGTAACTCCATTTCTGGGACATAATGGTGCCCTTTTCTGATCTTTGTGGACATACAAGGCATGCATGTGGTACACATACATACATGCAGGGAAATACTCATGCATATAAAGTGGGTGAATCTAAATATAAATGTTTTAGATAATAAAACTAAAGCCAATGTGGTGACACATGCTTGTAATCCTAGCACTTGGGAGGGTGAGGCAGGAATTTTACTTTGAAGCATCTTGATTTTTATTTATTTTTCTCCCCACCCCCCCTCCGCAGCTGGCGTCTTCTGTGCGATTGTCTCCCACCCTGCTGACTCTGTGGTCTCTGTGCTGAATAAAGAGAAAGGCAGCACAGCCTCTCAGGTTCTGCAGAGGCTTGGCTTTAGAGGTAAGTTAGGCTTCCCTGAGAAGTTTCACCTGGGTAGGTGGGTAGGTGGCGCTTGTGCGCTCACTCTCGTCTCCTCTCTGAACAGGTGTGTGGAAGGGGCTCTTCGCCAGAATCATCATGATTGGCACTCTGACTGCGCTCCAGTGGTTCATCTATGACTCTGTGAAGGTGTACTTCAGGCTCCCTCGCCCGCCTCCACCTGAGATGCCAGAGTCTCTGAAGAAGAAGCTTGGGTTAACTGAGTAGACACATCAAAGTAACATGGACTGAATCTGCTTGTTGATCAGTGTTGAAAGTGCAAAGGAACTTTTATATATTTGACAGTGTAGGAAATGTCTGTTCCTGATATAATTACTGTAGTACCCTTGCTTAAAGCAAGAGTTTCAAACTTAACTGCTAAATAAACCCATCTATTCATGATGTCTATGAGTTTATTATTTTAAAAACTAATATTAAAAAAAGATTTAGTGCTAAAATAGAAGAATTAAGGTATTCCCCCCACACACACCCAGGAAAAAGTGTAAACTAACCATTGGTGCTATTCCTAAATTATTCCCTCACTTAGAAGCTCCTGTGTTTAGGAAATAGTCTTGGGTTTTCAAAAACATGGTTTATTAAATATGGATAAGCAGTGAGTTGGTTTATTTTTTGACAAGCTAATTTTAGTATAGCAAATTTTGTCTCATGTTCACTTTTTAATGCTAGGGGGTCTATTGACCTGTGTTTATAAAAGGGCGCCCAAGTTAGGCTCCTTAGAATGATAGTAAGTCCTGCCAAAGCAGGAGTGCTAAAAAAAGACAAAGGTGACCCGCTTTTTACACAACCAGATTGGATGGACTTTTAACTGTTTTCAGTTTGATTCTTTTCTCTCTCTCTCTCTCTCTCTCTCTTTCTCTCTCTGGTTTTTTTATGTTCTCCTGATTTTTGCCTTGAAGTCCTTGCTTATTTGGAGAGGGCTGACAATCTCTACATTATATATATATATATATATATATATTTATATATATACACACACACACACACACACATATATAAAACGTATGTATACATGTGTGGGAGGGACTCCGATAATGCAAGAATTCTTGTTGTTTTAAGGGTCTCCCTTTTGTCTCCTTGGCTGCTGGTCTGGAACTTTGACACAGTGAGGCCAGGCAGGTAATCCTGCCTCAGCTTTCTGGGATTACAGATAAGAGCCACTACAGCTTGTTTCTGCAAGGATTCCAATACAAATGCTTTTCTCTTGTTACAAATCTGTTTTCTAAGAACACTGAACTAAATTTACAGTTGTGCATCTAGTTAGCTGCATGTTAAATTTACACCTGTACTGGAGAGAAAGGAAGGATTATTAGGTTTGAAATTGTTAGGTGAAACAGGCAATTTCTGTGTCTAACCAGATGGTTGCTGGAATCCTTAACAGCTGTGGCAGTGTGCGTTCTACTGCTATATCACAACATACCTAAAAGTTATGTCCTAAAGTCTCACGATTTTTGAAGTATCTGTTGAGCTGTCGGGATCTCACATCTTGTCATTTGCCTGGGCTAGAAAGGTTCCCTTCTAGCATATCAGCATATTTTACATGCTAGCTCCAGGGCAGCTAGGTCTTGGGTAGGTAGCTTTTAAGGCCTTCAGTAAAAGCAAGGGTGAAGTTGACTTAGGACTTGACCTTCAGAGTCTTCTAGAAAATTTCTACCACAAATACCAAATACAAGGAGAAGGAAAGTAAGAATAAAATTTGAGACAGGTCCTCATAAACTCTCGGTTGGTCTCAAGCTCCTAGAGTCTCCTTCCTGAGAGTTACAGCAGGTGTGTATCACCACAGCTGGCCTAAGACTAAGTTTCTTGCTAGGATGATAGTTGGGCCGGAATGTAAGAACAAGTGGGACTGGAAATAGATTGCAGTAAACCCAAAATAGATCTGGGCCCTAAGTCTATTCAGGGCATACAGCTATCTGTTGCTGAGGCGTGGCTATTGCCATACATAGGGTTGAAGTTTTGTTGAACAGGTTTATTTATAGGTGTTGGTGCAAAGTATGCTGTTTAAGCTGTTTACAATTACTCTCTCCAGTTAAGAGCACAAAGCCATTTCTAATTGCTACACAAACGTGTTCTTTCCTCATATACAATCAGGCCCAGTAAAATGTCCACTTAAACATAATTCATCTAGGCAGTGGTGATGCACACCTTTAATTCTAGCACTCAGGAGGCAGAGGCACCTTTAATTCTAGCACTCACGTCTGCAGAGTGAGGTCAAGGGCAGCCAGAGCCATACAGTGAAACCCTGTCTCTGGGAAAACCCATCCCCCAAAATGTAATTCAATGGGTATATGTCTGTAACCCCAGCACTTAAGAGAGAGGGGTAGGAGGATTGCTAGTTTGAGAACTTCTGGTTTCAGATCTACCAATAAATAAATGCACTAATAAGTATTCAAGTCTATACATGTTGGATATTTTGGTTTTTTTATACATTTTATTTACTCATGTCTAATGTAGACATGTGAATAGAACATTCAAAGACGAGTGCTTGAGATTGGCAGTTGAGTTGGGTTCTGTTGAATTGAAAGACAAGTGACTAATTTCCAGAGGCTTCCCATATAGTCACTTCTAAGAACAATTACATCTGACAGGCAGATTTCGATAGGTTGTTTGCCCTGTGTGACTGCTGCACCTAAATCAAATTGATAAATAAGTGGCTTTATGAGTAACTTAAAAACTTGAAGAGATGTTTTGGCCATATTTTAGCTGGGCTTATTAACATTTCTGTTACTAGAGAAGGATGCAAAATGTGCTGATTTAAGTCAAAGTCTTGCTCTTAACCTTAGTGTATCACTGGATACAAATACCATAACAAGATGTGTCGCAGAAATGTTTTCGCTGTGACACAGAATCATTCATTCTACCAAACCCAGACAACAGTCCTAGACTAAACTTTTTCAGAAAGCTTGTGTTGCTTATAGCATTTAGGTACCAGACTGTAAAGAAAAAGGAAGAAAGGCTGATCTGGTGGCTCAGCGGTTAAGAGGACTGGGGTGCCTGGGTTCAGTTCCCAGCTCCCTTGTGTTCAGACAGAGCACTCATATACATAAAATTAAAAATTATGCCCTGGTGGTTAAGAGCACTTGTCCTGGGCTGGAGAGATGGCTCAGCGGTTAAGAGCATTGACTGTTTTTCTGAATGTCCTGAGTTCAAATCCCAGCAACCACATCGTGACTTACAACCATCCACCATCCGTAATGAGATCTGATGCCCTCTTCTGGTATATCTGAAGACAGTTACAGTGTACTTAGATATAATAATAAATATATTAAAAAAAGAAAAAAGAGTGCTTGTCCTTGCACAGGCCCCAAGTTGTGGACCCACATGGCAGTTCACAACCATTCATAATTCTAGTTGCAGGAAATTCAATTCCCTCTGACCTCTCAGGATGCCAGACATATGTGAAATCAAAACACGCAAACATAAATATTTTTAACCCATTTTTCCTTTTTATTGAAAATAGATTCTTTTCTCATACAATATATCCTGATTACAGTTTCCCTGCCTTCTACCCCCAGTTCGATGGACTTCCCCTCCCATCCTGGTCCACTTCCTAATTCTCTTTCATTAGAAAAGAACGGCCTAAGAGATTACAGCTATCTTAGTGTTGCTGTGAAGAGACACCATGACCACAGGAACTCTCATAAAGAAAGACATTTAATTGGGGCTGGCTTACAGTTGAGAGGCTTAGTCCATTGCCATGTGGGAAGCCCGGCAGTGTGCAGGCAGACATGGTGCTGGAGAAGGAGCTGAGAGTTCGACTTCAGGATATGCAGGCAGTAGGAAGACAGACACTGGACCGACGAGTATCTGAGACCTCAAAGTCCATCCCAGTGACACACTTCCTCCAAGGCCACACCTCTTAATAGTGCCACTCCCTATGGACCTATGGGGGCCATTTTCATTTACCATGATAACCAAACATGACAAAGTAATAAGATAATGCAAACCCATTATATGGGACAAGGCAAACCAAAAGACGGAAAAGGGCCCCAAGAGCATGCACAAGAATCAAAGACCCACTCCTCATGCTCCAGAGTCCTATAGAAAAACTATAATAGCCATGTAGAGGACCATGCCAGCTTTGCTTGTCCCTTGCCTGAGTTCGTACATACCTTGCTTAGTTGATTGGGAGGGTCTTGTTCTCCAGTTGTTTTTGATCTCCTCTTGCTCTTTCTGCCTCCTCTTCTGAGGGGTTCCCTGAGCTCTTGAGTGGAGGGATTTGATGGGGACAGCCCATTTAGACTCTTCAAATAATGTCTGGCTGTCCATCTCTGTATTTGTTCCCTGCTGAGGCTTCTCTGATGATGACTAAATAAAAGGCGCTGGTGTATAAATATAGCAGAGTATCATTATTACCCTAGGTCTCTGGGCGATCTATCTAGTCTCTGGGTCATCTATCTAGTCTCTGGGTCTTGGTTACCCAAGCAGTGTCGAGTATGGGTTCTGTCTCATAGAGTGAACCTTAAATCATCAATCAGATGTTGGTTGGCCACTCCCCCAAATTCTGTGCCATCATTGCCCTAGCATATTTTGCAGTCAGGACAGATCATATGTCAGAGGTTTTGTGGCTGGGTTGATATTTGTGTTTCTTTTTTTGGTAGCCTGCAGAGTACCTTCAGTGACCAAAGAGATTAGAATGTAGGGCTGAAGGTGCCATGTAGGCACCAGATGGACTTCTTGATGTTCAATGAATGGTGTGGGTGTCGTCCTCGACAATAATCCACCCGCCTTTCAGGTTGCAGAGAGCAATCCATTGTCCTAGCAACAGCCCGGGTTGTTTGGAGATTTTCATGGCCCCTTGGCCAACAGCTCAATTGAATGCAACCCAGTTCCGCTACTGGAAGCCTGGTTTGGTGAAGAGATGGCCAGTTGAGATTCCATGTCCCCCATTATTAGGAGACCTCATTAAGATCACCTTCATATATTTTAGGAAGTTTCCATTGCACTAGGTTTCCATGCACCCCCCAAATACCCCTCGATTCCAGTTGTCTCCCTCCACAGAACCTCTGCTATATCGTCTTTCCCTCCCAGCTCTGGTATGACAGCTGGGCTGTAGTGGAGACATTGCCCAGGCTGTTGTGTTGTGTGTTTTTTACCCCAACATATGTTTACTAATTATTTGGGAGTTTCATACAATGCACCCTGATCACACACACTTCCTATTCTTCTCAGGGCCCCCTCCTCAAAAACAAACAAAACCCCAGAAATTTACTTTGTGTTGCCTATATACTCATTGGAGAATGGTCAAACTCCCAGTGGCCAGCCCCTTTGAGCTTTAAATCCTTCCCCAGCCCCGCCCCTCCAGAAGCCATCAACTGTGAAGAGCTACACTTTGGGAGGGGTTGTCATGGAAGCTTTGATATCTCTCATTCTCAATTACGCGTCTGTAGTCATCGATACCACTGCAAAAGACGCTCCCTTGCCCATAGCAGCTATCTGTAGCACAGGTCACTGGACATCAGCTCCACCATCTATATCCCCTTGGCCTGTGGCGGCAGCATGGCCACAGAAGTCTCTGGAGGAGATGTAATCCAGAAAAAAGAACCATTCTTCATCTCCAGGGTCCTGGAGCTCAGAGCTAGGGTGATCGGTGTGTCCTGGGGCCGGACCTGTGCGAGCTCCGTGCTGCTGTCCACCATCCTGCCTGTGGGCCGGGCTGCAGGCTGAGCGGTGGCCTGGCCTAGCTGACATGACATGGCAAGGTGGGGCGGTGGTCCACACTTTTGTCCTCCCATGCTTTACACCTGTCACCTCAGTGGCATCTCCAGTTCTACTTCTGTCCACTGTGTGCCATCTTTTTTTCCAATTCCATGAAACCATCCTTTTTTTTTTTTAAGTTTTTTTTTTTTAAGATTTATTTATTTATTATATGTAAGTACACTGTAGCTGTTTTCAGACACCGGAAGAGGGCGTCAGATCTCTTTTTGGGTGGTTGTGAGCCACCATGTGGTTGCTGGGATTTGAACTCATGACCTTTGGAAGAGCAGTCGGTGCTCTTACCCACTGAGCCATCTCTCCAGCCCCCCATGAAACCATCCTTAAAAGCATCTTCCAATGAGACTTCCCTTTTAAGTTGTCCTGAAGATTTCCTCCATGAGTCTCACTGGGAAGCCTCCATGGATCTCTCAGGCTCCTCTGAGTGACCTTCCAGGACTGGGTCTGGAGGCCACCGCCATCTTGAATCTGTTAATTGTATTTTTAAGCTGGTGTCTAAGCATCTGGGTTTGGCATGATTTTTGTCTGGGTGCTAATTTCTGGATTTGCCTTTGTTGGTGGGTGTTTTAAAAGTTCCTTGGTTTCTGTTTCCCATTTTGGATTTGTGGAGGGTGTGACCGCTGGGTGCTGCCTGCTTCCCTGCCCTGCTGAGTTGGTGTGTCCAAGGTGAGTGCTTGCTGCTGTTGGAGGCCTGGGGTACTGGGATAAATTTGGGAAAAGAAGGTTGGAGGAGAAGGTCTTTGTGGTCCTTGCTGGCCACAGCAGATTTTCTGCTACAGAGCTAGGAATGAGATTGAGGGGATTGGGAGCAAAGAGGAGGGGTGTGGATCTGTCTTTGGCCCTGGGCAGAGGGGCCCTTGGGTTAGCAGCGGGTGCCTGCTGGGGTGAGGGGCTGCGACAGCAATGAGGACCCCAGCAGGCACCCGCTGCTAACCCAAGGGCGGAGGACCTGTGGGATCCACAGGAGATGGGTGCAGGAGGGTGGGGAAGGCTGCCACAGGTGTTCTACTGCAAATCTGGCATGAGACTGGGGGAACCAAGGCAGAAGAGACATCTGTTATTTTATTTTTTTGGAGACAGCCTGGCTGTTCTGGAACTCACTCTGTAAATCAGGCTGGCTGGCCTCAACTCAGAAATCTGCTGCCTCTGCCTCCTTAGTGCTGGGATTAAAGGCGTGCACCACAACTGCCTTGCTTAAGTAAATAAATCCTTAAAAAAATAATAATAACAGGAGAAGAAAAGTATTCAAATGTTAATACTTATTTTTAAATTAATTTATTTATTACATGTAAGTACACTGTAGCTGTCTTCAGACACTCCAGAAGAGGGCGTCAGATCTCATCGAGGATGGTTGTGAGCCACCATGTGGCTGCTGCGATTTGAACTCAGAACCGTCCGAAGAGCAGTCAGTGCTCTTAACCCCTGAGCTATCTTTCCAGCCGAAATACTTATTTTTATTTCATCCTTTTTTACTTTAACCTTTGGAATGTTTTTTAATACTTATTCACAAAAATAATGTTAAGAATTTCAACAAAAGCTAGGCTTAGTGGCACATGGCTATTAAAAAAGGAAATAATTTACTTTTATTTTTTATTCATTGATGTTCGTCTACATATTCTTTTTAACTAATTAAAAAATTTTTTTACATCCCTTTCACAGAGCCCCTCCCCACTCCCCCTTCTCCTCCGAGAGGGTTTTTGTTTGTTTGTTTTGTTTTGTTTTTATTTTGTTTTTCGAGACAGGGTTTCTCTGTGTAGCCCTGGCTATCCTGGAACTCACTCTGTAGACCAGGCTGACCTCGAACTCAGAAAACTCAGAAATCCGCCTGCCTCTGCCTCCCAAGTGCTGGGATTAAAGGCGTGGACAACCACTACCCAGCTCTGAGAGGGTTTTAACTGCTGTGAACAGACACCATGACCAAGGCAACTCTTAGAAGGACCACATTTAATTGGCTTACAGGTTCGCTGTTCAGTCTGTTATCATAAAGTATAAGACATTACTGCTCCTTTTCCCATGTCCTAAAACCAGGAAGGACCCACTGGTACTAGGATGTTCTCCCTGGCGGTAACCTTTCTAGTGTCTGTCCCTCTGATTGGGTAATGTCATACATGCTACCCCGTGATTCTCCCAAGGGGCCGTTCTTCAGCAAGGGAACAACCACACTTAGGCTTCCGGGCTGGCTGGCAGTGTGCGAGTTGCTTTTTGATTGCTGTGACAGAATACCTGACAAGAACGGAGGACAGGTTTGCTTTGGCTCGCTCGTGGAGCGTGGAGCATGCAGTCTGTCCTGGCAGGAAAGGCGTAGCCGGCGAAGTGCGCGGTCCAAAGCTGAGCAGAGAGCAGCTTCTCCTCGTGCGGGATCCCAGCCCACGGGTGGCTCGTCTTCATGGTGGACGCTCCCCCCTCATTTATGGATCTCTGGAAATGCCCTCGTAGAAACACTCAGAGGGGGCTGGAGAGATGGCTCAGGGGTTAAGAGCACCGACTGCTCTTCCAAAGGTCTTGAGTTCAAGTCCCAGCAACCACATGGTGGCTCCCAACCATCTGTAATGGGTTCTAATGCCCTCTCCTGGTGTGTCTGAGGACAGTGACAGCGTACTCACATATATAAAATAAATATATCTTTAAAAAAAAGAAAGAAAGAAAGAAACACTCAGAGGGGTTGTCTCCCAGAGGGACATGATAAATTTCACTTGTTTAATCATGATAACTTTCTTTTTTTTTTTTTTTTTTTGTTTTGTTTTGTTTTTTGTTTTTTTGGATTTGGTTTTTTTCAAGACAGGGTTTCTCGGTATAGCCGTGGCTGTCCTGGAGCTCACTCTGTAGACCAGGCTGGCCTCGAACTCAGAAATCCACCTGCCTCTGCCTCCCAGAGTGCTGGGATTATAGGCGTGCGCCACCACCGCCCGGCCTCATGATAACTTTCAAATGTTCAATCTGTTTCAATTTTTTACTGGGGGCTGGAGAGATTGGCCACGTCAGACAGCTTACAACTGTCTGTAAGTCTAGCTCCAGGGAATCCTGTACACTCTCTGCACCCACCCACCCACGCACACATATGAATAAGTTAAAAAAAATTACGGAGCAAAATCGTATCAAACACAAAATGACATTTATTCCAAAATATCACTATTTCCTATCAGTCTATTCACAACATCAATCTCATTAAAAAAAAAACAACTCTAATTTACATAATATACTAATCTGAAATATGTGTTATTTCATCTTTAATGTCCTTAATCGCAGCTTGGACTATTGTTAAATTAGCTATTTTTTCCTTTAATAAAGCAATTTCTTTCTCTCTTTGTATTAAGTCAGAACCTAGCCTCCCAATGCGTAGTGTTAGGTCATTTACCAGAGGTTCCAAACGGGAAAAATCCTTCTTCAGATTATAGACTTTTGGCTTCAGATCGTTTGCAAAACTCACTGCCTTCAGCACTTTAGCCCTGTCACTTTCCAGGCTTAAAAACCTATCTGTGTGCTCATCGAAATCGCCCTGCAGCTCAGCGAGCCTCTTGGCGACCGAGTCCATTCTTTTTGCATTTTCGCTTGCGGTCTTTCGGAGTGCCGCCGTTCGGTCGATGCTGCTCGACAGGAGATCGCCTATATTTTCTACCGTAGCTGTTTCTACTTTTTTGACTTTATTCTCCAGTGCTTGTACAGCCTCTGTCAACGATTCAACTTCCACTACGAAACCGGAAATCCGCCGTACATCTGTTTTCACACTTGTAATCCTGAGGCCCATATCTTTGGCCATGGACGTTGTACCTTCGTCTACTTTTATGATGTCTTCAGAAAGACTTGTTAATGTGTTATTCAGGATACCCTGCTTCTCAGTTATCCCGTTAGACCTTGTTTTCATCTCATCAATTTCTTCCTGCAGGAGCTTTAGATGAGCCACTATTTCGAAAGCCTTCAGTTGTTCCAAGAGAGCTTCACATTTCTGATACTATAAGGAAATACAATACCACAGTGATTAAATGAGTCAAAACTCAACATTTAAAATTCAAATTCATGTGTTTTTTTTCTCCCTTATGACTTTACTGCTCTTTGGGAAAGCATAGGTAAAATATAGCATCGAAAGATCAAGCCTTGGGCTGGGGGCCTCTGGGTTACACCCTTAACCCCAGCAGTCGGGAGGCAGAGGCAGGCGGATTTCTGAGTTTGAGGCCAGCCTGGTCTACAGAGTGAGTTCCAGGACAGCCAGGGCTACACAGAGAAACCCTGTATCGAAAACACAACTCTCCCCCCCCCCCCCCAAAATAAAACCCACAAAAGGAATTAGAAAAGAAAGTTAAAATCATTTAAGTATATTGTTAACAATTAAGAAACCTATTCAGGACATTTTATAAAACATTATTGGAAATGACTTTTCTTGATGGTTCTTTTTTTTTTTTTTTTTGTTTTTTTGGATTTTTTTTGTTTGTTTTTATTTTTATTTTTTGATGGTTCTTACATCATTGGTCCCTTATTGTTCTGTTAGTAACAGAACAAGCTAAAGGAGATGGGTGTTTTCTTCATAGCCAGAGAAGAGAAGAAATCTCCAGATGCTATTTGGTATTTTTTTTTTTTGAAGTCTTGAGTCTTGCTGTGCAGTCCAGACTTGTGTGAAATGCCTGATTCCTCAGTTTAAAAAAAAGAATAGTTTTATTAAGATAGCGCAGGCTTTTTAATTAAACAAAAAAGCTTTATTTAAGATATAACTGGGAGAAGGCAGGGATGACTCAGCAGTTAAGAGTGCTTGCCGCTCTTCTAGAGGACGTGAGTTCAATTCTCAGAGCCTATGTTAGCCTATGGTAGCCACAACCCTTGTCATTCCACAGACATAGCAGACACTCACACAGGTAAACACACATACACATACATTTAAGGTTCATTTGTCTGTGAGGATGTCAAGGTGTGACGCACGTGTCTTCTACTATTTTCTTTTTCAAAGAATTATTTATATAATGTATGTGAGTACACTGTCTCTGTCTTCAGACACACCAGAAGAAGGCATCATGTCCCATTACAGATGGTTGTGAACTACCATGTGGGTGCTGGGATTTGAACTCAGGACCTCTGGAAGAGCAGTCAGTGTTCTTAACCACTGAGCCACCT
Organism: Apodemus sylvaticus; assembly: GCF_947179515.1. NCBI lineage: Eukaryota > Metazoa > Chordata > Mammalia > Rodentia > Muridae > Apodemus > Apodemus sylvaticus. The sequence continues at coordinate 44,206,534 of NC_067491.1, forward strand.
CTCCAGCACCTAGGCGTTACTATTACTCTTCACCTCCCTCCCTCCCTCCCTCCCTCCCTCCCTCTCTCTCTCTCTCAATCTCTCTCTCTCTCTCTCTTTCTCTCTCTTGCTCTCGCTCTCTCTTTCTCTGAGACAGGGTCTCACCATCTACCCCTGGTCTGAAAGGTCCTATGTAGACCAGGTTGGCCATGAACTCACAGAGATCCACCTGCCGTTGTCTCTTGTGAGTTGCGATCAAAGGCTTGTGCCACTGCACATGGTACCACTTTATTTTTTGAGTCAAAGTGTCTCTTGCCTCTATAAACACGGAGCTCACCGACTGGCTGACTAGCTGGCCAGTGGGCTCCTGGCTTCATCCTGTCTCCATCAGGAGCTGGAATTACAGGTTTGCACCCTATACCAATTTTTGAAAAAAACATTAAAAAAATTAACATGTGGCTGGGCGGTGGTGGCGCACGCCTGTAATCCCAGCACTCTGGGAGGCAGAGGCAGGTGGATTTCTGAGTTCGAGGCCAGACTGGTCTACAGAGTGAGTTTCAGGACAGCCAGGGCTATACAGAGAAACCCTGTCTGGAAAAAAAAAATCCAAAAAAAAAAAATCCAAAAAAACAAAACTAAAACAAAAAACAAAAACAAAAAAATTAACACGTGTATAGACCTGTGTGAGTTTGTGTGTACTGCACAGATCAGGAGCCCATGTGGACTGGGCTCATCTGGGAGGGCCTCAGATACCTTGGAAGTGTAATTACAGGCAGTCATGAGCCTCCATGTGGGTGCGGGTGCTGGGAACCGAACTTGAGTTCTTTGCAAGAACAGTAGGGACTCTTAAGCACTGAGCCCTCTACACCCCTCTTTACCCAAATTTTATGAGGGTAGTAGGCATCCAAACTCAGATTCTTAGTTTGACCTGCTGACCTATCTCCCTGGTTCCCAGATAGTATTTTGAATGCAGATTTTAAAAACAGTGACTGTAACAAAAATATTATAATGACTACTTAATCCAAGGTAGCAAACTCCCTCTTGGCTCCAATACTCATTTGATTTCTTCCTTCCTTCCTTCCTTCCTTCCTTCCTTCCTTCCTTCCTTCCTTCCTTCCTTCCTTCCTTCCTTTCTTTCTTTCTTGTTTTTGTTTTTTTGGATTTGTTTTTTTTTTCGAGACAGGGTTTCTCTGTATAGCCCTGGCTGTCCTGGAACTCACTCTGCAGACCAGGCTGGCCTTGAACTCAGATATCTGCCTGCCTCTGCCTCCCAGAGTGCTGGGATTACAGGTGTGTGCCACCACCGCCTGGCTGGTTTCAGTATGTATTTGAGGACTTTCTCTTCAGTAGCTTTCTGCTACATCAATGATCGAGACAGGTGACCCAGAATGTGTCTCTGGTAGGGAAGTCAGCTTGTGATAAGGTTATGCAGACTACGACATTAACTAGTAGCTACCAACATGAACAAAGTTAGTGGCAATTGTTAAATATTTCATTGTTAGAGATCACATTTCGCAATGCACTGGTTTGCTGAAGTAGCTTCCCATGAGTGAGAGGAAGAGAAGGCTCACTTCTGTCTATTTGATCACTAGGCCGCCTTTTGCTAATGTGTCTACTTCCGCGGAGTAAGTCCAGCTTAATCGTATAGCTCAGTGAGGACATCTTAAAGCTCATTCTTAGGAGGCAGGTTATAGGAAGCTGCTTCGTTTCACTTGGTGGCTTGGAAGAAGATTTATTGTGAACTTGGAAACTGGAAACTTAATACAACATGCTAACAGACTAGAAATGGTGAGGTCCTTTCCCCTCCGCTCTCCTCCCCGCCTCCCTCCTCTTTTTCTTCCTCGCTTTTCAGAGCTGGAGATCAAGTTCAGGCACATGCCTTGCATATGACAGGCAGCCGCTCTCCCAAGCTACATCCCTAGCTATCCCTGTAATTGTTGAATTGTATATGTGTATATGTATGTACAGACAAAGTCTCATGCAGCCTGTACGTATGTATGTATGCATGTATGTATATATGTGTACATAGATGTACAGAGCCATATTGGGGCAGTCTTGCACTTGGTCAGAGTTTGACTTTGGTCAAGGTTAACTTCTCCCAGTTAGCCAGGATCCTGCTCCACCTAGGGTGGAGTGCACGTAGTAAAGGTTAAGTTCATTGTTCTTCCTGGTATAGGGATTCCTGAATTAAACAGGTGACCCACCCAGCTGCCGGAGCAGTCAAGACGAAGACCTCCAAGAGAAGCTAGACAACTTCCACCGGAACTCAGCCTGGAGTCTGGGGGGAGGGTTTGCCCGAACTGTTATAAGGTCTGGCGCCATTAAAGTTTACGGCTTTGATCAGTGAACATTGACTTAGCCGTACTTTCTTTTTGCCGCTCTTCCCTATGACCCCAAAATTCTCTCAACAGGTAACCCAGTTTACATGTAGCTGCTGGCGGCTACATAGTGGCGCCTGAACGTGGGAAGACCTGGCACGAGAGAATTTCTTGAGGTAGCCCTATCCAGCGAAGCTTCGCAGAAAAAGGTGAAAATTAATGGTGTCCGCACGGTAAGCAACATAGAGGGCAAAACTAGCGCTAGTGAATTCGTGTCTATGGTTGTGAGTGCAGGAATGGATACAGTTTTTCAAGCATACTGCGTGGACCCAGCGCAGGACTGCTTGGGTTGATAAGATAGGGAAATATGGGGAAGGAATTTGGTAGGCATTTGCCCAAAGCTCGTAAGAGCTGATTTCGGCGAAAAGAAAGGGGTTTTTAAAAATAGGCATATGTCTACAGCTTCTAAGAGCTGTTTAAAGAGGAAAATGGATGCAATTGCTTAACAAGCACGCTTAACTTTCTGTGTATCTTTCCGTGTTTGTCCCGGTGCACCGACCGACTGTCTGTCTATGTGTATGTTTATGTCCTCTCTGTGTCTTTGTGTGAATGACTGTTTCATGTTAAAAAGAAAAAATTGGTAAAGATTACATCTGCTGGTAACCTTTTGAGCTAGCCACAGTTTGTGTGGGGATTGATTCAAAGCCACGCCGCGGCAGCGTAGCTCACTCACCCAAGACAGAAACATGGCTGGGGAAAAAGCCGCTCTTAAAAGCCCAGAAACCTCGAGATTTGGGAAGACCTTGGTTTGGCTTGTGAAATTCATCTAGTCGCTTTATACTTGTTTCTAATTGGTTTTAATGATATAAGGCTTTACATTTCTTGACTAAAGAGTTATAAATTAATTGGTTATTATGTAAAAGGTATAGTGTTATTAAGAAAAGGTTAGTTTAAAACTGGTGATTCAGTGTTAGAGCTATCTTAACTAACTACACGTGGCCTAACGCCACTCATGCTTTGTTCTTGTTTATAATTGGATTTAAAGGTATATTTTACATGTCTTGACTATAGAGTATTGGCTTAAGTCACTGCACATGATTTAAAAGGTATAATGTTATTAACAAAAGTTAGGTTAAGGCTGGTAGTTTAGGGTAGTCGCCATTTTGAACACGTGGCATGATGGTTAAGGCTGGTAGTTTAGGGTAGTCGCCATTTTGAACACCACATGGCATGACGCAATCCAGGAAATACAGGCCTTTAAGACGCTCCTAAATTGGCATGGTGTTTTGTGTGAATCTTGGCCTGGAGATTGGATTTTAAGATTTAAAATAATGTCTCTTTAATAAGTTACACTGGCAGACAAACCTTGTGCTGTAAAAATGTGTTTGCCATTGATTTTAAAGAAAATAGATTGTTTAAAATTGAGATTTGCTTCCAAAATTACAATTGTGCTCTAATATTGCAAGAAAACATTGAGTTACAATAAAAATCAGTGTGTCATTGGCTACAGTTTTCAGTTTGCAGGCTCGTAATTGTTAACATTTTGTAATTAAGATAATTTTGAGAGTGATACAGCTATGGGTTTTAGAGGCCCATTGCCTCTTTTCCACAAGTTTATAGGCTACAATGGTAGGAGCAAAATTTAACCCTCCAAAATTAAAAAGGATATCTCTGTAGAAATGTATTTGATATCAAGTAGGTTCCTTTGACCATGAAATTACAGGTTTCTTTTGTTTAATCCTCAAAATGTCCTTGCAGGACAGATAGTTTGGGTCTGGTCTTAGATAAAAGGCTCAGATTAGAAGATATTTACATTTGAGGAATCTCATACCAGTCCTTGCCAAGGACTCAAGGTGGATCCTAGGGCAGATAAAAAAATTTACATTTGAGTTAATGCAAAGCTTAGAGCTGCCTCAGGGGAAGCTAGTGAGGAAGTTTTGAGAAATTGTTTCTGCCTTACAGGCCCCACCTAGGGAGTGTTTGGCTTTAAAAAAAAAAAAAAAAGGTTTTTGACTTATCCAGGTGTGGGTTAAAATGCAGTTCAAATCTATGAAAGGTCAAGGAGGCTATAAAAGCATTAACATTTGGCCTGTCTACTCCCTATAAAATTATTGTAAATTTAAAGGGTTGGTTTTTTACTTTACATTCTGATAATTATAAAAACATTTGCTTCTAATTTTAAAGAAACAACAAAGCAATTTCATTAGAAAGTTTTTGCCTCAAGGAATGGCTAACAGCCTTATGTCCTGTGAGAAAAAAATGTTTGTCTCTCTTTCAATACTAGAAGTTAAGATCTTAAAATTTTCAGTGTATAATGTTCATAGAATGTTTGTTACAGGCCCTTGCTCCTATAGACTTTTAGAATTTTTAGGTAAATGGCTTTCAAAGGTTGTTAAGATATATTAATTGGCTTTATCTTATTTACCTCATTTTAAGCTTGCCACAGAAGGTCTTAAACCTCTGTTTTCAAGGTAGGAAACGTTTGTTCCTTGCTTCAAGCAACAATCAAATTTATTATTAATGGTTGGTCTATTACATGGTAAGCATTTTTAGGCAAAATTAATAATTGTTATCCAAAAGATAATTTGTACTATCAGATCACATGTTTATTCCTTTAAGTTTCTCCCTGCTTCAACACAGATACCTGAATTGGGTGCTATAGCAGCTATTTTTAAGATGTTAAAGGTCAAGCTTTTAATAATAGTAGATATATATATATATATAGCTCATGGTTTTATAATTGCTTAAAATTGGTCCATTTTTAATACTGCTAATTCTTAATTTCTACAGTTTATACAAATGTGATTCAAATTTCTAAGAACAAAGGATATGTTCTCTAAATGACTGTCCTTTAGGTATTTGAAATAATTTTATATTTTGTGCACATCAAATTATAAAGATTTGTTCTTGATGTCCTCAATTTCTACCTCTACCACGTAATGGTGTTAATCCTAGAGGACTTAGTTATTACAGATAAATGATATTCATATTTCTAATTTAAAAGATTAAAAAAATATGTACATGTGACTAATGATTCATTTTTAGGCTGTCTAGTTGCAACTGCTCTAACAGAAAAAGCAACTATATTTTATATAATTACATAGTTATTGCCTATGTTATGGTTTATACTTTGTGTTCCAACTTAAATTAATAAAACAATATCTTCTTGGAAGAAAGAAGAGAGGGGAAATTGTGTCCCTGTGCATATAATTTAAATTATGCTTGCATGTTTAAAAAAAAAAAAATTTTAAAATTTAGATGCCAAGAAACTCCTTGCTAAATGTATATGACATCTTGTAATTAGACATATTGATGTCTAGGTGAAATGAAGGAATTCACTTACTAACATATGCCATGATCCTGATTTAATATTGGGGGAGAAGGCATGTCCTCTGTTTTTTCCACAGAATGCTGCAGAAGATATGCTGACTGTGTGCTTGCTGAATGCCCAGACCATGGTAACATAAGAGCTATATTGGGTATATGTTCTTGACTTACCTCAATTGTTAAATGTCCCAGGTTAGATAAATTGCCTAGCTTCAAGCTTTTAGACTTTGTGGGACAGAACATGGAGACTGTTATGCTAGCTTAGGAAAAATTAATTAGAAGAGTTAAAATGACTCTTCTCCTTATTGTGCTCAGCTGACTCAACCATAGACTGGTCTAGAAATAATTCCAATATTGAAGATTCCAATTTTGAAGATGGCTAACAATCTTCAGCCAGCTGTGTTAATTTAACATATAGTCTCCACTTTTCCTGAGAAGTAACAGCTTAATTCTTGATTCACAAGGCTACCTCTCCCACCTCAGAGGCCAAGCTTTGGATCCTTAAAGTTGTTAATTTACAACTGAATTGGATACTTCTGGGACAAGTTAATCCTATTCCACCTTTAACTCTTGACCTTGTCTGTTAAGCAGACTGGCTGTCTCCACCCAGGCTCACCTGGATGGAGAGATTACATGTCTGTTAAAGACACTTGCAGACCCCCCTGGCTTCAAAACTTACACAAGTGGATCTCCAAAGAGGGAGCCACATAGAACTCAGATCTATGTGTGTTTGTTTTTGAACAAACATGGGTACCAGCGAGACGTGCGAGGCAAAGCACTGCATGGGGAGGTGAATTTCTGCTTCTGAGTCCCCAGGAAGTACACCTAATTGCATAGGGGTTAACGTCGAGAGGCTGTCCTTAAAATAATAAGGGAGCCTATTACCCCTCCTCTGAAAAAGACGTTATACAATATTTAAGAGGAATTACGGTCAATGCTTCCCCTCCTGGTTAAGGCCCGCCTTCTTATGAAGGATATTTATCCACTTGTTTTCTACCTCCTCGTGTTCAAATTAATAAAAAAAGGGAGGACATGTACAGAGCCATATTGGGGCAGTCTTGCACTTGGTCAGAGTTTGACTTTGGTCAAGGTTAACTTCTCCCAGTTAGCCAGGATCCTGCTCCACCTAGGGTGGAGTGCACGTAGTAAAGGTTAAGTTCATTGTTCTTCCTGGTATAGGGATTCCTGAATTAAACAGGTGACCCACCCAGCTGCCGGAGCAGTCAAGACGAAGACCTCCAAGAGAAGCTAGACAACTTCCACCGGAACTCAGCCTGGAGTCTGGGGGGAGGGTTTGCCCGAACTGTTATAAGGTCTGGCGCCATTAAAGTTTACGGCTTTGATCAGTGAACATTGACTTAGCCGTACGTTCTTTTTGCCGCTCTTCCCTATGACCCCAAAATTCTCTCAACAGGTAACCCAGTTTACATGTAGCTGCTGGCGGCTACACATAGACAGTCTCATGCAGCCTGTATGTATAAGTACGTGAATGTAGAGACAGTCTTTTGCAGCTTGTAGTATGTATGTATGCATGTATATATGTAAGTATGCATACATGTATGTGAATATGTATGCATACATGCATGTGAATATGTATGCATATGTGTTATGTGTATATGTATAGACAGAGTTTCATGCAGCCCATGCCGACCTTGAGTTCTCTATGAAGTTGATGATGACCCTGAGTTTATGATCTTCTAGCTTTTATTTCCTGAGTGTTAGATTACAGGCTTGTGCCAAAAGACCTGGTTTTATGCAGTCCTGGAGATAGAACCCAGTGCTTCAGAAATGCTGGGCAGACATTCTACCAGCTGAGGCATATCTCCAGCCCCTCCTGTAATTTTTAAAAATGTATTTTGGTATTTTATGCGTATAGGTGTTTTGCCTATGTGCCTACACATTGGTTGCATGTCTGGTGCTTGTGAAGAAGGGGTGCTGAATCCCTCTGGAACTGGAGTTGCGGTTGTGAGCTGCCATGTGGGTGCTGGGAATCAGACCCAGGTCCTCTGGAAGAGCAGCGAGTGCTCTCATCCCCTGAGCCATCTCTCCAGCCCCCCAAAGAATTTTTGAGCACAGTTAACAGATTTACAGAACATACAGTTTAGCTTATTTGTGATGTACGAATACATGTAGCTGAATTACAGCCTTCTTGATTCTTAAGAAAGCTACTAACGACAATCACAGACAAGTTCTACTGACAGAGTCCTGATGCCCCCGGCTGAGCAGTATCAGGCTGCGGAGCGGGTGGTCCTCAGCCTCTCTGGAGGACGACAGGTCTAGCAGTGACTGCAAAATTGTAATTAAAAATTCACAACTTTTATGTGTATGGGTGTTTTGCCTACGTGCATGTTTGTGCACCATGTGTGTGCCTCAATGCCTGTGGAGGAGACTGGAGTTATGGATGGTTGTGAGCCACCACGTGGGTGCTGGGAACCAGCCTCGGGTTCTCTTTGAAAGCATAAGTGCTACTAACTGCAGGGTGATGCTCCAGCTCCTGAGGTAAGCATTGCTATAAATACATTTTATTTATTTATTTTATTATTTTTTTAAATAAATACATTTTAAAATCTCATACCCAAAAGCTTAAACATAATTGGATGCTTATTTTTGTGAAACTTATTTTATCATTTATTTATTTATTTATTTATTTATTTATTTATTTATTTATTTATTTATATGAGTACACCATTGCTCTCTCAAGACACACCAGAAGAGGGCATCAGATTCCATTACAGATGGTTGTGAGCCACCATGTGGTTGCTGGGAATTGAACTCAGGACCTCTGGAAGCGCAGTCGGGTGCTCTTAACTGCTGAGCCATCTCCCTAGCCCTGGTTTCTTTTTATATTATGAGTATGCATTTGTATCTGTGTGTGAGTTTGTGCAAGTGAGTCTGGTTGCCTATGGAGACCAAAAGAAGGGCACCGAACCCCCCAGAGCTGGGGTGATTGTGAACAAACAGCCTTGAGTGGGTGCTGGGAACTGACTCTGGCTTTCTGAGGAGCTGCATGCACTCTTAACCACAAGCTGTCTCTTCAGCTCCTCACTTTGTAAAACGTCTGTTGTTAGTGTCCTGCCAGGTGGTCCAGCCTGGCCATCAACGGGGACTCTTCCTGCTCCAACTGGGAGTCATAGACACGTACCACCATGCCTGGATGTAAACCTGGGTGTCATAGACACATACCACCATGCCTGGATGTAAAACTGCTTTGTGCGCTGATTTTTTTTTTTAAATAAATGGACAGTACTCTCTATAAGCTAACTGATATAAAATTTATTATCAATTACAGAGATACAAAAGTGTATCTCAGAGGTACAAAAGAGATACAGAGATACAAAATTCGTGGTATTATAATACCGCCAATGTGCCATAAACCACAACAATATGAAGCCCTGTGCCATTATACACCTGTGTTCCCTGTTGCTTGAAATGCAGAAGCAGGAAGATGGTGACTTAACACTAACCTGGGCTATGTCCCAAGACTATGTCTCAAAATCAAAACAAAAAACTTCAAAACAAACAAGCAAAAAGAAAGAAAGGAAAATTCGTTAAATGTTATCTAGATCTGTACAATGGTGATTTTTTGCTAAATAGGAAATTAAAATATATGTATTTTATGCATATGAATGTTTTGCCACGCCTGGTACCTAGCAGGAGTCATAAGACTGTGCTGGATATCCTGGAAGCTGAGTTACAGATGGTTGTGAGCCATCATGTGGGTGCTGGGATCAAACCCAAGTCCTCTGCAAGAACAACCCGTGCTCTTAACCACTGAGCCATTTCTTAGCCCTAGAACAAATTTCTTAGCAAAGGAATACACAGACACACATATTCAGTAGTTTTCTCACGTCTCTGTTTTCCGGGGCTGGTATTATGGGCAGGGGATGCTAGACCTAGCTTTTTATGTCAGGGTCTGGTATCAAATCCAGGTCCCTGTGCTTACACAGCAAGCTCAGTTATTAAGCTATCTCCTAGCCCTATTTTTTTTTCTTGAGATGCAGTCTCACTATGTAGACCGGGGTGATCTTGAACTTAGAGGTCCAACTGCCTTTACCTCTGGAGTGCTGGTACTAAAGGTGTACGCCACCATGCTTTGCTCTAGCTCTATTTTTTTTTAAAAAGTTAATATGTGAATCAAATTTAGTTTGATACTTTGGAGAAGCTTTAAAATCATGACAAAAATATGTCATTATTATCACAAATTAGTGCTATGTTGTTTTTTCTTTAAAATAGGCACAGGCTTATCAACATGTTTTTAAGTATCTATTAATTGTATTCAGTAAACTCTACTGACACACAGTTCAAACTTTAGAAATAAAAGTTCAGGTACACAAAGATACTCCATAAACTCATACTTCAAAACATAACTAGTTAATAGAAAAGGCTATTTATGCAGACACAATAAGAACACATTTACTCACATCCTAAACCCCTTATAAGTATCTATAACACAGTTTAGAACCTTTGCAAAAAGGAAAATACTTTTCTGTTTTCATAATGTGGTATTACCTCACAGGAGAGCCCTCTGGTTCTCCTGCAGGAAGGTCACCTTTTATTTTACATACACTTCCTATGAACTTGGTTGTCTGAATTAAAAAAAAAAAAAAGCCCAAAAACCTGGGAGAGGAAGGTATGCTCCCAACTGCCTGAAAGAGCAGGTGACAGAAAAGCTGTGAGAAACAGACATAGCTTAGAAAACAGATAATGAGGGTCACAGTGAAATGGTAAAAGGTTCTAATATTTGCTATAGATTATCTGTCTATCTCTCTATCTCTATAGTAGATAGATACAATAATACAATTCATAATGATGCCTATTAATTATTAGAAAGACATGTAAATATACTGCTTAAAAAGTAGAGCAATATATATTTTAGAAGTATTTCTATGAAAATAATTAAAGCACGTTTTAGAGCTTAAAAAGATAAACGTTTGATTAGATGCATGCTCCCATACGGTGCATACTCCTTGTATTCTCCAGGAACATGAGGCAGAACAGAAAAACTGAAAAAATGTAGGCCTGAATGATTCCCACTTAGTAGGACAGCCCATCGGAAGATGTGCAGCAAACTTAATAATCATCAGATCCCTTATTTTCTAGGTTATATTCTCCCAAAGTCTCCTTTTCTCGTGCACTTGAATATGCTATGAAATCATGAACTTTCCCCTTTAGAACAACCAGTTCATTCTGCATCTTTAACAAGCTGTTGTCATACTGAATTCCCTCCAGCGTCTTCTGCATCTCCATGATTTCAGATACTGCCCTCAGCATGTCGTCCTCCATGTTGAACATCTGCATCGTCAGTTCCTCCACCTTCCGTTCCGTCCCCATCAGATCCTGAGAGACCCTGAGGACAGAGTGGACAGCATTTTCTATGGTTGGCAAGTGTGCCTTGCACTCTTCTACTTTGGGTTCATAGCTGGAAAGTTTATCGGTGAGATCTTCATCTCTGGCTAGGAGCATGTGCTGTTCCTCTTCTAGCTTCTGAACTGCTTTTGTGTCAGAGCTAAGCTGCGCCTCTACTCGTAGAAGATCTTCCTCTTCTTGCCTGCTCACTGTTCTGATGTTTCGTAGTGTGCTGTCTTCCAAATCTTTTAGACGTTCACTGAGTGATTTTATATCTTGCTCAGCTGAGTTAATCTTCATGGTAACTTCTGAATGTGTACTTTTCGCTTCTGATTTGAAGACAGCTGCGTTGTCACTCATTTCTGCCAGGGTTCTCTTCCAGAAATCTGTAATGTTCTGGAATTTCTCATTAAGGTTTTGCATCTTTTGTGTGAGCATCTCTTCACTATTCTCAATGTCGCGTATGGATCTTTGGAGGCCAGATACTTCCTGTTCAAACTGGGTCATCAAAGGCATGGATGATGTAGCTTCCTGCAGCGTGTTTTCAGTAGACTCAAGCTGTATTTATAACACAAAACAATCCCTGAGCTACTTAATCATTTTTATATTAGAAAAACATACTTTAGCAATCAGGAGCATAACATATACAAGGTTCAAATTCTGAAGATGCCTAAAATATCCAAGCACATCTGAATCGCATTGACAGAAATATTTATTATTAAAAGTTTAAACAAATTTAATAGAATAGCTCTATGTTAGAAAAATGTATACCTGAACTCATAATCCTAGTTATTTAACATATCTTTTTTGTTTGTTTGTTTTTTTGGATTTTTGGTTTTTTCGAGACAAGGTTTCTCTGTATAGCCCTGGCTATCTTGGAACTCACTCTGTAGACTAGGATGGCCTCAAACTCAAAAATTCGCCTGCCTCTGTGCTGGGATTACAGGCTTGCGCCACCACCGCCCGGCGTTGGAACACACTTCTTGATGAACATGAACAGTATCTGAGGGAAGGGAGATGCAGAAAATCCCTGAGGGCATTCGGTGTGACGACAGCTTTCTGGGACCATCTGAATGAAGGATCCATGTAATAGGTGAAACAGTGTGCTATCCAGGCGTTAGATGGCACGTGTACAACAGAACTAGTTAATAAAAGAAGAACACTCCGAAATGTCTAAAAGCCACTTTAATACACGCATGTAGTTGCATCACAGACGTTCATTTAAACACAAGTTCTGAGAACTGCTTGTAACTAGTAATAGTGTTAGGTTTCATTGACTGGTTGGAGCCGAGTACATCTGTCTTGGTAACAAGAGCTTTTTCTCACTAAACCATCTGCCTGGTCCCACATTATAACTTTATATCTAAAGATTAAACATACTTTTGCTTGTTTTGTGTTGCCCTGGCCTGGTCTGCAACTTGCTGCGTAGACCAGGCCAGCCTTGAAGTCACAGGGATTTATTTGCCTGCCTCGGTCTACAGAAGGCTGAGATTAAAGGTGTGTCTGTCCTATCAGGCCCAGCTGGAGCAACAACCAGCCTTCAACGCTTTCTGGGAACTAACTTGGATCACAGGGAGAATGCCAAGAAGGAGAGAGTCCGCTTAGGAGTTGAAATAGTGATGGCTTAAAGCAGAAGATGGACACTTTGACCTGACGTCAAAGAATGGTAGTAGTGGAGAGGGGAGCATCTCCCCCAAATAAGTTAATTAATTCATTACCTTGTTGGAAATTGAACTGATTTTACTCTGAAGTTCTTGAAACTCGCTGCTCTCCGTTTGCAGTAACCGGTATTGGTTTTCTACCTTTGCAAACTTTTCTGATTGTTGAAATACAAGCCTAGAAAAGACAAAAAAAAAAAAACCCTAGTGACTATCACTCACTCCTGGTGAGAACAATATGTATTCTCAGATAGCTGCTGCAGTATTAGTCAGATGACTCCACCATCCAGGCGGCCCTGCTGTGTGGGAGGCGACTGCATTAGCTCAATGCAAAGATGAGTCAACATTGCTTCTTTTCAGAGCTCATGGCCCAGGAAGCAAGGCACAGGAGCATCTCTAACAGATGTAAGAGAAAGAAATGTTTTGGAAGAATCCAGAGTTGAACTCTTTGGAATAAAAACTTTGATCTCTTCTGAGGATATAGGTTAATAGTTCAATACCTAGCACTACTAGGCTATCATCTCAACTATCGTCCTGACTATGGTATGGATGCCTGTAATTGTAGTATTCAGGGAGCAGAGGGAGGAGGACCACAGGACCACAGGTCCACAGGTCATGCCATCCTCCATTATTACATAGTGAGTAGAAGGCTTAAAGACCAGCTGGAGCTACATGAGACTTTGTCTCAAAAAGAAGTTGGGAAGAGATAGAAATACAGATGAGAGCCATTGTCAAAGTCATAGAATACATCTGCAAAGCAGGGTGTGACAACTCTGACTATACTCAACTGTATACTGTAGGCACAGCGTAGATGTCATTCTGAAGTGAGGGCTCACAGCATAGGGAAATGGCCCAGTTGATAATGTGCTAGCCATGTAAGCATGGGGAATCTGAGTTTGCTCCCTAGCACCCACATACAAAGCTAGGCTTGGTGATACACATTGTCATCCCAGAGCCCGGGAAGCAGAGACACAAGGATTCCCAGGCATCGTCAGTGTAATCTAATGAGTGAGACCCAGATCTTAGTGGGAGACTCTGTCTCAGAAACCAAGGCTGCTGGCTCCTGAGGAACGATCACAGAGGTTGACCTCTGGCTTCTATACACACGCACCCACATGTGCACTCACACAGCCATACAAAAAAATAAGATTAGTGCTGAGGGTACGGCTCAGTGGTAGGAAGGGTGCTCACCTGACATGCCAAAGACCCCAGGTTTGATCCAGCATATAAGCAAACAAAATTGGAGTGCTCTCTTTATCTGCCAAACAGGAGAAGGTAGAAGAAAATGAAGGAAAAAAAAAAAGCCCACCAAAAACCAAAAACCAACTGTCCTTGGGCTGGAGAGAGGAAGGCTCAGTGGTTAAGAGCACTGGCTGATCTTCTAAAGAACACAAGGTTTTACCCCAAGCATCTGCATGGCAGCTCACAACAGTCTAACTCCAGTTTCAGGGGAACTAAGATACTTCTCACCTCCACTGGCACCAAACACACGTGATGCTTAGATATGCAGGTAAAACACTCACACACATTAAGAAAAAAAAAAGTTATCACACTCTTTAAGAATCTGATGCTTTATTGAATGAGTTAGCTAGGCACTTTATCCTAATCTTTGAAACAATAAGTGAACATGATTGTGGAGAAGATTTGAAATGAGTAGGCACAAAAGAAACGCCTTAGGCTTAATATCACATTGGTTATCTACTGTAAGTCAATTTTCCACACTCCACATGTTTTGTGCATAGAGTTGTCAGAAAGCAACAGAACAGAATCATGAGAAGTGCCTAAGTCACACGATCTACATTAGCGACTGCAAGATTTCCCTAAGTATTGGGATCAATCACCAGCCAGCTGTGACACAGCCATGCCTGGGGTCCCATGTACAAAGGCTCCTACTTAATTAGTCATGGATATGGCTTGGATATGGGATATTTTAACAGCTACCCAGGTAATCTGACTATGCAGTCGAGCTGAGGTTCCCTTGTTGATCATATTTTATAGTACTTTCCCAAAGAAGACAAAGGATTCCAAAGCTTCATAGAGAGGCGAGAGGCCTCTCAATGTGCAGCTGAATTGTGTTTTGAACACATGGTTTCACATGGTTAACTCCTTGTACGATGGTAAAGCAAAAATGGATACTTTTGCTAAACGAGTATTTACATTGCTGGAGGCAATAAATTTCCTTTGACGATGCTAATGTTTGTCATGCATGCTAATGTCTGAGACACTTATAGTCACAGTTTATAAACTTAGTTGAGATCAACTTCTGTTTTGTGTATTAATATGAACTTTTTTTTTTGTTTTTTGTTTTTGTTTTTTTTCCAAGACAGGGTTTCTCTGTGTAGCCCTGGCTGTCCTGGAACTCACTCTGTAGACCAGGCTGGCCTCGAACTCTGAAATCCGCCTGCCTCTGCCTCCCAAGTGCTGGGACTAAAGGCGTGCGCCACCACTGCCCGGCTAATATGAACTTTTAAACAAAACCCAGGTTAAAAAGCATTGTTTCCCTAATTTTAAAAGATGGATGATGGTTAAACATCACCTCCACCTTTTTAAAACCCTTTGTCTTGTTGCTGGGAATAAACCTAGAACTTGGGTCACGCTGTGGGAGCACTCCACTGCTGGGCTACATCCCCATAATTTCGTTTGTCGAATTATGAATTTTAAGCATTTTCCTCTTTCATAGTCAAGGCCTACCACCCATAAAAATGAGTCCATTTCAATGACTAGTTTTATCATCTGGTGTTCACGTGACTACTTCATGAATTTATTCTCATAAACATCTACAGAGAAGCAAGGTTACTCAGAGTAAAAACATTATTATAGGGGACTTTGAGTAAAGTTGATCCATTATAAAAAAAAATGCCTTACTGAGCCTGAAGAGATGGCTTAAAGATGGAGTCTTTGCTGCCATTCTGAAGACCCAAGTACAGTTCCCAGCAATGTTGTCCAGCACACACACACACACACACACACACACACACACACACACACAGATGCAGACACACAGACAGACAGACACACAGAGACAGAGAGAGACAGAGACAGTTTGTTTGACGGCTTTTGATTGTATTAGACATTTTAATACTGTTTACTGCTGGATTTCTCTTCAAATTCAAGCATGAAGCGATGCCAGCTTAGTGGAAACGCCTCTGATACGTTGATGTTATTTTTCCTGTTATCCTTTAGGTTAGCCTCTCACCAAAAAGTACGAGTCACCCTTGCTACCAGTGGATAATACAGGCGAGAAAAAGCAGCATGTCTCTCTGACTTAGTGGTAGAGATGAGAAAGACAAGATGTGGTCTCTACAGTGCTGGGGAGTTGTGCTCCATTTTATTCCCTACCTGTATGTACTCCATAAATATTAACTCCTTTGAAATTAAGGAAGAGGATGTTTGTTTTCTAGAAGTCAAGAAAGTATGCCAACGAGAGCTGCTTGAGCCCCGGGGAATCACGTTCTTCAACTGGCTATAATCAGGTTTATGTCCAAGGCGTTTCTCCCTGTTTAATGAGTGGGAGGCATCTCCACTCATCTTCTGATTCTGACAGGAGCAATTCCCAGTCTTTTTGCTTAGATGAGGTTGCCAAAGACCTGAAAGTAGAGTCTACTAAGGGGTGCAGCTTCTAGATGAAGAAAGGACCAACCCAGACTGGGGTGCTGGGGGTTTCTAGTTTCAGAGGCTTTAGAATTCATTAAATTTAAGATTTTATTCATTTAAATCTATTTATTTTAATGCTATGTCCATTGTTGATTTGACTGCATGTACGTCTGTGTGAGGGTGCTGGATTCTCTGGTACAGGAGTTGCAGACAGTTGTGAGCTGTCATATGGGTGCTGGGAATTGAACTGAGGTCCTCTATAAGAGCAGCCAGTGCTTTTAACTGCTGAGCCATCTCTCCAATCCCCTCAGTTATTTTTAATGTTTGAGTTTTTATCTAAATGAATGTATGTATGTATATGCCTGGTGTGTGAGGAGGCCAGAAGTGGGGGGTCAGAGGTTATAGATGCTGTGAGCATTAAGTGGGTACTTGGAACAGAACCTGTGTCCTCTGCAAGAGCAGCAAATAGCCGTGATCATGAAGCATTTATGCCCAACTCGCTATTCCCAGACTTTTGTTTGTTCTTTCAAGATAGGATCTCATTTGTAGCCCTGGCTGTCCTGGAACTCACTATGTAGTCTTGGTTGGTCTCGAACTCCCAGAGACCTGGCAGCCTCTGCTTCCTCAGGGCTGGGATGAAAGGCATGGGCCACTACCCCGTGCTTTAGAAACTTGATCTTATTTTGGATTAACACTGAGATGAGGCAACATATTACATATATTAAATATCTAGACTCCTTTGGTTCTACATTTACTAGCTGTATAACCAACCACCTTCGATAAATTAACCACTTTAATGGCTACTGTTTCCTATCTAAAAAACGGGAATGATAATATCTCATGGGTTTTGGAGAAATAAAATAATGCCATATTTATAAAAACACATTACCAATGTCTAGAGTGTCTAGGTCACTGAGGACCTTGCATCTTTTTGATTCTTGCTGTCCTTGCCGCCTTCCTCTGTGGTCCTGAGGGTTCTCAGGGTCTTGTGAAGGCTCGGCAGGTCAGTGCCCCTTAGCCCTCTCTTTTGGACCCTTTGTGCATGTCTCCATCTCTCCTGCATGCCTATGGCTGTCTGTTCAAAGGACTCCCTTCTGCACGCACTTGGTCACAGCCGTAGTCCTACCACTGAACACAAAGCTGAACTTAGAGGGCCGACTTGGTAACAAACCAAGCTGGGGACAGATGTATTGATCGCTTGTGGGTCTCTATGGGAGCAGGGATTTGCTTGGCCCTTTTTCTGTCACACAGGTGAAGTCTTTTTTTTTTTTTTAATTAAAGATCTATTTATTTATTATATGTAAGTACACCGTAGCTGTCCTCAGACAAGAAGAGGTTGTGAGCCACCATGTGGTTGCTGGGATTTGAACTCAGGCCCTTTGGAAGAGCAGTCAGTGCTCTTAACCACTAAGCCATCTCACCAGCCCTTGGTGAAGTCTTTTTTTTTTTTTTTTTTTTTTTTTTTTTTGAGACAGGATTTCTCTGGGTAGCCCTGGCTGTCCTGGAACTCACTCTGTAGATCAGGCTGACCTCGAACTCAGAAATCCGCCTGCCTCTGCCTCCCAAGTGCTGGGATTACAGGTGTGCACCACCACCGCTCAGCAAGGTGAAGTCTTAAATATGTAAGCTATAAGAGAAAGGGACCCAATGGGGTAGTTGGCTTCCAGTGTGGACTTTCCAAAAGCATCCTCCCTCCCTCCCAGCCACCCCGGGCTATCCAGGCCTCAGGCAAATTTAGAACCCCATGTTTGTGAATGGTTCACAGCGCCACCTCTGAGGAAGTCTTAGGTGGCTGCAGACAGCTGACTGAGGACTTAATAGGATTTCTCTGCCTCTCTTTCAACTTAGTACAGAGAAAGGAAAAACAATCCCAGGAAGCAGCTAATATGGTTCATTTCCAGGTCACTCTTAGGGTCAATGCCCATCTACCATTGCCTCATACCGTCTATAGCTACCTAACGTTCAAGGGAACACTGACTGTACTCTATCATTTATAACCAGGGCAAGGTCGGGTGTGGTGGCCCATGCCTGTAATCCCAGCACTTGGAAAGAGAAGTAGGAGAAGTGCCCTGAATTTGAGGCTAGATTCCCATCTCGAAAAACCAAAACCCAAGCCAAAAAGGCCAGCCATGGTACTCACTTTTAATCCCAGCACTTAGGAGGCCTATAGGTGAGTTCCAGGCCAGCAAGGGCTACGTAGTGAAACCCCATCTCTACAAAAACCAAAACTCGAATCACCCAACAAAAACCATCGAGTGTTTAAAGTTTAATGCCATATTTTATATGAAACTCTATTAACAGTAACAACAACAACAAACCCTAGAAATAGAGTTAGCTAATATATTAAAAGATTTATAGAGGGGCTGGAGAGATGGCTCAGTGGTTAAGAGCGATTTATAGAGAAAGTTATACTGCATGAGAGAAAAAGTCCTGAATCCTATTCCTTGTTAAAAGAGCTTTTGAGGAGCTGGGAAGATGGCCCAGTGGGAAGGTGCTTGCTTTTCGTGTCTGTGACCCTAGCACGTGAGGAGAGAGGGTGAGAGGTAACAGGATCACAGGAATTCTCTGGCCAGCCAGTCTAGCCAACCGGTGAGTCCTAGGTTCAGTGAGATTCTCTCTCAAAGAGAGTGGAGAGTGAGAGGCGCAGATGTTGCGGTGTGGCCTCCATATGGATGGGTACACCACGCACCTGCACATGTCACACCCTTACCACTGAGCTACATTCTCGCTTTATAATTTTGATTTGGCATTAAAAAAAATAACTTTGCAGAGACAAAGCTCAGCTTTTTTTGGGGGGGGGGGGTTCGAGACAGAGTTTCTCTGTATAGCCTTGGCTGTCCTGGAACTCACTCTGTAGACCAGGCTGGCCCCGAACTCAGAAATCCACCTGCCTCTGCCTCCCAGAGTGCTGGGATTACAGGCGTGTACTATCACCACTCGGCTAAAGCTCAGCTTATAAATAATCTCTCTAATCAGTATAACTAACATGTTTTGTCTTTCTATTCCCTAATGTTAAATCCCTGAGATGAAGCACAACTTTTTAAGGTGTGTGTGTGTATGTGTGTGTAAGTCAGAGACTGAAGTTTATTGTCTTTCTCAATTGCCCTCCACCTCATTACTATTTTTATTTGTGTGTATGTGGTCACAAGTTTTTCATGGTGCATGTATGGGGGTCAGAGGACAACTCTTGGGACTCAGTTCTCTTCTTCCACTGTGTGCGTGCCGGGGATAGAATTCAGGCTGTCCTTTGGCTCTGCAGGGCAAATGCCTTTATCAGATGTACCATCTTGCTGTCTCAATTGAATCCTTTTTTGAACCTGAATTACCAAAAAAGCTGAATATTTTGTGATATGGTTTACTTAATGAATTATGAGGCTTTGTCTAATTAATGGGATCTACATTAATAAATGTAGCAACTAAAATCACGTGTATTAAGCCCTAGAGCAGTGGTTCTCAGCCTTCCTAATGCTGGACCCTTTAATACAGTTCCTCATGTTGTGGTGAGTCCCACAAAACTATTTTCATTGCTATTTCATAACTGTAATTTTGCTACTGTTATGAATCATAATGTAAATATCTAATATGCAGGATATCTGATATGTGACCCCTGTGGGGGTCTCAACCCACAGGGTGAGACACTCTGCCCTAGAGAGAACCAACAATAACTTAGTAATATTCTTTCCCAATACAAAATGTACCATGTTCCCATGGCCTAAAAAAGGCCATGCATTTTAAGGTGTGAGTAGTTTATTTAAAACAGCAAATCCAACACATTTAGATCAAAATCAATATATTCCTTGAATACTAACACCATCATTAAATAAAGTTCTTTTTAAAGAGAACAATGATCCATATTTCATTAGAACAAGTTTTTATTAACTTATAAAAAAACCCAGTACTCAAGCAGGGTATGGTGGCAAACGCCTGTAATCCTAGCACTTGGGAGGTAGAGGCAGGAGAATCAGGGGTTCACTGTCACCTTCTGCTACATAGTGGGTTCTAATCCAACCTAGGTTATCTAAGAGCCTGTCTCAAAAATCCAAACCAACCACTCAACCATAGACCCTCCAAAACCCCAGGACTCAGGGTGTCACCAATAAACTAAACTGGAAATACACCTGCATCAAAAGTGCTCTAGCCTCTAGGATATTCAGTCTCTTCTGAATTCTATTAGCTTATTCCGCACGATACTAATATATCTCTAATATATGCTTGGTATTAAAACTACAAATGTTGCATGGGGTGGTGGTGTCCCCACTACTCCAAATAAAGTATAAAAATATGTGTATATAGCTGGGTTGTATGTGTTATATAGCTAGGCTGTGGTGGCACATGCCTTTAACACCAGTACTAGGGAGGTGGAGGCAGGCAGATATCTGAGTTCGAGGCTAGCTTGGTCTACAGAGTGAGTTCCAGGACAGTCAGGGCTACACAGAGAAAGCATGTATCCAAAAACCAAAAACAACAATAACAAAACAAGAATGTTTAGTCTTAAGGGGAAACATACATATTCTTTATAGTGTTACATACAGTTCAACTTGTAATTTAGGAATAAGACTATACAGTCTTTTAGTCAGCTGTTAAGAACATGCATGTCTGGTGTCTTACAACCGTTGGTAACTCCAGCTAATCGGATCTAACATTCTCTTGCGGGATCCTTGCATACCTGCAGACACACACGTGCACAAATACACCGACACTCATACACATAAACAAAAATAAATCTAAAAAAAAGGGCTAGAGTTTTAATGGAGGCACCATTGCTCTAAATAGGAGAAAGCCTCATTAGCATTTGTTGCTCGAACTTTTTTTATTAGGCTGCAGACATTTTAAGAGTGCATTTTTTTTTTTGGTGGAGGGTGGAGCAAACTCATCCGCAAGGCTGCAGAGTGGACAGGAAGTAGCGGTTTTTAGTTATGTGCAAACTTGTGCCATGCAGGAGATGCTTGATAAAGTGTGCTCCGAGTTCTGGGTGGCATGTTCCCAGACTTTAGCGGGTAGTGACAGAAGCATGCTACCAGAACAGAGTTAAATGAGCGTATTCGAGCGAGCATGGGCTGGCTCGAGGTGCTAGGCGCCCACGCGAGGCCCGACCCACGGCCTGCAGCTTTGAGCACTTACCAGGCCAGGCCCAGGCTCGTCGCTAGAGACAGCAGACTGAGCCCGGTGCGGGGGTCCGCCCAGCCCGCGTCCCCCCGCGTCTCGGGTTTTTTCCTGCCATCACTCGGCTTCTCAGGCTCAGGGGCAGCAGCCACCTTGGGCCCCGGCTTCTTTCGGCTCTTCACTTCAGACATTGTCTGGAGTCCTGTAGATCTCGAAGCCAGGATGGCTTTAGAGGGGGACGGTGGGACGTGGCTGCAGAGCCGCATCGGAAGGCCCCGCCCCCTCAAGACAGTGTCCCGCCCCCAGGCGTCTTGCCCCGCCTCCGGGTTCCGCTACCAGACTGAGTCTGCTGGAAACTCGAACTCGCGGGTACGCGCAGGCTGCCGGGAGGAGCGGAGAGGGGGCGGGGCCGAGAGCGCCACGTCAAGCTGGGCGCGCGCCCGCGACTTAACTCCTCCCCCAACGCGCATGCGAGGACGCTCAACCAGGGTTGGCGGTCACGCGCCGGGTGGGGCGCGCGCGCGGCAGCGGCGGGCCCTGGGCGAGTGAATTTGCGTGCGCGGGCGCGCGCTGTGTGGACTGGGCGGGCCCAGCGGTGTTTGAGTGCTCCGCGGTCCGGAGGCAGAGACCTGGAGGCAGCTAGCGGAGCTGGCGGCTTTCTCCGCTCGAGGAAGGGTGTGAGAGGGGTGTGTGGGGGTCGGCAGCGAGCGGTGTGTGCCGTCAGCCACCGGGCGACGATCTGAGACGCTCGCGTCGGCTTTCTGAGCGGCGTCCGCTTCCCGCCCGGGCAGCTCCCGCCGGAGGGGGTGAAGCGGCGGCTGGAGGGGCCGTGTTTTTGTGTCCTGGGTCCGGATACCCTCCCCTGGTGCGATCCGAAGCAAGCCCACCGACGTGATCACCTCGACGCCGCTCGGGGATCCCGGGCATCCCCCCTGCGCCCCGAGCAGCTGATACCCAGGTGAGGTGTCAGGACCTGCCCGGGGCGCGGGGTCGCCGGAAGCCAGGCGGGAGCCAGAGCTGCTTTCTGGCAATCGATTCTCATCTGTGACCCTCCCTGGGCTGCTTTCTATCGATTATCATCTGTGACCCTCCCCCGGCTACTCTTCCCTGCACAGTTCCAGAGCAAAGGCTTGGGTAAGTTTACTGCCTCCCTCTCACCCTCCCCAACCCCGCCTTGGACAGGTTCTTTGCAAGTTGTGCTCCCAGGGACTGAAAGATCAGGGGACGCGGCATGTTTGGTAACCATCCTTCTGCTCCTGTACCAGGAAGAGAAATTATCTAAGGAGGAAGTAGACCACTGTTACTGTTTCCTGGGCAGACTTAGCTTTTATTTTGTGGTCTGTATCTCCGACTAGTTTTGACTTTCTGTTTTGATGTGGCCACAAAGAGGTGTGGCCGTGGGAATTTGCCCATAGTATTCCAGTTTGTGTAAAGTTTGAAAAAAGTTGTTTAAAACTTATGTATTTGAGTTCAGTAGAGAATTGGAACTTAGTTGCCAAGGAGTTCTTGTTTTTTGCTTAATTATTGGACATAACCAAAAATCCTTTCTTTACTGTAAGTTGAAAAACGTTTAGGAGTCTAAAAATGTTAGACTTGTCTCTGATCATTTCTTCTTCTTTGATTTGTCTTTTTTCTTCAGTTAGTTTCATTCCAGTTCTGGGCACACAAACGAATGACTTCTTTATTTTTGCAAGTGCTACATTTGATGACTTAAAGAGATTTTTTTTTAAAGATTTATTTATTTATTATATGTAAATATGCTGTAGTTGTCTTCAGACACACCAGAAGAGGGAGTCAGATCACACTATGGATGGTTGTGAGCCACCATATGGTTGCTGGGATTTGAACTCAGATCTTTTGGAAGAGTAGTCAGTGCTCTTAACCGCTGAGCCATTGAAGTTGAATAATACTCTCCCTTCTTCGGCACTCCGTATATTACTCTGTGCCCATTTCAGTTTTTGCAGTTACATTCTGATTACTTTTGTTGTTGTTTTGTTTTACTAGATTGTAAATTCAGGGATATGACCTAATTTTCTCTAGTCTTAGGAAGGGCTCAGTGTGTATGAGGGCAGAGATTATGGATCACTAATGGTAGATTGTTCACCACAGATAGTAAGGCAGTGAGTTCAATCTCCAGCACACACACACACACACACACACCCTCATATTGAAGCAATTATTACGCCTATTTAAGACATTCACAGTTTACTACAATGGAGGAGTTTTGTCAGTGCTTTTACAACTTGCAAACATTCAAAACTGAACTTTATACTCATGGAATAATTTTTGTTGTATTGTAGGGAAGTTGTTAGGAAATGAAAGAATCTTTCGGTAGAGCATAATATTCTTTGTTCGTTTCCTTGGTCCAAGAAATGACATCAGAGGGAATTTCCTGTGGTTCTCTGAATATATGCTTACTAATGAAGATCCGGGGCTGAGGTCCACTTTGAGAAGCCAGTATCGGCAATGCCACTTGGTTTTTAGGTTGGATAAAGGAAACAATGTGTTAAAGCATTAGGACTTAAGTATTACCGTAACTTTTACAGAACTTCAACCTAAGAAAAGGAAGAATTTTTACTGTAAAAAAAATTGACTGTAAAAAAAGTATGTATTGGAAAAATGGCAACACTTTATAAAATTACGAAGGAAGAAAGACAGACTCTTGCCATCAGTCTCTGGAATACTTTGATGAACGACTTGTGAGCATCTTCCTTATACAGTTACAGGACACAACAGGCTTTGTGTTAGTAGTCGAAGGCTTTGTTTGTTTGTTTCTTTTTTTGTTTTTGTTTTTGTTTTTTTGTTTTTTTGTTTTTTTGGACTTGTTTTTTTCGAGACAGAGTTTCTCTGTGTAGCCTTGGCTGGCCTGGAACTCAGAAATCTGCCTGCCTCTGCCTCCCAGAGTGCTGGGATTACAGGTGTGCGCCATCACTGCCCGGCTGAGGCTTTATTTCTAATTTTTAAATTAGCAGTGTCAGAAATATCTTTCCTTGTCAGCGTTGAGATACCATAGGATTTAAAATGGCTGTGTAATGTTCCATTTATAAGTCCTAATTGACGAATAATAATAAAAAAAAAATCTTGTTTTCTTTACCTTCCTTGATTGCCATCGACGTCACACATCCTGTCGCTTGTCGTGGCAGACATCTCGGTCCTTTGCCTCTAGCTGATGCGTGACCGTGAGGAGAGAAAGAAACCCGAGGGACCATGGACGCAAAGGCCCGCAACTGTTTGCTTCAACATAGAGAAGCGTTGGAAAAGGACATCAAAACGTCCTATATCATGGATCACATGATCAGTAATGGCGTCTTAACAGTCGTAGAGGAGGAAAAGGTCAAAAGTCAGGTAAAAGCCCCTGAGTGCTTTCACATTAAAAAAAATTATTTATTTATTTATTTGTTTGTTTATTTATTTATTCATTTAATGTTGATCACACTGTTGCTATCTTTGGACACACCAGAAGAGGGCGTCGGATCCCATTACAGATGGTTGCGAGCCACCGTGTGGTTGCTGGGAATTGAATTTACGCCAGTCTTCGTTAATTTGTGCTGCAAACATATTCGTTGGTACATTCTTACATGATTCGATTTTTTAATTTTTTTTCAGGCCACTCAATATCATCGAGCAGCTGCTTTGATTAAAATGATACTTAATAAAGACAACTGTGCCTACATCTCGTTCTACAACGCTCTGTTGCATGAGGGCTATAAAGACCTGGCCGCCCTTCTGCATAGCGGCCTTCCTCTTGTGTCTTCTTCCAGCGGCAAGGATACGGACGGCGGAATAACTTCCTTTGGTTTGTATTGCCATATTGCCACGCTCTAGACTACAGTGCTTGCGGCTCTGACTGTAGTTAA
Organism: Apodemus sylvaticus; assembly: GCF_947179515.1. Lineage (NCBI taxonomy): Eukaryota > Metazoa > Chordata > Mammalia > Rodentia > Muridae > Apodemus > Apodemus sylvaticus. Next base: position 44,231,716 of record NC_067491.1, read on the forward strand.
ATGGCTGGAGAGTGTATTTCAGTTCATGGGCCAATGTATGTGCCAAAATATTTTAAGTTCAAATTTTTCCTTTTTTAACTTTTTTTTTTAATGATTTATTTATTATATCTAAGTACATTGTAGCCATCTTCAGATGCACCAGAAGAGGGTGTCAGATCTCTTTACGGATGGTTTGAGCCACCGTGTGGTTGCCGGGATTTGAACTTAGGACCTTTGGAAGAGCGGTCAGTGCTCTTAACCACTGAGTCATCTCTCCAGCCCTTAAGTTCAAATTTAAGTATTTATTTGTGTTCATGTTAATCCATTTTCTTTTTCCTGCCCAGTGAAGGTAGTAGCCTGTGTACCCTAAATTATAGAGCTAATAAGAGCTTTTATAGGGCCTTAATTATTTTTACTTGTCTGTTTATATAGAGCTTATAGAACAGGAAAATAATTTTTACACGTCTATATTCTTTCAAAAAATAACTTCCATTTTCTGTCCGCATGTTTCACCTGCATGTGTGCCGTGCCCCATGTGTATGCCCAGTGTCCTCAGAGGCCAGAAGAGGGCATTGGATCTTTTTTTTTTTAATTTTTTTTTTTAAATTTAATGTATGAGTGTTCTGCTGCATATACATCCACTGTCCAGAAGAGGGCATCAGATCTTCTTATAATGGTTGTGAGCCACTGTGTCATTGCCGGGAATTGAACTCAGTTCCTCTGGAAGAGCAATCAGTGCTCTTAACCACTGGGCCATCTCTCCAGCCCAGGAGTGTATATTTTTAAAAGGAGCTTCATAAACATTGTTTCCTTTACATCCTTCCCAGTCTTTCTCCCATCCCCCGCCCCCATCCTTCGCAGTCTTATAGAGGTTTTTTTTAAAACACATTTGGTTAAAGCGTGTGCTCTGGTGCTCACGTCTGGTTCACACTCTCACACTTAGCAGCAAGTGCCTTTACCTGCTGAGCCGCTTTATTGCCCCCTTCCCTTCCCTTCTTTCTTTTTGTGAACTGTATACCCCCAGTCTATCCCAGCATTCAACAATGACAAAAGAGGGTCAGGGGGTAACAGTGTGTGGAAGGCAGGAAGAGATGGAGGCTTCCATCGTGCGTGGCGATCTTGGAGAGTATGTGCTTCCTCTTGTTCTCCGTGTACTGACGCAGCGGACGGGTGTGAAGTTCATATTCTAGTCATCCTATTTTGAACATCGAGGTTAAGCCGTTGGCCCTGCTTGCCTGGGTTTTATGGGAGGATTACTCAAAAAGTAGTCGCTTCAAAGTCTCGTTCATTCATGCTTGTCTTGGATTTCAGTGCGGACTGTGCTGTGCGAAGGCGGAGTGCCACAGAGGCCCGTGATTTTCGTTACTAGGAAGAAGCTGGTCAATGCGATTCAGCAGAAGCTCTGGAAATTGAACGGAGAGCCAGGGTGGGTCACCATATATGGGATGGCAGGCTGCGGCAAGTCTGTATTAGCTGCGGAAGCTGTTCGAGACCACTCCCTCTTAGAAGGTAAGCGCCATCACCACCACCTGGACTCTGCCTTTCAAGATGTTGTTTGTATTTGAACACTGTAGTTTTGTAGTTATTGTTGCTTTTAGGTATTCCTGTTACTGCTGGTAATAAAGTACTACAAACTTAGTGACTGTAAATGACATACAGCTCTTGTCTTTTTTTTTTTTTTTAAGATTTATTTATTTATTATGTATGCTATGTTCTGCTTGCACGTATGCCTGCACACATAAGAAGGCTTCAGATCTTACTGTAGAGGTTGTGAGCTACCACATGGTTGCTGGGAATTGAACTCAGGACCTCTGAAAGAGCAGCTGGTGCTTGTAACCGCAGAGCCATCTCTCCAGCCCCAGGAAAGAGTGTCTTAGAAACTCATTTCTTTATTGATTTATGATATGTGAGTACACTGTCACTGTTTTCAGACACCAGAAGAGGCATCAGATCCCATGGCAGATGGTTGTGAGCCACCATGTGGATCCTGGGATTTGAACTCAGAACCTTTGGAAGAGCAGTCGGTGCTCTTAACCACTGAGCCGTCTCTCCAGCCCCTAGAAACTCATTTCTATCAATGACTCTCCTGGTGAATGGTTTTTGCATGTATTTGGTAGCTGATATTAATTTAAACAATTCCACTTCACTTTTTAAAAAATCAAAAATTGCCGGGTGGTGGTGGCGCACACCTGTAATCCCAGCACTCTGGGAGGCAGAGGCAGGCGGATTTCTGAGTTCGAGGACAGCCTGGTCTACAGAGTGAGTTCCAGGACAGCCAAGGCTACACAGAGAAACCCTGTCTCGAAAAAACCAAATCCAAAGAAAATCCTAAAAAATTAAAAATTGTATTACTTATTTGTATGCGCGCAAACGTATGGGTATGCTACAGGATTTGTGTACCACGGCATGCGTGTGGAGGCCTGAGAACGCTTTGTGGGTATTGGTTCTCTCCTTGCACAATGTGGGTTCCCGGGATAAAACTCAAGTGCTTAGGTTTGGCAGCAAGCATCTCACCCTCTGATCTCAGTTCTTCCATTTCTATAAGTATTTCTCTTTTTTGCTTTCTCTTTTTCTTTTCATGCATTGCCCTGGCTAGGGTTGCTACTGCTGTGATGAAATACATGACCAAAAGCAACTTGGGGAAGAAAGGGTTTACTTGGCTTACACTTACTGTTCATCACTGAAGGAAGCCAGGACAGGAATGCAAACGGCAGGAACCTGGAGGCAGGAGCTGATGTTAGAAGCCGTGGATAGATGCTGCTTACTGGCTTGTTCATCATGGCTTGCTCAGCCTGCTTTCTTATAGAACCCAGGACCACAGCCCAAGGGTGGCATGACCTATGTTATCCAGGCTGGGCCCTCCCTCATCAGTCCTTAAGAAAATGCCCTACATGCTTATGTCTTATGGAGACATGTTTTAAAGAGGTTCCCTCTTCTCAAATGACTTGAGCTTGTGTCAAGTTGACATAAGACTATCCAGCATATGCATATGTTTGTGTGGCATTTGTGTGTGTGTGTGTGTGTGTTTGCATACATGTGTGGATACACCAGTGTGAGTGTGTATGTGTGTATGAAAGCTAGAGGTCAACATTGGTTTCCTTTGGTCCACTTCATATGCTGAGGCAGGGTTGCCCACTTGAAGCCAGAGCTCACTGGGTAAGTGGGTATAGCTAGCCAGTTCGCTCTGGGGATCTGTCTCTGCCTCTTGAATACTGGGATTATAAATGAGCCACTTGAACCACTTGGTACGTCCGTGAATGCCAGGGATCTGAAGTCAAGTCCTCATGCCTGTAGCAAGTGCTTTTACCTCCTGGGCCCACTCTTCAGCTCCCCTTTTCCATTGGTCGTCTGGTAACTGACTGTCTTTTTTTGTTGTTGTTGTTGTTGTTATTTTGTTTTTATCGAGACAGGGTTTCTCTGTGTAGCCCTGGCTGTCCTGGAACTCACTCTGTAGACCAGGCTGTCCTCGAACTCAGAAATCCGTCTGCCTCTGCCCCCCAGAGTGCTGGGATTACAGGCATGCACCACCACCGCCCGGCAACTGACTGTCTTAGTTAGGGTTTCCATTGCTGTGAAGAGGGACCATGCGAAGACAACTCTTAGAAAGGATAATAAGTTAGGGCTGGCTCATAGGTTCTGAGGTTCAGTCCATCATCATGGTGGAAGCATGCCAAAGTCCAGGCAGGCGTGGTGCTGGAGGAGCTGAGAGTGAAGACTGGCTTCTAGGCGGGTAGGATGGATGTCTCAAAGCCCACCCCCCGAAAGTGACACATTTCCTCCAACAGGGCCACACCCCCTCCCCTAATAGTGCTATTCCCTGGGCCAAGCATCTTCCAACCACCACACTGACTTTCCTTTCTTCAGACGCTCCTTTATGCAGTCAATATTTGAGAGCCTACTGTGTGACTGACAGTTTCAGGCGTGGGAGATCCCAAAAGAAGTCTGTGCATTTGAGGGATTCATTCCTAGTCTAGTAGGGGAACAGATATGTGATCAAATTACTGTATATATGAAAAACTGAAAGGTAGAAAATATAGGGTATGTGATGGCTATACATTTTTAAAAAAGATTTATTTATTTAATATGTATGAGTGCTCTGTTTTCAGACACACCAGAGGAGGGAATCAGATTCTATTACAGATGGTTGTGAGCCAACATGTGGTTGCTGGGGGTTGAACTCAGGACCTCTGGAAGAGCAGCCAGTGGTACAAAGTTAGAAGGAAGGAATGCTTACTTTCTAGAGCAAGAGGTGAGTTTCCTGAATGAGATGGCATTTAGCTAAGTTTTAGAGAAAGAATAAAAGTTTGCTAGGCAGACTAAGAATGGGGGATCTGGGAAGTAGGAAGGGTGGTGTGAGGTCAGTGGAGAGGTAAGATGTGGTGGGCAGAAGAAGGTTTGGATTGGCTTGGCAGGGTTCTGATGATATTCGCCAGGAATACCACTACCCCAGTGTTTGACTTCCTTCATTCTTTTATGATTTCTAACAATATTAAATTTTATGTGTGTGTAGCTATGTATGTGTGTATTCACACGTGAGTGCACATGTGTGAAGGACGGAGGATGGTGAGATTTGGTTCTCTCTTTCCATTGTGTGGTTCTGGGGATCCGAACTCAGGCCGTCAGGTTTGGCTGTTAACGTCTCTATGTCTCGCCAGCTCCTTCATTTTTTAGTGAGTCCTGTTAACATTTGCAGGGAATTCAAAGGCAGTTTCTGACTTGTAGTGATCACTTTAAAAGTACCCGTCTTAATCAGTGATCATGGTGGTTTAAAGGGCACATTAAGTGGATGAAGTAATAAGCCTGTAAGAGATTAGCAAGGTAGAGTTTAGGGCACATCTCTGTGCACAGGAGGATTTAGTTTATAACTTCTTAGGCTTTCTTGGCAGTGTTGATGGCAGTTCGACAGGATGCCCAGCCTTTAGCTCTTAGGTTTTCTTTTCTGTTATAAGATACTTTTCTTGGCACTTCCAGCTCCTTGAAAGTCCCCAGAGCCTTGGAATGTTTTTTTAAACCTCTTCAGCTGCATGGTTGTGGTGGCTCATGCCATTATTCCAGCACATAAGAGGCAGTGGTAGGTAGATCTGAGTTCAAGAACAGCCTCGTCTAATAGTGAGTTCTTGGGTAGCCAAAGCTCTACAGTGAGATCCTGTCTAAAACAAAACAAAACAAAACCTTAATAAACGACTGCAGAATTATTTATTAAAGATATTTTAGGATAAAATGGATGTAAGTTCCTTTATTGTAAAGAATTATGTTTTCATTTCAATTTCATTATGAACTTTTTTTGTTTGTTTTTTGTTTTTCAAGACAGGGTTTCTCTGTGTAGCCCTGGCTGTCCTGGAACTCGCTCTGTAGACCAGGCTGACCTCAAACTCAGAAATCCGCCTGCCTCTGCCTCCCAGAGTGCTGGGATTACAGGCATGTGCTGCGCCGCCGCCACCACTACTCGGCTGCATTTTTTTTTTAAGATTTATTTATTTCATTTATAGGAGTACACCATAGCTGTCTTCAGACACACAGAAGAGGGCATCAGATTCTATTACAGATGGTTGTGAGCCACCATGTGGTTGCTGGGAATTGAACTCAGGACCTCTGGAAGAGCTGAGCCATCTCTCCAGCCCTTATGATGAACTTTTAAAAAGTGTATTTTTAAATAGTACCTCATTTAAGTTGCTTTATCTGATGATGAACTTTCAATTTTAGAGGTTAAAAGTGAATAATAACTTACAGGATTAGTAGCTTAGGAAATATATAATAAACCACTCTGTGTGTGTGTACATGAGTGTACATGCATGTACAAATGAGTGAACATGTATGTACATGTATGTACATGTGTACACATGCATGTACACGTGTACTTGTGTGTCTCCATATGTGTATGCATGTGTGTACATGTGTGTATGAATGTGTGAACATGTGTGTGTATATTTGTGGACATGTGTGTGTCTCTCTGTGTGTATGTGAGCATGTGTGTGCACATGTACCTGTGGAGGCCAGAGGTCAACATAAGGTATCCTCTTTAATTGTTCTCTCCTTTATATTTTGAGACTGGGTATTCACTGAACCCAGAGCTCAGTGACTGAGCTACTGGCCAGTCTTTCTCTTTAGATTTCAGGCATGCCCTGTTGCATCCTGTCACACCTGGCTTTTTACATCGGTGTTAGGGGTTAAATTTAAGTCCTCTTGGTTGATGTTTGTGTAAGTACCTTACCAACAGAGCCATCTTTCCTGTCTCTAGCCACTTTGCTTTGAGAAAATATCAGATACAGTAGTAATTCTTCAGTACATCTGAGTGTAATTCATATCCCTCGTATACTTTTGTGAGATCCAAGTGCTGGGATTCATTTTTAAGTAGACTAGTTTTCTTTTGAAAGTTTAACTTTTTGCTCTATGGGGTGTGTGTGTGTGTGTGTATAATGTCAGCATATCTTTAAACCAATTACAGTTGTGTGTGTGCACTCGTGTGCGCACTATGGTGCCTCTCCTGCCGTGTGGATTTCAGAGGCTGAGCTGAGGTCAGGTCTGGGCCTTACTCACTGAGCTATATTGCCAGCCCTCTTCTGTTTTGATAATTTGAAAGCCTTTTCCATAGGCTGCTTACTTATTTATTTCTATCCTTTCCAGAATTTCCTTGATGCTGTTAGATTATTAATTGCTAGCAGAAAAACATCATGTCAAAATAGAATGAGACCTCTTTCCCCCACCCCCCTGAATAAAGGCAGCTTTTCTTTGAATACATTTCTCCGAATGAATATGTGTACAAGCCTCATTCAAGGCTAAATTGCTCCCTCTTGTGCCCACAGTTAAGTTAAGATGTTTAGATTCTTCCTAAAATGTAGAAATAACAGCTCACCATTTAACTGAATGCTGTGCTGTCATGGTAGATTTGTAGATCAGTAGAGCATTTATAGCATTTGTTTTTCTTGCATATATGCTTATAATGAATGCTCCATTGTAGTTTTTTATTTTATTATTATTTTTTTAATTTAATTTAATTTTATTTTTTTGGATTTTGGTTTTTTGTTTTTTGAGACAGGGTTTCTCTGTATAGCCCTGGCTGTCCTGGAACTCACTCTGTAGACCAGGCTGACCTCGAACTCAGAAATCTGCCTGCCTCTGCCTCCCAGAGTGCTGGGATTACAGGCGTGCGCCACCACCGCCCGGCTCCATTGTAGTTTTAAATTTAGAATAGGAAGGCTTTAACCTAAGAAAATGATACTTAATTGTGAAAGAGTTTACCAAGTAGCTCCAGTAAGATACTTTTTAGTTTTTTGAAATTCTGGGACAATTTAAGAAATAGTAAAGTGGAAAACACACTTTTTTTTAGAGTTACAAATTGAACTATTACAAAGGTAGAATTTTTTATTTAAAAAGAAGTAAAAGTAAAAGTAAGCTAAGTGTGAAGGTGTATTCAGGAGTCCGAGGCAAGAGCATTGGGAGGTTGAGGCTGATGTAGGCTGCAGGGTGAGATGCTGTCTCAGAAACACCCAATAAGATAGCTGGCCTAGCTCGGTGGGTAGAGGCCTTGGCTAGTATACCTAATGCCTGGGTTCAGTCACCAAACAGAGAGGTAGCAAAAGAAGTCACAGCTGTCTTCATTTGCCAGTGTCCTAAATTCTAAGTCTCACCTCAGAGGTTATCTTGGTGAACAGCTTGGTGTGAATTTTTAGAATGTTTTCAGTGTGTTTCCAAATGTACGCACACAGACCACAGCCATAGGACCTACTGCTTCATCCTAGTGGAGAACTTCTGGAAGTTTCTACAAGTCCAGTGGTAGGATTTCTTCTCTATCTTCTTCTAAGATGCATTAACCGTACCTTACTTTTCAACCTTGTCTTTTTTTTTTTAATCCTAATTTTTTAGTTAGTGTATAAAATAGTGAGCTTTTAAAAAAATATTTTTAGTCAATTATTTGTTTATTTTGAGGTAGAGACTCACTGTATAGACCAGGCTAACCTTGAACTCATAGAGATCTGCCTGCTTCTTCCTCCTGAGTGCTGGGATTAAAGGTGCGTTCCACCATGCCCGGAGGTTTTTTTAAAAAATCAAATTATTTGTGTGTGTGTGTGTGTGTGTGTGCCTGTGGATGTGCATAGTGCGCATGTGGGGGTCTGAAGACAACTTAGTGAAGTCCATCCTCTCCTTCTACCCTTCTGTGGGTTTCGGGGATCAAACTCAAGTTGTCAGACTTGTGCGCCAATCACTTCGACCTGCTGTACTGTCTCGCCTGATCAGATAGCGAGCTGCAGTGGGTGTTGTGTGTGCGAGTATCCCCTCTTCCGTTTCCTTCTTAACACCCTTGCCCTTTGCTTGGCCTCTCGCTCTCCTCAGTAGTCTTCTCTCACTTCAGGTGGATTCAGTTCCTCTTGTCTCCCCCTCTCCCTTTCTCTTCTCCCCTCCCTTCTCCCCTCCCCTCCCCCTTCCCTCTCCCTTCCCCCTTTCCTCCCCTCCTCTCCTAGGCTTTTCAGGATAGGGTCTCTCTCCGTAGCCTTGACTGACCTGCAACTCACTCTGTAGACCAGGCTGGTCTTGATCCAGCTCCCTCTGCCTCCCAAGTGCTGGGATTAAAGTCATGTGCCACCACTGCCCAGCGCCCTCCCCCCCCACAAACACACACATAAATTGAAGGAATTGAAACTTTTTTTTTTCTGGATTTTTACAGGATTTCTCTGTAGCCCTGGCTGTCCTGGAACTCACTCTGTAGACCAGGCTAGCCTCGAACTCAGAAATCCACCTGCCTCTGCCTCCCAGAGTGCTGGGAGTACAGGCGTGTGCCACCACCGCCCGGCAAATCTGCTTTTTATAAGTGAGAGAGAAATGTAGTGTTTGTCTTTCACAGTTGAGTTCATTTTGCTTTAGATCTTGATCTCCAGTTTCATATATTTTCCTGTAATAATAATGTAATAATTCCATTGGCGTATATGCCGCATGTTCTTTACCAGTTTGCGTGTTAACAGATCTCTGGGCTGGTTGCATATCTTGACTGTTGTGAATAATGCTGCAGCAAGCATGGATGTGCAAGTGTCTCTGTGGTGTGGTACCTTAGAATCCTTTAGGTATATATCCAGGAGTGGTAAGCTGTACCACATGGTACAGAACTCCATAGTGATTTCCACAGTGATTTCCAGCCCCAGTTTGCCTTCCCGACTCCCCTACATCCTCCTCTGTGTGTGCTGTTTCCCAAGCGCCGGATTTATGTAATAGCTAGGAACCACCACTCCAACTAGGTTTTAAAAATTTATTTATTTGGGATGGAATCTTGCTATGTAGTCTGTACTAGTCTTGAGCTTGTAATTCTCTTGCCTCTTTTATTTAAGTTTTTAAAAATTTACGTAGTCTGGGGCTAGAACAATGGCTCAGCAGTTTAGAGCACTAACTGCTCTTCCAGAAGTCCTGAGTTCAATTACCAGCAACCACATGGTGCCTCACAACCATCTGTAATGGGATCCAGTGCCCTTTTCTGGTGTGTTTGAAGACAGCTACAGTGTACTGATATACATAAAAAAAACCAAATCTTTGAAAAAAATTAGTCACTTAAGTATACTCTGTAAAGAGTTAAGATGTTTTTGTTCTGGATATATAGAAATAAAATACATATTAAGATATGTTGTTTAATTAGCAATAATTCTAACAGTAATAATAAAAAATAGACATTTTTGTAATTGCTTACTAGTTGAAAGTTTGATATTTATAAGGAACTTTCAGAAGTGTAACACTAATAATTCTGCCTGATATTCAGTTATTTATTTGTTTATTTATTTCATTTTTTTTGAGACAAGGTATCTCTGTAGTCCTGGCTGTCCTGGAATGTCCTTTGAGTATAAGGCTGGCGTCAAACTCACAGACATTTGCCTGGCTATGCCTTTTCAGTGCTGAATTAAAGGCATATGCCGTCACACCTGGCTTATTCTTTTTTTGAAGTGCATTTCTTTATGTAGACTAGGCTGACCTTGGGCTCACAGTGATCCTTCTGCCTCTGCCCCCTGAGTGCTGGGATTAAAGGCGTGTGCCGCCATGCCTATCACCTTTTATATCACATTTCATGTTCTATTTATATTACTGCAAGGCAGTATTTATATTACTGCAGTAAGTAGTGGCATTGCAGTACAACAGATTTGGGGACTGGGGAATGGTGTGCTAGAAGTGTGGAGCTGGTAAGCTCTGGAGCTGCACTGACGGCTCTCAGAGGACCACAGTGATACACGGTCTGTTTGTGGGTGCTGTTTGTTCTCTTTAAACATTATCTGTTTTTATTTTATGGTGTGTGTTTTGCCTACATGTATGTGTATACACCACGTGTCTGTGCCTTAGATGCCAGAGAGGGAGTCAGATCCCCTATAGCTGGAGTTAAGGAAGGCTATGAGCTGCCATGTGGGTGTGGGGACCATGCCTGGCCCTCTGTAAGAGCAGCGTGCACGCTTCTTCAGCCTCGGTGTTATTTGTTCTTAACTGGATGATTTTTTTTTATAGTGTTAGAAGATACTTCTGGTTGTCAGTATTGATAGGGAGAACCGTACTAGCATTCCAGAGTGGGGACCAGGAGCCTGTCAATCATCCTAGTTTGTATGGTGAAATCCCTCCCAACAAATACCTCAGCCCTGTATGTGAAGGACACTGACTCTGAGAATGGTCCTTAAAATGCAGTGATCTCTGGGAACAAAGAATATGCAAATCTGCTTGGTAAAGAAAAAAAAAATTCCCTGAAAGCCTCAGATACCATTCTAACTTAAAACCATCATTTTTTTTTTAAAGATTTTTTTTTTTTAGATTTTTTAGATTTTTTTTTTTTAGATTTATGTTTGTAGCTCAGCAATAAACTATCAAAATTCATAGCTTGACTCAGGAGAAGGTAAAGATAGGAGATAGAAGATTGGTATGTATTCAGAGGGGCTCTCGCTCCGAAGCCTTACATTCCTTTGTCTTTTCCTTATTAGGTTGTTTCTCAGGGGGTGTGCACTGGGTTTCCATCGGAAAACAAGACAAATCTGGGCTTCTCATGAAGCTGCAGAATCTTTGTACGCGGTTGGATCAAGAAGAGAGCTTCTCTCAGAGGCTGCCACTTAATATTGAGGAGGCCAAAGACCGCCTCCGTGTCCTGATGCTGCGCAAACACCCAAGGTACGCGTGATCAGATGGAGTTAGTGTACACGGTCTACTGACATTCCTAGAACACCAGAATACCATGTCCTTTCCCCAGAGCCACTGCTTCCCTGTTGTTCTCTCTTGTAAAAAAGGAAAGTGGCCACTACTTGGTCTAAATTGCACATTTTTGCATCTTATTTTTTAAAAACATTTATTTATTATTATATGTAAGTACACCGTAGCTGTCTTTGGACACACCAGAAGAGGGCATCAGGTCTCATTACGGATGGTTGTGAGCCATCATGTGGTTGCTGGGATTTGAACTCAGGACCTTTGGAAGAGCAGTCAGTGCTCTTATCCGTTGAGCCATCTCACCAGCCTCTGTTTTTACATCTTATTGATTGCATTGTTTCCTATGTGTCATTGTACACTTTTGAGAATTACAATTTATAGTTGGTGAGTGGTCTTTGTTAGAAAATACAAACTTCCTGCTTTGGATATACTGTGTCTACTGGATAAATATAGAACAAGAAAAAAAATTTAAGCTACTAGGTAAAGACTGAGAAGGACAAGAAGGCAGGATTTCTTATTTTTGAGGAGTTGGAGAGTGAACACACGACTTCATACATGTTAGGCACATGTTCTACCACTGGGCCATATCCCGTGGAAAAAGGATTTATTTTATTTTAAAATCTATTATTATTTGTATTTGTGTCTGTGTGTGTCTGTCTGTCTGCTTCGGCTTGTGTTTGGATAGAAGACAACTTGCAGGAGTTGATTCTTTCTCCCATGGATTCTGGGATTTGAACTTAGGTCTGACTCAGCCCTCTGTCCTGAGAACTATGTGTGATGTGTGCACGTGTGTGCATGTGTACTCATGTGTGCATCTGAGGAGATCAAAGCACTTGTCAGCTGTCTTCCTCGATATCTCTCTCTCTGCCTTATTACCATGATCTTGGGTCTCTTAGAGAACCTATAGGTTGTGGGTTGTTTGGCCAGACTAGTGTTTAACAGATCCCAGTGATCACATCCTTTCTGCTGCACGTCAGCTACTGGAGCGATCCCATGAACCCCTGGTCTGGTTACTTCTCAGTTGCTGTGAGAAACCTCTATGACGAAGGTAATCTGTAGAAGAGAATTTCTTTTTGGGCTTACAGTTTCCGGAAGTTAGGGTCTGTGATGGCAGAGTCAAGACATGGCAGTAGAACAACTGAGAGTTTTGTCTCTAAAAATAGGAGGCAGAGGCACACTGGGATTTACAATTCGATACCTCACTGGTTGGCTCTGGTGAAATACTTCCTCCACAAGGCCACACCTCTTCACAAATAGTTTTCCTAACTAGGGACTAAGTATTGGATGAGCCTATGAGGACCATTGTCATTTAAACCACCACGCCCTATAACCTTTGTTACGGACATGCCCACAAGTGTCCAGAGTTTGACTATAGCTGAAGAAATGTGTACACACACTACATTACTAATCCACATAAAACCAGAGTCAAGCTAGCCTGCCTGGCTAGCACTGGAAGACACAGGAGGAAATCGTTTATTGTAAAAGTTGCTAGAGGCAGCTGGTCTACCAGAAGCACAAATCCCAACATAAGGACACAAAAGCCATGACAAAGCATGGTAACATGATGCCTCTTACGGGATATAATAGCCTGTTAGCAATAGGAGAAAATGAAGCTGACAAACTCCCGAAAATGAATTCAAGATAATGATTTTAAGGAAACTCAATGAGATAGATAGGAGAGAATACAGAGTAGAATTAAGAAATTAAGACTAAGTACATGATCTTATTCAGAAAGTAAATTTCTGAATAAGAAATTTAACAGGTAGAAGATGGTAGTGTGGAGTCCACCTAAGTCAATAAAATGATTAAAAATAACATTGAGGGGGCTGGAGAGATGGCTTAGTTAAAGAGCACTCGCTGCTCTACCAGAGGACCCTGGTTCAATTCCCCACACCCACATGGCAGCTCACAACTGTCTGTAACTCCAGCTCTAACACCCTCACTCAGACATACGTGCAGGCCAAACAGCAACACACATGAAATAAAAATAAATTAAAAAAAAAAAACTTTAAGAAAATACAATTGAGAATCTGAGACTGTATCAGAAAGAAGGATTTCTGAGCCTCATGCTCAGTCTTTTGGAATAACTCAGCCAGGCCCAGGGGTTATGATGCACACATGTGATCCCAGGAGGCACAGGAAGGGGGATGGGAGTTTGAGGATAGCCTAGACTATAAAGTGAGACTCTGTCGTAATGACAAAGACAAATGTTAAATAGTCACGGGGTTTGGCCCAGGGGATAAGGGAGCTTGGCGCCCCTCTGTCTCCCGTGGCGGAAGGAGAGAACTGACTCCTGCAAGTTGTCCTCTGGCTTTTATGTGCTTGATATGGCACAACATAGGAGAAAGCAAAATTGACATATTTCTGAAAATGAGTTAAAGATAATGATTTTAAAGAAACACACATAAATAAATAGATAAATAAAAAATATGCTAAATTAAGACAAAATAAATAAATAACTAAAAAGACAAAATTGATCTCAAAAAGCAACAAGAAGCCAGGCACGATGGTGATGTCCTTCTTTAATCCCAGCACTTGGGAGGCAGAGTGCAGGTGGATCTCTATGAGTTTGAGGCCAGCCTGGTGTACAGAGCAAGTTCCAGGACAGCCAAGGGTACATAGAGAGACCCTATCTTAAAAACACAAAGAAACGGGGCTGGAGAGATGGCTCAGCGGTTAAGAGCACTGACTGCTCTTCCGAAGGTCCTGAGTTCAAATCCCAGCAACCACATGGTGGCTCACAACCATCCCTAATGAGATCTGACACCCTCTTCTGGTGTGTCTGAAGACAGTTACAGAGTACTCATCATATATATGTAAAATAAATAAAATCTTTAAAAAAAAAAAAACACAAAGAAAAAAGAACTTCCCTAGAACCACTGTTCTTCAGAAATGAAAGGCAAATAAGTTCTTTCCAAGTAAACTGACTTAATTAGCACTACCAGCCCAGCCCTGGAAGACAGATCCTTAAGGCAGTCCTGCACTAGATGGGAAAGGATAGCTATCTCACAGAAGCATGGGAAAGCCCACCACTCACTGATGGAGCGTTCACGGAATGAGAATCACTCAGCATACCACAAAGGAGAACAACCCAGCTGCAAACCCTTTGGTCTGCAGGGCTGACCTGCCTGCAGGGTAAGCCAGCACTGTTGGTAGGAAGCCCGTGGGAGCAACCCCTGTCTGATTGGATTGAAGGCCCACCCCCAAGGTTTCAAAAGCCCACGCCAGGGCAAGTGTGTGGTTCTCTGCCTGCTGCCTGTGGATAAGGATGTAGAGCTCTCAGCTGCTCTCCCAGTGCCACGCCTGTTTGTCATGGTGACAGTGACAAACTCTGAAACTGTCACCAAGCTTCTTAGGAGCTCTTCTAGGCAGGTCTTATAAAAGAAAGTATGGAAACCATTCTGACATTGTTTACATGACCAAGAACCTGACCCAGGGACCTAGGAGAAAATCAAATACTATTGTTCTGCTAAAAGAACATAGCAGTAAAATGACTCCTAATGACTCTGCAATACTCATCCATCAGTGTTGTGCTCAACCACGATCAGAGAAGTTTCCTCCTGCAGTAGATGGGAACCAGCTCAGACTCACTGCAGAGACACTGCTGAGAGACCTTGGGGCACTCGGTCCTAAGTGGGAGGTATCCATCCAATCTCTCCCCTCAGGATTCAGGGACCTCCGTGGAAGAGGAAACAAAAACATCATAAGAGCCAGAGGGAGTAATGCAGGACAGCACCAACACAGGCCTCTGGGCACAGCAGGATCACTGCACACAAGCAGTCCAGTTAGTGAGAGTGAGAGCATTAGCTTCTTCAGCGCCAGCCTGCCTTGGTGTGTCACTGCTACACCACGTCCTTACACCAGTTTTCTGGCTTGGGAGAGCTGTGGGCTTCCCTTGAGGCTTGAGATCGCCAGTCTTGTCCAGAGGCCTGTCTGCTTTACCTTGTGATTTATTTCTTCTCCTGCCTAGGAAGCTGTGGTGGAGTGTGCACTGTTTCTTATTTTATTTCCTCTGTGTTAGCCGCCTTCTTTTTTTTTTTTTAAATTTTTTTTGGCATTTTTGAAAAATTATTTTATTGTTTTGTGTGTATTAGTATTTTACCTGTATATACTATATGTGCAATATGTGTGTGCTTGGTGCCTGTGGAAGCTAGAAGAACGCCTGGATTTCCCTGGAACTACAAATACTGACTGCTGTTAGCTGCCCCATGAGTTCTGGGGTCAAACCTGATCTTCTGTAAGACTGGCCAGTTCTTTTAATTGCTAAGCCATCTTTTCCAGTTCTGTTTTATTTCATTTTATTTATTAATTTTAATTTATTTTTATTTAATTATTTAATTAATTAATTAGTTATTTAGTTTTTTTTCCGAGACAGAGTTTCTCTGTGTAACCCTGGCTGTCCTAGAACTCACTCTGTAGACCAGGCTGGCCTCGAACTCAGAAATCTGCCTGCTTCTGCCTCCCAAATGCTGGGATTAAGGGCGTGTGCCACCACTGCCTGGCCAGTTTTATTTTATTTTTATTTGTTTAAGTTAAATTTATTTTGTGTATGTATATGCATATACTTTTATTTGTTTATTTTTGTACAGTTACCAACCTTGACTTCTGTCTTAGTTACAATTCTACTGCTATGAAGAGACACAGTGGCCAAGCAGCTCCTATAAAAGAAAGCATTTCATTGGAGGCTTGGTTACAGTTTCAGAGAGTTTGTCACTGTCATCCTGGCAGGGAGCACACAGGCGTGCCACTGGGAGAGCAGCTGACAGCTCTACATCCTGATCCAGGCAGCAGGCAGAGAACCACACACTTGCCCTGCGTGGGCTTTTGAAACCTCAAAGTCCACTTGTGACACACCTGTTCCAACAAGGCCGTAGCGCCTGACTCTTTCTGGGCAGGTCACCAACATGATACTAAGCATGCACATACATGAGTCTGGGGAGCCATTTTTATTCAAACCACTAGAGTTCTTCAACTTTTCCTTTCTTTTGCTCTCAAAATTGTAATCTCTCCTTTACTACCCTGACTCTTGTTCATGGAGACACATGGGAGAAACTTCTGGTCTGCCAATTTATTCTTGTCTCAGGAGGGTTTTTATAGGAAGTATAAAATAACTGACATTAGTCTTTTTTTTTTTTAACTTAGGTCTCTGTTGATCTTGGATGATGTTTGGGACCCTTGGGTGTTAAAGGCTTTTGACAATCAGTGTCAGATTCTTCTTACAACCAGAGATAAGAGTGTGACAGACTCAGTGACGGGTAAGGAGTTTCAGTTTGCTCTTTAATACTATGGGAAGTTATCAAACTAGAAGGCACGGTTTCATCCAGTACATGGACATATGTGACGTGACAGGCTGCTTGCTCTGTGCTACCATTTTGCTTCAGGTCAGAAGCATGTTGTTCCGGTGGAGAGTGGTCTAGGGAAAGAAAAGGGACTTGAGATCTTGTCACTTTTCGTTAACATGAGGAAAGAAGATCTGCCAGTGGAGGCTCACAGCATTATCAAGGAATGCAAAGGTACGGCTGCCTGTGTGTGTGGTGGGGGGGCTGTGGGAGCGCCGACGCTCTGTATGACGTAGGCTGGTGACTGATAACTTGAGCGTGTGGACAGCAGAACCTGCCTTCTGGTATTTAATGGCTAGGAACTGTTGACACCTTAAGTAACTGCACTTGGTATTTATTAATTCTTCCACGTCCCCACCATGTGCTAAAGACTGTCAGTGAGAAATGTGAAATAAAGCTAAGACCTTGGCTCTCAAACAGTGGAAAATACCATGAACATCGTTTAAAATTACTTGGTTTGGACTTTTATAAAATTAAAGTTTCAGTTTGGTAAGGAAATGCTGTTATCTTCCAACATGTGTGAAATAAAAGTTTTACTTGTCCTGAGGATGAGGGAAACAAGAAACCACAGTCTCAGGCTTAGTTTCTCACTAAACTTTGACAGCACAGATCGCTCTGACGCCACATGTGTAGATGTATTTTCCAGATAGCACGTGAGCGATCAGTTCTGTGGTGTTTATCAGCCTTATTTAATTCTTAAGTGATTTACATGGAAAGAGCGACCATCCTACAGGTGGAGGGATCGGTTCCCATGACGACCTCTCTCCACTTCCAACGTCGAATGTCAGTTCACAGGCTCCGGGCTGCTGTTCCCGTGCTTCTGCTCAGCGGCTAGAAACCCCCTCCTCACATTTGTTTAATGAGCTGCCTCATGTCTCACGATTTTCGTAGAAGACAGAAGCAGAAGCCAGCATTGTTCTTAGGCCTTGGGTAACTTGTGTTGAAAATTGCTTCCTGTGCTGCTGAGATGGCTCAGCCTGGTAAAGATGTTGCCAAGCCCGACAGCCTGAGTTATCAACCTTCGCATGGAAGGACAGAACTGACAAATTGTCCTCACACACTCACATCCCCACATTCCACCCACCCCCTCCTTGAGCCTCCTCCCCACACACATGTCCCCATACTCGGCCCCTCCCCTCCCCCATTCTCCCCCTCCCCCCCACACATCCCTACATTCCACCCACCCCCTCCTTCAGCTCCCCCCCCACATCCCCACACTCGACCCCCCCATTCTCTACATCCCCACATACTCCCCCCCACACACACACACTTTGAGGGGGTAGGGAGAGAGAGAGATTCACAATAATGAAATAAAATTGTTAAGTGGTGATTTTAAACTAAGATGGTATTAACGTAATCACCTTTCCCCCAGGTTCTCCTCTCGTAGTGTCTTTAATCGGCGCGCTTTTACGAGATTTTCCCAATCGCTGGGCATACTACCTCAGACAGCTTCAGAACAAGCAGTTTAAGAGAATAAGGAAATCTTCATCCTATGATTATGAGGCTTTGGATGAGGCCATGTCTATAAGTGTTGAAATGCTTAGAGAAGACATCAAAGACTATTACACAGATCTTTCCATCCTTCAGAAGGATGTCAAGGTACCCACAAAGGTAATGGGCCGAGCAGCACTCCTTATCATTGGGTGTTTATGGCATGTGAACTTCGAGACTGGGACGGGGGTGATAGCTAGGTGGGGGTGCCAAAGCCACTTTGCCCTTAGGCTCCATGAAAGGCTCGGGGTTGAGCCTGCTTCTTACTTCTTAGTGAAACTTCCCAGTTCCTCTTTTTGTCTTGAGAACTAACTGAACCTCTTAAGACGGAGACATCCTGGAGGTAGCATATTGATCAGAATACTTTGTCTCCCATACTTACTGCTTATTGTACTTATGTTATGGTCTACTAAATGCTTGAAACGATTCGTAGGTGTTATGCGTTCTCTGGGACTTGGAAACTGAGGAAGTTGAAGACATCCTGCAGGAGTTTGTTAATAAGTCTCTCTTATTCTGTAATCGGAATGGAAAATCGTTTTGTTATTATTTACATGATCTTCAAGTGGATTTTCTTACAGAGAAGAATCGGAGTCAGCTTCAGGTACTGAGACGCCGCATGTGCTTTGACTTTCGATTTTGAAACAGTTTTAGACTTGCAAACCGTTTACTTTAGATATGCAAACCGTACTGAGGCTTTCTCTGTGTGAACCTTTGCCTTGCTTCACTTGTTGCTAACACCCTACGTAACTATGATAGAGTTGTCAAAATTAGAAAATTACCATTGGTGAACTACTATTAGCTAATAATTCACAAGTTTATTTGGATTTGAGCACCTTCTCGACCAGTGTTCTTTCTATGGTCAGGGTCCCATGAAGCATCTGTTAATGGCAGCATCTGATTCCCTAATGTCCTCATATGTGTGAACCTTCTCAGGGCTTGTCCTTAATGGGAATTAACCCTAAGGCCTCGTGTATCAGGCAAGTGCTTCACACTAAGCTCCATCTCCAGCCCAGCTGGGGTACTTCTGCAGAGCACTAACCAGTTAGTTTAAACACTGTTCCCTAATTTGGTTTTGTCTGATGTCTTCTCCTGAGTGGGTTGAGGTTGTGACTGTTTGGCAGGGGCTGGAGAGGTGGCTCAGTGGTTAAGAACACTTACTGCTCTTCCAGAGAACCTAAGTTCTGCATCAAGCATGTCATGTTGGGCAACTCACAACTGCCTGTAATTCCAGTTTCAGAGGATCTGACAGTATCTTCTGGTACTGCATTCTACTTGCACTAATACACACACACACATACACACACACACACACACACACACACACACACACACATACAGACACGCACACACTTTTATTCATTTTTTTTTTGTTGTTTTGTTTTTTGAATTCGTTTTTTTTTCCGAGTCAAGATTTCTCGGTATAGCCTTGGCTGTCCTGGAACTCACTCTGTAAACCAGAAATCCGCCTGCCTCTGCCCCCCAGAGTACTGGGATCACAGGCGTGCGCCACCACCGCCTGGCCACACACACACACACACACACACACACACGCTCTTAATGTTTTAAAGAAGTATACAGAAGTGATGCTGTGCCTTTATGACACCCTATCAGGGACTGAGGTTGGTGTTGATTATTGGGGTGTTTACGTGATTTCTCCACTGTAAAACTGCTCCCTTTCCCTTCAGTAACCAGCCTGTGGGGGAGATTTTCATCATAGCTGTGGAAGTGGGAGATGCTCTGTTGCTCAGACTATCATGTTTGTGTCCTCTGACGTGCCTGATGTGGGTTTCAGGATCTGCACAGGAAGATGGTCACACAGTTTCAGAGGTATCACCAGCCACACACGCTCTCTCCAGACCAGGAGGACTGCATGTATTGGTACAACTTCCTAGCCTATCACATGGCCAGTGCCAATATGCACAAAGTAAGATGTCACATTTGAAAATTCTTTTATTTCAGATTCCTTTTCTACTTATTTTTTCTTTTCTTTCTTTCTTTTTTCTTTTTCTTTTTTTCTTTTTTTGGTTTTTTGAGACAGGGTTTCTCTGTGTAGCCCTGACTGTCCTGGAACTCACTCTGTAGACCAGGCTGGCCTCGAACTCAGAAATCCACCTGCCTCTACCTCCCAAGTGCTGGGATCACAGGCGTGCGCCACCACTGCCTGGCTTCTTATGTTTTCTTAAAGATTGTATTTATTTCTATTTTGTGTGTATGAATGTTGTGGCTGTATGTATCTGTACCATGTGTGTGCTGTACCCAGGGAGGCCAGAAGAGACTCCAGGCCCCTGCAACTGGGGTTACAGATGGTTGTAAGCTGCCTGACGTGGATACTGGGAAGAGAACCTGGGTCCTGTGCAGGAACAGCAAGTGCTGTTTACTGTTAAGCTAGCCACCTCTCTCTGTCTGTCCCTTGAGTTATTTCTTAAATTTTATTTTCTACTTTTCTAGATATTTAAATTTTTTACGTAGTTAAATACTATGTAAAATTTTTCTTTGGTGTCATGCTTTATCCTATTAATATTTGACGATTTTTCACTTATTACCTGTACTTATTTATTTTGTGTATATGTGTGGGTGTATGCATGGCATGGTGGAAGTTGGAGGATAACGTGTTCTCTCTTTCCACTGTATGTGTTCTGAGGGTTGAATTTAGGATGACAAATTTGGTGGCAAGCACCTTTACCCTCTGACTCATCTTGCAGCCACTGAAATCTTTCTTTTCTTTCTTTGTTTAGTTCTTTGAGGCAGGGTTTTTCTGTGTTGCCCTGGCTGTCCTGGAACTCATTCTGTAGATCAGGCTAGTCTTGAACTCAGAAATTCACCTGCCTCTGCCTCCCAAGTGCTGGGATTAAAGGCATGCACCACCACGGCCTAGCTAGACTTTTAGTGAAAATATATCTCCTGTAAGATTTTTTTTCCCAGGGCAGGAGAGATGGCTCAGCGGTTAAGAGCACTGACTACTCTTCTGAAGGTCCTGAGTTCAAATCCCAGCAATCACATGATGGTTCACAACCATCCCTAAAGAGATCTGATGCCCTCTTCTGGTGCATCTGAAGACAACTACAGTGTACTTAGATATAATAATAAATAAATCTTAAAAAAAAATTAAAAAAAAAGATTTTTCCCCCAATTTTTGTATTTTTACTTGTGATTAAAAAAAGAGGGTGAGGGGAATCTTAGTGACTATACAAAATGAGGCAGTTTCTCCTCTTAGCTGTAACTCTCCTTTATCTGCAATGTGGATTTGTTTCTAAGTTTTATATGGAAATGGGAGGTGGGAAAGGATATTCATTAATTCACTTACTGAATAATTATTGAGTACTTGTTAGAGCAGTGTTTTTCAACCTTCCTAATGCTGTGGCACTTTAATACATCTCCCCATGTTGTGGTGACCCTCAACTGTACAAGTATTTCGTTGATACTTTTTAACTATAATTTTGCTACTGTTGGGGGCTGGAGAGATGGCTCGGGGGTTAAGAGCACCAACGGCTCTTCTGAAGGTCCAGAGTTCAAATCCCAGCAACCACATGGTGGCTCATAACCATCCGTAACAAGATCTGACACCCTCTTCGTAGTGTCTGAAGACAGCTACAGTGTATTTACATATAATAAAAAAATAAATCTTAAAAAAATTGCTACTGTTATGATTCATAATGTAAATATCTGATACACATGATATATAACATGTGACACCCACCCCAAAGGTCGAGACCCACAGGTTGAGAACCGCTGTGTTAGAGAGTGGGACTGTTCTTCATCATGAGTCCAGATCCTAGAAGGAGCGTCTGCTCTCATTTAGCCTATGTCCTTGGGGAAGAGAGGCAGTACATTTATAGTAAGACGATGAGTAACTCGGAAAGAGAAGGAAGGGATGGATTTGCTGGTGCATTTGATGTGTGTTGTGACAGAGAGGGGAGAGTCAAAGATGACTGCAGTTGTGTGCCGTGAAATGTTCGAGGCAGAGGAGAAGGTTGAGAGTGGACATTTACTGTCTTAACCCTAAGCACCTACCTACTAAGACATCTGATTGCAGATACTGAGTAAGCTGCTAGATCATAGATGTGGAATTCTAAAAACCATGGACAAAAGATAAAAAGAGAATCAATACACAGATGGGATTCGAAGTCACGACTACCTATAACACTATGCAGTGCTGGCTACTGGATAGGACATGGCTGTTGGCTACATACAACCCGCAAAAGATCAAGACAGATTTCAGCTCAGGGTGGAGATGGGCTAACAAGGTCCCACCCGTAACTGAGGAGCTCTTGGTAGTTGAGTGCTGGGGAGAACGAGTCCCTTTCCTCTGGGGTGTGGCCATCGGTAGGTTGCCCCATGCTCATGCCCATATGGTGAGAACTAATTGGATTTAGTGGGTTGGTTAAAAACAGCAAGTACAACAAAGAGGACAGAAGGTAGGAGCAGATGTGTTTATAGATGCACAAGGGGAGAGGGAAATGGATATGATCAAGATACATTGTACAGATGTAGGACACTTTGAAAAAGCTAAATAAAATCTCTTATTAAAATCAACCATTCTGTAGAAGAATGTTCTCTATTATGTCACTACCACGAGTGGATGAGGGCATTTTTGTTTGTTTGTTTGTTCGTTTGAGCAGGGTTTCTCTGTGTAGCCTTGACTGTCCTGGAACTCATTCTGTAGACCAGGCTGACTCAGTATCTCTGGAGGGTGGGGATTAAAGGCATGGCCATCACTGCCTGGCCCTACAGCCAGTATTCTTTTTTGTTTTGTTTTATTTTTTCAAGACAGGGTTTCTCTGTATAGCCCTGGCTGTCCTGGAACTCACTCTGTAGACCAGGCTGGCCCTGAACTTAGAAATCCGCCTGCCTCTGCCTCTCAAGTGCTGGGATTACAGGCATGCGCCACCACTGCCCATCTATTATGTCCTCTTATAGTAATGCTTATTCATATATTTTAAAAAAGTTTTAGATATGTTGCTTTTTTTTGTTGTTGTTGTTGTTTTGTTTTTGTTTTTTTTCAAGACAGGGTTTCTCTGTGTAGCCTTGGCTGTCCTGGAACTCACTCTGGAGACCAGGCTGGCCTTGAACTCAGAAATCCGCCTGCCTCTGCCTCCCAAATGCTGGGATTAAAAGCGTGTGCCACCACCGCCCGGCAATATGTTGCTTTGTAATGAATAGAATATTTAGACTTCCTGCTCCAGGGTGGGCGGCTAAGCCCGGGACCTACCCTGCCTGGGCACAGCTAGACAAACTGATGCGGTGCCGACCAGGTGACCATGGCAGTGTTTCATGATGAGGTGGAGATCGAGGACTTTCAATATGACAAGGACTCAGAGACCTATTTCTACCCCTGCCCCTGTGGGGATAACTTCTCCATTACCAAGGAAGATTTGGAAACTGCTCACTCATTATAAAAGTGATATATCACAAAGATCAGTTTATGTGTGCAGAAACAGTCCCAGCACCTTCACAACCAACAAAGAGCTAGTTAAATGCTGAGGAAGCTCTCAGGAGCGCACATCCTGGCCAGCAGGGCTGAAGCCAGGTGGACCCAGGGCTGAGTTACCAAGCCCCTTAGTGGGCAGCTGTCCTGTGGATGCCTCATGGGCGTGATCTTCAGCAGCCACTGAACTCAGCATGAAAAAGTGAGCCTGTGACTTGTCAGACTTGGATTCCATACTTACCTGGAGCTGGAAGGATTCCTAATTGTCCATCTGAATTTAAGGAAGAGCCTTCTGAACTGGTGCTTTTCCTTCGATTGGTTGCATCATTTGAATATCTGAAAATTCATTTTCTGAAAATAACATCATCTGCCTCAGTACTGAAAAAAAAAAGAATACTTAGAATTTTATCTAGTTAAATGTGTGTTTGTATGTTTGTGTATGTGTGTATGATTGTATACATGAGCACATGTACATATGTTTGTATATGTATGATTGCACATGGGAGCAAATGCAATTTGCTTGTGCATGTGTGTGTGTGATTGCATGTGAACACATGCACATGTATTTGTATGTTTGTGTATGTATGTGTATGTTTGCACATGTGAGCTCATGCACATGTGCTTCCTTTGCATATGTATGTGTGTATGTTTGCACATGTGAGCACATGCACATGTGCTTCCTTTGCATATGTATGTGTGTATGTTTGCACATGTGAGCACATGCGCATGTGCTTGTTTTGTTTTGTGTCATGGTTGCAAAGATTTCCTTTACCTAAACTCTTATATTTTTAAAAAGTTATCTGTTTTATATTTAGATTCTTTATATAACTGGTTTTACTTCGAGTTAAGATCTGGGCTCCATTTTGTATTTATCTTGAATTATGTGTTTATTTTATTACCTTTCCTCTTGCTTTAAATTTTAGATATCTGCAAAGTGATTCTCAGTAGTGTTAGGATAATGGTGTTCTAGTTGAAATATTTGATTTTTGTTTTTTGGCTTTTCTTTATTTTTAAGGAACTTTGTGCATTAATGTTTTCCCTGGATTGGATTAAAGCAAAAACAGAACTTGTTGGCCCTGCCCATCTGATTCATGAGTTCGTGGCATATAGGCATATCCTGGATGAAAAGGTACCTATCAGTGTGAAAGCGCAGTATTCAAAGGGTGTCTCGTTTTGACGTTTGCTTCTAAGTTGAGTGGCGGGAGTGAACAGGATAGAGATCACCTTCCCGCTGTGACCTTTGACTTGGGTTAATTGCTTCCTGGCCCACAGAGAGCACACAAGCTTGGAAATTGGGGAAGAATGGTTCTCAGTGTTCTTTTCTATATGTGCCGAGAAATGTAGTTGATAATGAGATATTTTGGTTTATTTGTTCTTTGGTTTTTGAGACAAGATCTAGCTATGAAGCTCTGGCTGTCCTGGAACTTACTATGTAGACCAGGCTGGCCTCAAACTCACAAGGATCTGCCTACCTCTGCCTTAATGATTAATGAGCCACCATGCCTGATGATAATGAGATTTTTTTTTTTCCGAGACAGGGTTTCTCTGTGTAGCTCTGGCTGTCCTGGAATTCACTCTGTAGACCAGGCTGGCCTCAAACTCAGAAATCCGCCTGCCTCTGCCTCCCAAGTGCTGGGATTACAGGCAGGCGCCACCACGCCCGGCTTGATAATGAGATTTTTGATCTAAGTCTAAAAGTCAGTATAGGATCACTGTTTCTTCCCTATCTATCTATCTATCTATCTATCTATCTATCTATCTATCTATCTGTCTATCGTCTATCATCTATCATCCATCATCCATCCATCATCCATCCCTACTTATTGATCCAGTATTCCCTCTTACTCTGCTTTCTCTTGAAGTCTCTGTTAATGAAATTAATCTAAAATTCTTCAAGTTAGCATTAGGCAGTTTCATAGGACAAGGCCATAAAGCAGCTACATTCCTAGCTAAAATATCACAAAGCTAATCTCTAACCCAGTTGCTAATATCGTTCTGCTCTGAAACCTCCGTAGTCCTCGCTGTTCTCTGCACTGTCTTCCGAGGTCCTGCTAGGATGGCCTGTGAAGCCCCGCTTACACACTCAGCTGCTTTTCTGGTCCGAAGTCCCGGTCTTCCATATTTCTCCAACAACAACAACAATAACAACAACAACAACAAAACAGACAAACAATCCCCCCCCCCACAGGCATATTCAGTATTACCTCAGTCCTGACCAACTTCTGTTTTAGGTCCTTTTCTATTGTTGAGGCACCAGACAACTTGTAAAATAAGCATTTACCTGGGGCTTGCCTACAGTTTTAGAGGATGTGGCCAAGACCATCATGCAGGAAGCATGGTAGCGTACAAGCAGGCTTTGGCACTGAAGCAGCAGCTCTGAGCTGGCATGTTGAGGCAACAGCCAGAAGGGGGGAAGAAGGGAGGGAGGGAGGGAGGAAGAGAAGAGAAGAGAGGGGGAGAAGTAGAGAATGAGATTACTGTATTTATTCCCTAGTGGCTGCTGTTATATATTTTAGTTCATGTAGGCTTCATTTCAGATTAAAAATGTTGAGATCATAGAAACAAAGAGATGTCAGGTTTTGCTCTGTCTCTGTGTCTAACAGATTTCAGTTTATTCTTAGGATTGTGCAGTCTGTGAGAATTTTCAAGAGTTTTTGTCTTTAAATGGACACCTTCTTGGACGACAGCCATTTCCTAATATTGTACAGCTGGGCCTCTGTGAACCAGAAACTTCCGAAGTTTATCAGCAAGCGAAGCTGCAGGCCAAGCAGGAGGTGGATAGTGGGCGTCTTTACCTGGAGTGGATGTGAGTTGCCAGAGAGACCAGAGGGACTCTGCTATTAACTGTTCTTTTCCAGGGGTCAACAGACTTACTTTGTGAGATTTAACTATTTTAGAAACGTAATAAGTATTCCTACTGTCTTAGTTACTGCTGTGAACAGACACCATGACCAAGGCAACTCAACATTTAATTGGGGCTGGCTTACTGGTTCAGAGGTTCAATCCATTATCATCAAGGTAGGAGCATGGCAGTGTCAGTGCAGTCATGGTGCTGGAGGAGCTGAGAGTTCTACATCTTCATCTGAAGGCAAACAGGAGAAGACTGGTTTCCAGGCAGCTAGGAGGAGGCTCTCTTAAAGCCCAGACCCACAAGGTCTCTCAAAGCCCTTCCTCCAACAAGGCCACACTCACTCCAAGGCCACACCTCCTGATAGTGCCACTCCCTGGACCAAGCATATTCAGACCACCACACCTACTCAGTAGAAAGTTCCAGAGAAGTAAGCACAGGAGAAAATAATTATATTATCACAGTCCATAGAAACAAACAGGTCATCTTTAATATTAATGTCAAATGCTACCATAATCTAATATGGTAGTGATGACCATAAACTTTGGAGCCATAGACCTAAGTTTGAGTCTCCATACTAAAACTTAGACCTTTTATGATTTTTTTTCTTTTTGGATTTTTTTGAGACAGGGTTTCTCTGTGTAGCCCTAGCTGTCCTGGAACTCATTCTGTAGACCAGGCTGGCCTCGAACTCAGAAATCCGCCTGCCGCTGCCTCCCAGAGTGCTGGGATTACAGGCGTGCGCCCCCACCGCCCGGCTTATGATTTTTTAACATACTGTACTTTACTTTCTTGTGGAAATGATAATTTTTTGAGGTAAATACTACTTTTGTCAAGATTTAAATGAGATAATGTTTATAAAGGCACTTTTACTTTGCTTTGCCATAGAGATTTTATTTAATGCCACTGAATTTTAATTTTTAGGTCTTTTTTAAAATCATTTTTACAGTCTTTTTTCTTCTTTTCCTATTTGTATGTGTATGGTGTGCACCTCTGTATGTATGCATGTTTGTAAGTATGTGTGCAGTGTACATGTATGTGTGGGTGTGTGGATGTGGAACCCTATGTTAATATCAGGACTCTTCCATGACAGCTCTTCTTTCTTATTCTCTGAGGCAGGATCTCTCAGTCAAAGCAAGGGCTCCCTAACATGTCTGATCTTGCTTGGCAGCTTCCTCTGGAGACTATCCTGTGTGTCTCTGCATTCTGAGACTAGTATGTAGGTGTGCAGTGTGCATGCATGTGTGGGCATGAGTGGATGTCCTAGGAAGCCATGCCTGCCTAACACTTAGATGGGCTATGGAGATCCAAACTCCTGTCATCTTGCTCCTGAGGCATTTCCCCAGCCTGATTCTTCATATTTTTTTTAAAAGATATATCACTTATTTTTGTTTATGTGTAGTGTGTGTCTGAGTAGGTTTATGTGTGTCCATGCATATAGGTTCCTGGACAGGTCAGAGAGCACTGGATCCTCTAGAACTGGTCTAACAGGTGGTGGTAAGCCATCCGATGTGGGTGCTGAGAACCAGACCCCAGTCTTCTGTGAGAGCAGTAAGTGGTCTTAACTGCTGGCTCAGCTCTTCAGCCCCAATTCTTCCTTATCTTAAAGAAAGACTGTTCACAGGGCAGGAGACATTGTTCATGTTTGAAAATCACCTTTGTTCATTTACTTGGTGTATATGTGTTTGCGTGTGTATGTTTTTGGGTGTGAGTGGATATGCAACAACACACCTGTGGCATCAGAGAATAACTTGGAGAAATCAGGTCCCTCTTCTGCCGTGTGGGTCCCAGGGATTGGCCATCATGCCAGCTCCTAACATGTTTGTTGATTAAAGCAACAACACATTGAAGAGTTAGAGCCATGACTCTTGCTGGTTTGACTGAGGACCAGGTTCAGTGTCCAGCGGGTGGCTTACAAGCCCCCAGTGACTCCCGTCAGGGACATTTCATGTCTTTGGCCTTCATGGGCAGTGTACTCACATACACGTATCCACGTATAGACTCACACATAATTACAGTTTTTAGTTAAAAAATTGAGAGATGTAAAATGAAAATTCATACTTCCTATTCCCCCTTTCCCAGACTCAACCATCTTTTAACATTTTGTCCAAAAGGGACATTTTTACTTCCATTAAGGCAGTGTGGAAGTTTGCTTCCACTGAGGATAGCAGGTTTTCTAACTTGTGGACGCTCCATTAGATCTGTTGATGCTCTAGAATACTCCTTGTTTTTTCTCTTACCACCTCTTAGCCGTGCTTGTTTTCATCTTTTTACTCAGTTTTTCTTCTGTATTAGTTCATCTGTTCGGTAGTGCATAATAGTTTGGGGATTAGAATAGGATTCTTGCCCTTCATTGCTTGATTTCCAGCTCTCAGGTATAGTTGTGTATTATTAGGGAAAATTTACTCAACTTCTCTTGCCTAATTATACCAATTCACAGCATGCTCATAGCATAGCAGGAAGTTTGACCAGATTCCTATTTAGTTAGTAACTAAATGCAATCCTTTTCAAACATGTATTGGTATTATTTGTGGATGCATGTTTGGATGTGTGTGTTGTGTGCATTTGTGTGTGTGTGTGTGTGTGTGTGTGTGTATGCAGAGCAGAGGTTGACATTTGAAGTCTTCCTTCATTGCTCTTAGTTCTTTCCCATTACTCTTAGTTAAGTCAGAGCTGGTCAGCAGTGCTAGTCTGGCTACCAGCTAGCTCTAAGGAACCCCCTACCTCCACTTTGCCTCCTGAGTGCAGGAATTACAGGCAGGCTGCCACTCAAAGCTGGGGATTTATGTGTGTTCTGGGAGCCTGAACTATGGTCCTCATGCTTTTGAGGTAAGCACTTCAACAACAGGGCCCTGTCTCGAGCTCTTAAATGGATTCTTAACACTTGATCTGATCAAATGGACAGATTCAGTTCTTTCTCCCTCAGGAGTTATTGAGATATTAAATTTTTACTATGTTTTGCTGCCTTTCCTTCCATTGTACCAGCTACATTCCAGCTTGTGACACTCTGTCATAGAATGGTTAGTCGGCCGTTGCTCTGTTTTTCCTTACCTAGCTTGGGCCAGACCAGTACAAAATGATTGATTTCAGGGCTAGACATGTTCCCTTTTAGATGTACTAAGTTGCCTTGGCACCAGGTTAAATTTGAGTTTAACTTTTCAAAGCAGTAAGTAGTTTGTTCACGCATCCATCTGTTACCTTTGTACTGTTTCTGTCACTGTCTTAGCTTTGAGGAACTGGAGTAGACGATCAAAGGAAGGACAGGTTTTATTTGTCTGTTTTAATGGCAGAGCCTCTCTAGAGTCCAGGCTGGGTTTGAACCTGGATCCTTCTCCTTCAGGCTCCCAGCTATCTGGGCTCACAGGTATGTATGCCGCTGCATTTAGATGGAAAGACTGTAGTTCTCATGTAGTCCTCTTAACTTTATGAGTAACATGCACGTCCTTATGGGCTGTCATAATTTTAATTCTGTGTTATGCCTACTTATCACCTCCGGCAAAGTGTGCTTGTTTCTACACAGGCTCCTAGTCTGGCTTTTCTCCAGCACCTGGTCCTGTTTTTAGGTGCACATACACTCTACCCTGAGCCTCAGGCAGTTATTGTAGGGATTCATAATCCTAAAGAGCTCCTGTAAAACACACACTGTCCGGGCGTTCTGTTTACAAGCCATAAATCTAGATTGGGCGGAGCTAGGGGCGGAGCTGGGGACGGAGCTGGGGGCGGAGCTGGGGGCGGAGCTGGGGCAGAGCTAGAGGCTATCCTAACTTACTCCCAGCTATGAGGTCCCTTGTCACTTGCTGTTTTTCCTGGCCATGTGGTTCTGGTCCATGGTGGCTTCTTCCTTCTCCATCTTCTTCTCCTTCCTCTCTCTCCATCTGCACTCGAATCTCAAGTCCCACTGTCTCCCTCCCCGGCCCAGTCACAGGCTCTAGCTCAGTTAAATTGATAAAAAAAGTTCCCATACTTGGATACTTGAAGGCATGAGGATCTGCTTGTAGGGTTTAACCACATTTTTTTTTCTTTTCTTTTCTTTTTTTTTGGATTTGGTTTTTTTGAGACAGGGTTTCTCTGTGTAGCCCTGGTTGTCCCGGAACTCACTCTGTAGACCAGGCTGGCCTCGAACTCAGAAATCCGCCTGCCTCTGCCTCCCAGAGTGCTGGCATTACAGGCGTGTGCCATCACTGCCCCGGCTCAACCACATCTTGAGGAGCCAGTATTTAGCATTAGAATATAAGCAGCACCAGACCAGCACACTACAGGCAATAATATAATATCCCTACTAGTGGCATTAGTTGTCATTCTATAGAATTAATGTAAGAGGAAAGTGACATTGCCTTATCTGTCTCCATCTCCCATCCCTCTCGCCCATTCTGAGAGGAGTTAGAGGAGAGCATTTTTAAAATATATCATATAAAAAAGAAGTGTATCATATAGTGGTAGGTGCAGTGTCCTGTGTTGTGTGAGCTCCATTTGCAGTGGTTTCTTTAATTTTAAAATTGTGTTTTTTTTTTAAAAAGTTATGCTTACATATATTAATGTATATAAAAACCCTAGAGGGGCTAGAGAGGTGGCTCAGTGGCTGAGAGCACTTGCTGCAGAGGGCCTGGCTTAGCTACACACACACACACACACACACACACACACACACACACACACACAGTAACTCGCAATCATCTGTCACTCCAGTTCCAGGGGATAGCGTGCCATTTCCAGACCTTTGTGACCACTGTATGATGTGGTGCTCATGTGTACATGCAGACAAACACATAAAAATACAAAATTCTTTTAAAAGGAGAAAACAGAAAGTGACAGATGTTTCATTAAGCAGATTTCTCTTAATTCAGTGACGTCTGTAACACATGCCAGGTGGCTTGATATAAGATTAAGATATAAGATCCCTTAAATGTCACTTTTGTTAGATTACTTTTTTTTTAGGCGTTCTGTACTGTCATTTGCATGTTAGTAGTGCAATAGTTTTCTACTTGGGAGAGGTACAACCATGTTAAAAGACACGTATTATTTGAAAGAAAATGTTGCTTTTATCCTCAGTCATTGAGTTTCTCTTCATCTTTCACTTGTATTTAGAAACAAAAAAACCATCAAGAATCTGTCCCGCTTGGTTGTCCGCCCCCATACAGATGCTGTTTACCACGCGTGTTTTTCTCAGGATGGTCAGAGAATCGCTTCTTGTGGAGCGGATAAAACCTTACAGGTAAGGTCTGTCTCTTGGAAAACACCGGGAGAGGCACATGGCCTATTTGTACAAATTAGAATATGTTTAAATACTAAGATTTAGGAAAACAGTTTAGAAGTAAAGAGATGTAAACTCTTGACCATTCGTAGAAGCATCTTTAGACTATTAAGGATATGGCTGTTTTCAGGAGTTCCAACCTTGTCAGGGACATCCAGGACCTCTTTGCCTTGGCAGTGACTGTCCATCCATTTGCCACTTATGGGTAGGGAGAAAACGGCAGGCGTTAACAGACATGCAGACTCCATCCGCAAGTAGGAAAAGCCATTGCTGCTGCTGAAAAAACATCGGTTAAACAAATTGTCAGAGGCTGAGAGATTTCTGACAGTATGGGAATTGGATAGATTGGTTCCAAAGGTACTTCCGTTCTCACTGTGTTTTTTGGGAAGCACAGAGAGTGCTTTTCCCTCATACTTTTATATTTAGAATATTCAAACCTTTCCAAGATCATACTTGGATATTCCTTTCTATAATACTTGATTACTGATTATGTTAATCTTGGCCTTAATTCCCCCAGTAGTGCTGGGGATTGAACTCAGGGTCCTGGGCATGTTAGGTAAGCACACAACCCCTGAACTATAGCTACAGCCTAATTTGGGGTTTTTGAGCCCCCAAAGAAAGTATATTTGGTTGTTTAGAATTTGTCGATATAATAACAAGAAATGAAGCTGTATTTCACCACTTCTTTTTAGTGAGACTTCGAAACCCTTAACACTGGATACTTCTCTGTTTATGCTTATATAAACACTTAGGAATCCTGACAAATTCTGGTTTTTGAGTCGTTTTGCTAAATTTCATTTTTGTTTTGAAAATTACAGTCATTAAGAACTTTTAGAGAGGTCTTTTCATGAAATGGTGTGCTGTAGCTAAGCGGTTTACAGTAATAAAGGCTTTGCTGTTGTTATGCAGGTGTTCAAAGCCGAGACAGGCGAGAAACTTCTTGACATCAAAGCTCATGAAGATGAGGTGCTTTGCTGTGCATTCTCTTCAGACGACAGTTACATAGCGACCTGCTCAGTGGATAAGAAAGTTAAGGTATGGTGCTGGAGCAGTGGCTCGGTGCCTAGGAGCACTTACGGCTCTCGCAGAGCACCCAGAGAGCTGCCCCCAACCCCTCTACCTCCCATCCCAGGGGATCCAGCACACAGTCTGACCCCTGTCAGACTGAATGTTCCTGGTGTACATCCATACATTCAGGCAAAATACTCACCGAGAAAATACATTGAGAAAAAAATTAAGGTAGGGAGACATTTTCTTTTTGAGTTGAAATCACAACTCAGAATCCAGAAAAGAGTGTTGGGTCCTATGGAGCTGGAGTTACTAGACATTTATGGAGTTGTTAAACTAGGTGCTGGGAACTGAACTGTGTCTTCTGGAAGAGCACTGTATACTCTTAACCATTAAGCCCAAGTCTGTCCATCTATCTGTCTTTCCTTCTCTTTCTTTCTTATTGTTTAAAGAGTATTTCCCCCTTTTATTAAAAATAGATTTGTTTCTTTTTTCATTTTTTTTTTTTTTTTGATTTTGGATTTGGTTTTTTCAAGTCAGGGTTTTTCTGAATAGCCCTGGCTGTCCTGGAACTCACTCTGTAGACCAGGCTGGCCTCGAACTCAGAAATCCGCCTGCCTCTGCCTCCCAGAGTGCTGGGATTACAGGCGTGCATCACCACCACCCGGCAATAGATTTGTTTCTGATACCATATATCCTAATTACAGTTTTCCCTTCTTTAGTCCACTCAGTTCCTTCTCTTCTCTTCCATCTGGATCCACTGTTTTTCTGTCTCTCATTATAAAAGAACAGGCTTCTAAGAGATAACAGCAAAACATAACAAAACAAAATATAACAAGATAAAACAAAAACCACCACTTTGAATTTAGACAAGGCAAACCCACAGAAGGAAAAGAGCCCCAAGAGCAGACACAGGAATCAGAGACACACTCATTTACACACTCAGGAATCCCATAGAAACACTAAACTGGAAGCTGTAATATTTCTACAGAGACACCCTGGTGCAGACCCATGTAGACCCTGTGCCTGCTGCCTCAGTCTCTGTGAGTTCATATGAGGTTTCTTCAGTTGATTTGGAAGTCCTTTTCTTCTGGTGACCTCCATCCCCTCTGGTTCCCACACTCCTGCTTCCTCTTCCATGGGTTTCTGAGAGCTCTGAGGAATGGGATTTGATGGAGACATCCTATTTAGAGATGTGTGTCCCAAGGTCTCTCGGTGTGTAAGGTCTGGCTGTGGGCCTCGGTATTTGTTCCCATCTGTTCCAGGGAGGAAGCCTCTCTGATCATCTATGAGTATAGCAGAATGTCATTTTGAGGCATTTTACTGTTACTTTTTTTTAGGCCAGTAGTATTTGGTTTTACCCTAGGTCTCTGGGATATCTCGTCTCTGACTCTTGGTCATCCAAGCAGTTGTAAGGTGTGGGTCCTATCTCGTGGAATGGGACTTAAGTCAAAACAGACATTGGTTAGTTACTCCTACAAACTCGGTGTCACTATATTTTGTGCCCTAGCATATTTTGCAAGCAAGATAGATTGTAGATGAAAGGTTTTGTGGCTGGGTTGGTGATTGTAGATGAAAGGTTTTGTGGCTGGGTTGGTGTTTATGTTTTTCTTTTGGTAGCCTGAAGAGTACCTTCCTGTCCAAAGGCACTAGAACATGGCGATGGAGGTTGACCTCTCCATGTTCAATGAATTGTGTAGGTGCTGTCTTTGGCACTGGGGCCTCACTGTCAGTCTATGGAGAACAACCTATTGTCTTGACTGGCCTGTTTGGGGATTTCCATGGGACCCCTTTGGCCAACTTATTGGATATAACCCAGTCCTAGTACTAGAAGAAAGTTTGGTGACAAGAAATGGCCATGTGGGACTCCAGCTCTCTCACTGTTAGAGACTTCATTAGGATCACCTTCATATATTTTAGAAAGTTTCTACTGAACTAAGTTTTGATACTATCCCTCAACCCCACCTCCCTCCTCCTCCCTACCCGATCCTTCAGTTTATCCCCTTCAGGCTATCCATAAGATCTACTCTATTTTCTTCTCCTCGGGAGATCCATGAGCCTCCCGAGTTCCTTCCTCTATACCTAACCCCTTTGGGTCTATGTATTGTAGCTTTGTTTGTTTGTTTGTATGTTTGCTTGTTTGTCTTTTGTGACAGGGTTTCTCTGTAACAGAGCCCTGGCTGTCCTGGACTCACTTTGTAGACAGGATTGTCTTGAACTCACAGACATCCACCTGCTCAGAGTGCTGGGATTAAAGGTGTACACTGCCATGCCCAACGGGTCATCCTTTATTTAATAATTAATATCAACATATAAGCAAATACATACCATATTTGTCTTCCTAGGTCTGGGGGACCTCACTCAGAATGATTTTTTTCTAGTTCCAAGTTTGTTTGTTTTTTTTTCTTTCTTAACAGCTGAGTCTATTGTATAAACAGACCACATTTTCTCTATCCATTATTCTGTTGAGGAACATCTAGGGTGATTTTAATTTCTGGCTGTTATGAATAGAGCAGCAATGAACACTGCTGAGCGAGTGCCCTTGTGGTAGGATGAAGCATTCTTTAGGTATATGCCCAAGCGTGGTATAGCTGGGTCTTGAGGTAGATCGATTCCTAATGCTCTAAAAGATGCCACACTGATTTTCACAGTGTTGTCCTGGTTTGCCTCCCACCAGCACTGGGTTAGCGTTCATCCCTCTCACTCTACGTCTTCACCAGCATGAGCTCTCTCTTGTGTTATTGATCTCATCCATTCTGACTTTTACATGGACTCTAAAAGTAGTTTTGATTTACATTTCCCTGATGGCTAAGGACGCTTGTAGCCGCCAGCAGCTACATGTAAACCGGGTTACCTGTTGAGAGAATTTTGGGGTCATAGGGAAGAGCGGCGAAAAGAACGTACGGCCAAGTCAATGTTCACTGATCAAAGCCGTAAACTTTAATGGCGCCGGACCTTTTAACAGTTCGGGCAAACCCTTCCCCCCAGACTCCAGGCTGAGTTCCGGTGGAAGTTGTCTAGCTTCTCTTGGAGGTCTTCGTCTTGACTGCTCCGGCAGCTGGGTGGGTCACCTGTTTAATTCAGGAATTCCTATACCTGGAGGAACAATGAACTTAACCTTTACTACGTGCGCTCCACCCTAGGTGGAGCAGGATCCTGGCTAACTGGGAGAAGTTAACCTTGACCAAAGTCAAACTCTGACCAAGTGCAAGAGTGCCCCAATATGGCTCTGTACATGTCCTCCCTTTTTTTATTAATTTGAACACGAGGAGGTAGAAAACAAGTGGATAAATATCCTTCATAAGAAGGCGGGCCTTTACCAGGAGGGGAAGCATTGACCGTAATTCCTCTTAAATATTGTATAACGTCTTTTTCAGAGGAGGGGTAATAGGCTCCCTTATTATTTTAAGGACAGCCTCTCGCCGTTAACCCCTATGCAATTAGGTGTACTTCCTGGGGACTCAGAAGCAGAAATTCACCTCCCCATGCAGTGCTTTGCCTCGCACGTCTCGCTGGTACCCATGTTTGTTCATAAACAAACACACATAGATCTGAGTTCTATGTGGCTCCCTCTTTGGAGATCCACTTGTGTAAGTTTTGAAGCCAGGGGGGTCTGCAAGTGTCTTTAACAGACATGTAATCTCTCCATCCAGGTGAGCCTGGGTGGAGACAGCCAGTCTGCTTAACAGACAAGGTCAAGAGTTAAAGGTGGAATAGGATTAACTTGTCCCAGAAGTATCCAATTCAGTTGTAAATTAACAACTTTAAGGATCCAAAGCTTGGCCTCTGAGGTGGGAGAGGTAGCCTTGTGAATCAAGAATTAAGCTGTTACTTCTCAGGAAAAGTGGAGACTATATGTTAAATTAACACAGCTGGCTGAAGATTGTTAGCCATCTTCAAAATTGGAATCTTCAATATTGGAATTATTTCTAGACCAGTCTATGGTTGAGTCAGCTGAGCACAATAAGGAGAAGAGTCATTTTAACTCTTCTAATTAAATTTTCCTAAGCTAGCATAACAGTCTCCATGTTCTGTCCCACAAAGTCTAAAAGCTTGAAGCTAGGCAATTTATCTAACCTGGGACATTTAACAATTGAGGTAAGTCAAGAACATATACCCAATATAGCTCTTATGTTACCATGGTCTGGGCATTCAGCAAGCACACAGTCAGCATATCTTCTGCAGCATTCTGTGGAAAAAACAGAGGACATGCCTTCTCCCCCAATATTAAATCAGGATCATGGCATATGTTAGTAAGTGAATTCCTTCATTTCACCTAGACATCAATATGCCTAATTACAAGATGTCATATACATTTAGCAAGGAGTTTCTTGGCATCCAATTTTAAAATTTTCTTAAAAACATGCAAGCATAATATAAATGATATGTACAGGGACACGATTTCCCCTCTCTTCTTTCTTCCAAGATATTGTTTTATTAATTTAAGTTGGAACACAAAGTATAAACCATAACATAGGCAATAACTATGTAATTATATAAAATATAGTTGCTTTTTCTGTTAGAGCAGTTGCAACTAGACAGCCTAAAAATGAATCATTAGTCACATGTACATATTTTTTTTTAATCTTTTAAATTAGAAATATGAATATCATTTATCTGTAATAACTAAGTCCTCTAGGATTAACACCATTACATGGTAGAGGTAGAAATTGAGGACATCAAGAACAAATCTTTATAATTTGATGTGCACAAAATATAAAATTATTTCAAATACCTAAAGGACAGTCATTTAGAGAACATATCCTTTGTTCTTAGAAATTTGAATCACATTTGTATAAACTGTAGAAATTAAGAATTAGCAGTATTAAAAATGGACCAATTTTAAGCAATTATAAACCATGAGCTATGTATATCTACTATTATTAAAAGCTTGACCTTTAACATCTTAAAAATAGCTGCTATAGCACCCAATTCAGGTATCTGTGTTGAAGCAGGGAGAAACTTAAAGGAATAAACATGTGATCTGATAGTACAAATTATCTTTTGGATAACAGTCATTAATTTTGCCTAAAAATGCTTGCCATGTAATAGACCAACCATTAATAATAAATTTGATTGTTGCTTGAAGCAAGGAACAAACGTTTCCTACCTAGAAAACAGAGGTTTAAGACCTTCTGTGGCAAGCTTAAAATGAGGTAAATAAGATAAAGCCAATTAATATATCCTAACAACTTTTGAAAGCCATTTACCTAAAAATTCTAAAAGTCTATAGGAGCAAGGGCCTGTAACAAACATTCTATGAACATTACACACTGAAAATTTTAAGATCTTAACTTCTAGTATTGAAACAGAGACAAAACACTTTTTCTCACAAGTCATAAGGCTGTTAGCCATTCCTTGAGGCAAAACTTTCTAATGAAATTGTTTTGTTGTCTCTTTAAAATTAGAAGCAAATGCTTTTATAATTATCAGAATGTAAAGCAAAAAACCAACCCTTTAAATTTACAATAATTTTATAGGGAGTAGACAGGCCAAATGTTAATGCTTTTATAGCCTCCTTGACCTTTCATAGATTTGAACTGCATTTTAACCCACACCTGGATAAGTCAAAAACCTTTTTTTTTTTTTTTAAAGCCAAACACTCCCTAGGTGGGGCCTGTAAGGCAGAAACAATTTCTCAAAACTTCCTCACTAGCTTCCCCTGAGGCAGCTCTAAGCTTTGCATTAACTCAAATGTAAATTTTTTTATCTGCCCTAGGATCCACCTTGAGTCCTTGGCAAGGACATTGTATGAGATTCCTCAAATGTAAATATCTTCTAATCTGAGCCTTTGATCTAAGACCAGACCCAAACCTACAAGGACAATTTAAGGATTAAACAAAAGAAACCTGTAATTTCATGGTCAAGGGAACCTACTTGATATCAAATACATTTCTACAGAGATATCCTTTTTAATCTTGGAGGGTTAAATTTTGCTCCTACCATTGTAGCCTATAAACTTGTGGAAAAGTGGCAATGGGCCTCTAAAACCCATAGCTGTATCACTCTCAAAATTATCTTAATTACAAAATGTTAACAATTACGAGCCTGCAAACTGAAAACTGTAGCCAATGACACACTGATTTTTATTGTAACTCAATGTTTTCTTGCAATATTAGAGCACAATTGTAATTTTGGAAGCAAATCTCAATTTTAAACAATCTATTTTCTTTAAAATTAATGGCAAACACATATTTACAGCACAAGGTTTGTATGCCAGTTCTTATGTTCAAGTGTATAACAGTGTAACTTATTAAAGAGACAATATTTTAAATCTTAATCTTCATTAAGTCTAATCTCCAGGCCAAGATTCACATGAAACACCATGCCAATTTAGGAGCGTCCCAAAGGCCTGTATTTCCTGGATTGCGTCATGCCACGTGGTGTTCAAAATGGCGACTACCCTAAACTACCAGCCTTAATCGTCATGCCACGTGTTCAAAATGGCGACTACCCTAAACTACCAGCCTTAACCATCATGCCACGTGTTCAAAATGGCGACTACCCTAAACTACCAGCCTTAACCTAACTTTTGTTAATAACATTATACCTTTTAAATCATGTGCAGTGACTTAAGCCAATACTCTATAGTCAAGACATGCAAAATATACCTTTAAATCCAATTATAAACAAGAACAAAGCATGAGTGGCGTTAGGCCACGTGTAGTTAGTTAAGATAGCTCTAACACTGAATCACCAGTTTTAAACTAACCTTTTCTTAATAACACTATACCTTTTACATAATAACCAATTAATTTATAACTCTTTAGTCAAGAAATGTAAAGCCTTATATCATTAAAACCAATTAGAAACAAGTATAAAGCGACTACATGAATTTCACAAGCCAAACCAAAGTCTTCCCAAATCTCGAGGTTTCTGGGCTTTAAGAGCGGCTTTTTCCCCAGCCATGCTTGCCTCTTGGGTGAGTGAGCTACGCTGCTGCAGCGTGGCTTTGAATCAATCCCCACACAAACTGTGGCTAGCTCAAGAGGTTACCAGCAGATGTAATCTTTACCAATTTTTTCTTTTTAACATGAAACAGTCATTCACACAAAGACACAGAGAGGACATAAACATACACATAGACAGACAGTCGGTGCACCGGGACAAACACGGAAAGATACACAGAAAGTTAAGCGTGCTTGTTAAGCAATTGCATCCATTTTCCTCTTTAAACAGCTCTTAGAAGCTGTGGACATATGCCTATTTTTAAAAACCCCTTTCTTTTCGCCGAAATCAGCTCTTACGAGCTTTGGGCAAATGCCTACCAAATTCCTTCCCCATATTTCCCTATCTTATCAACCCAAGCAGTCCTGCGCTGGGTCCACGCAGTATGCTTGAAAAACTGTATCCATTCCTGCACTCACAACAATAGACACGAATTCACTAGCGCTAGTTTTGCCCTCTATGTTGCTTACCGTGCGGACACCATTAATTTTCACCTTTTCCGCGAAGCTTCGCTGGATAGGGCTACCTCAAGAAATTCTCTCGTGCCAGGTCGCCCCACGTTGGGCGCCACTATGTAGCCGCCAGCAGCTACATGTAAACCGGGTTACCTGTTGAGAGAATTTTGGGGTCATAGGGAAGAGCGGCGAAAAGAACGTACGGCCAAGTCAATGTTCACTGATCAAAGCCGTAAACTTTAATGGCGCCGGACCTTTTAACAGTTCGGGCAAACCCTTCCCCCCAGACTCCAGGCTGAGTTCCGGTGGAAGTTGTCTAGCTTCTCTTGGAGGTCTTCGTCTTGACTGCTCCGGCAGCTGGGTGGGTCACCTGTTTAATTCAGGAATTCCTATACCTGGAGGAACAATGAACTTAACCTTTACTACGTGCGCTCCACCCTAGGTGGAGCAGGATCCTGGCTAACTGGGAGAAGTTAACCTTGACCAAAGTCAAACTCTGACCAAGTGCAAGAGTGCCCCAATATGGCTCTGTACAGACGCTGAACTTTTTAAAAAGTGTTTCTCAGCTATTGAGTTTTCCTTTTGAAAATTCCCTGTTTAGATCTGCACCTCATGTTTTAAATTGGATTATTTGGTTCTTTTGATATCTAGTTTCTTGGATTCTTTATGTATTTTGAATATTAGTCCTCTGTTGGACGTGGAGTTGGTAAAGATCTTTTCCTGTACTGTAGGCTGCTGCTTTGTCTGAATGGCAGTGCCCTTTACTTTACGGGAGCTTTTTAATTTCATAAGGTGCAATTATTGATGTTGATCTTCGTGCCTGAGCTATTGGTATTGTTAGACTCCTGTGTCAGTTCAAGGCTGTTCCCCACTTTCTTCTGTATCAGGTTCAGTGTATCTGCTTTATGTTGAGGTCTTTGATTGATTTGGATTTGTGCAGGGCTAGAGATAAAGATCTACTTGCATTTCTTTTACATGTAGGTATCCAGTTTAATCAGCACTATTTGTTGAAGATGCTTTCTCCCCCCGACCCCCTGTAGTTTGTCATTTTGGCTTCTTTATCTAAGGCCAGGTGTCCATATGTACGGGGATCAATGTCTGGGTCTTCAAGTCAACTCTGTTAATCAACATGTGTGTTTTATCCAGTACCATGATGTTTTTATTACTATAGATAGATTTCTAGTACAACTGGAAATCAGGGTGGGTGATACCTCTAGTAGTTCTTTTAATGTTCAGGATTGTTTAGCTATCCTGGATTTTTTGTTTTTCCATATGAAGTTAAGAAATTTTCTTTCAAAGTTTATGAAGAATTATGTTGAAATTTTGGTGGGAATTGCATTGACTCTGTAAATTGCTTGATTGCTTTTTTTTATTCTTAGCCATTTTTTAATTGGATATTTTATTTATTTACATTTCAAATGTTATTTCCTTTCCCGATTTCCACCCCAGAAGTCGCCTATCCCATCCCCCCTCCTCCTGTTTCTTTTTTTTATTTATTTTTATTTTTTTTTATTTATTGATATATTTATTTACATTTCAAATGATTTCCCCTTTTCTGGAACCCCACTCCCCAAAAGTCCCATCAGTCCCCTTCCCTCCCCCTGTTTTCCCACCCAACCCTTCCCACTTCCCTGTTCTGATTTTGCTCTATACTGCTTCACAGAGACTTTTCAGAACAAGGGGCCACTCCTCCATTCTTCTTGTACCTCATTTGATGTGTGGATTATGTTTTGGGTATTCCAGTTTTCTAGGTTAATATCCACTTATTAGTGAGTGCATACCATGTTCACCTTTTGAGTCTGGGTTACCTCACTTAGTATGATGTTCTCTAGCTCCATCCATTTTCCTAAGAATTTCATGAATTCATTGTTTCTAATGGCTGAATAGTACTCCATTGTGTAGATATACCACATTTTTTGCATCCACTCTTCTGTTGAGGGATACCTGGGTTCTTTCCAGCATCTGGCAATTATAAATAGGGCTGCTATGAACATAGTAGAGCATGTATCCTTATTACATGGTGGGGAGTCTTCTGGGTATATGCTCAGGAGTGGTATAGCAGGATCTTCTGGAAGTGAGGTGCCCAGTTTTCGGAGGAACCGCCAGACTGCTTTCCAGAGTGGTTGTACCAATTTGCAACCCCACCAGCAGTGGAGGAGTGTTCCTCTTTCTCCACACCCTCTCCAACACCTGCTGTCTCCTGAATTTTTAATCTTAGCCATTCTGACTGGTGTAAGGTGAAATCTCAGGGTTGTTTTGATTTGCATTTCCCTAATGACTAATGAAGTTGAGCATTTTTTAAGGTGTTTCTCTGCCATCCGAAGTTCTTCAGGTGAGAATTCTTTGTTTAACTCTGTACCCCATTTTTTAATAGGGTTGTTTGGTTTTCTGGAGTCTAACTTCTTGAGTTCTTTATATATATTGGATATTAGCCCTCTATCTGATATAGGATTGGTGAAGATCTTTTCCCAATTTGTTGGTTGCCGATTTGTCCTTTTGATGGTGTCCTTTGCCGTACAGAAACTTTGTAATTTTATGAGGTCCCATTTGTCAATTTTTTTTTTTTTTTTTTTTTTTTTTTTAAGATTTATTTATTTTTATATGTAAGTACACTGTAGCTGTCTTCAGACACACCAGAAGAGGGAGTCAGACCTCATTACAGATGGTTGTGAGCTGCTAGGATTTGAACTCAGGACCTT
This sequence comes from Apodemus sylvaticus, assembly GCF_947179515.1. Classification (NCBI taxonomy): domain Eukaryota; kingdom Metazoa; phylum Chordata; class Mammalia; order Rodentia; family Muridae; genus Apodemus; species Apodemus sylvaticus. Next base: position 44,274,313 of record NC_067491.1, read on the forward strand.
CGGAAGAGCAGTCAGTGTTCTTAACTGCTGAGCCATCTCTCCAGCCCATTTGTCAATTCTTGATCTTAGAGCATATGCTATTGGTGTTCTGTTCAGAAACTTTCTCCCTATACCGATGTCCTCAAGGGTCTTCCCCAGTTTCTTTTCTATTAGCTTCAGAGTGTCTGGCTTTATGTGGAGGTCCTTGATCCATTTGGATTTGAGCTTAGTACAAGGAGACAAGGATGGATCAATTTGCCTGTTTCTATGAGGGTGTGCCCCTACCTACCCATTCACTTTGGTCTCCCTGCCCGCTTATTCCCCTACACTGGGGCATCGAGCATTCACAGGACCAAGGGCCTCTTCTTTCATTGATGCCTAACAAGGCTGTCCTCTACTACATACGCGGCTGGAGCCATGGGTCCCTCCATGTGTACTCCTTGTTGGTAGTTTAGACCCTGGGAGCTCTGGTTGGTTGATATTGTTGTTCTGCCTTTGGGGTTGCAAACCCCTTCAGCTTCTTCAGTACTTTCTCTAACTCCTCCATTGGGGACCCCATGCTCAGTCCAGTGGTTGGCTGCGAGCATCCACCTCAGTATATGTCAGGCTCTGGCAGAGCCTCTCAGGATCAGGCTCCTGTCAGCATGCATTAGGATGCACTCTCTCTCTTTTTTTTTTTTTTTTAACTGTTAATCCTACCAATCCATGAGTATGGGAGATCTCTCTCTCTCTCTCTCTCTCTCTCTCTCTCTCTCTCTGTCTCTGTCTCTCTCTCTCTCTCTCTCTCTCTCTCTTTGGTGTTTTGGAATTTTTTTTTTTTTTCTGAGACAGGGTTTTTCTCTATAGCCCTGACTATCCTGGAACTCACTCTGTAGACCAGGCTGGCCTCGAACTCAGAAATCCGCCTGCCTCTGCCTCCCAGACTGCTGGGATTACAAGCGTGCACCACCACTGCCCGGCTGAGATCTCATCTTTTGTAATCTTCTTTTATTTCTTTCTTCAAGGACTTTATAAATTTTTTATCATACACATTTTCACTTGGTTGGTTAGTTCCTTGGTTGGTTACTCCAAGATATTTTATATTATTTGAGACTATTATGAAGGGTGTTGTTTCCCTGATTTCTTTTTCAATTTGTTTGTCATTTGTATATAGCAGGACTACTGATTTTTGTGACTTAATCTTGTGTCCTATTTTATTGAAAGTATTTATCATCTGTAGTAGTTTCCTGGTAGAATTTTTAGGGTCATTTATGTATACTGTCATGTCATCTGCAAACAATAATACTTTGGTTTTTTTTTCCAATTTGAATACCTTTAATCTCCTTCAGTTGTCTTATTGCTATAGCCAAGACTTTAAGTGCAATTTTGAATATTTTTGGAGAGTTTCATACCTGATGGGTTGTTTTGAGTTTTTCTCCATTCTCCATTTAAGTTGATGTTGGCTATGGGCTTGCTATAAATTGTCTTTTTTAGGTATCTCCCTGTATTCCTAATCTCTCCAGGACTCTTGTCATGAAGAGGTGTTGGATTTTGTCACAGGCTTTTTCTGCATCTAATGAGAGAATCATGTTGTTTTATTGTTCTTTCAGTTGGTTTATATGGTTTATATGTATATATGTGTATATACTGATTTCATATATTGAATCATCTTCCATCTCTGGGGTGATACCTTTTTGATCATGGTGGATGCTCTGTTTTGATGTATTTTTGAATTTGGTTTGCAAATATTTTATTATTTTATTGAGTATTCTTGCATCTATGTTCAAAAGGGAAATTGGTCTATAATTTTCCTTGTGGGGTCTTTATGTGGTTTGGGCATTTGAGTAACTGTGGCCTCATGAAATAAATTGGGCAGTGTTCCTTCTGTTTCTATTTTATAAAATAGTTTGAGGAACATTCACATTAATTGTTCTTTGAAATTCTGGTAGAATTCTGTGCTCAAACCATCTGGCCCTGGGCTGTTTTTGGTTGGCAGACTTTAATGACTGCTTCTATTTAACTAGAGGTTATAGGCCTGTTTAAATTCCTTATGTGTTCTTGATTTAACTTTGGTAAGTTGTACCTATCAAAATTATACATTTCTTGTAGATGTTCCAATTTGGTAGAAGTACAGGTTCTTAAAGTATGTCCTTATAATTCTTGGTGTCTGTTGTCATGTCCCTCTTTCCATTTCTGGATTTGTTAGTTTGGATATTCTCTCTCCACTTTTTAGTTAATTTGAATTAGTGTTTATTGATCTTTTTATTTTCTTTAAGAATCAGCTCTTTGTTTCATTGATTCTTTGTACTGATGTCTTTGTTTCTATTTATTGACTGCAGCCCTGAGCCTGACTACTCCTCTTGGGTGTGACTCCAGTGTTTTTATCTAGGCATTTAGTGCTGTGAACTTGACTCCTAGAACTGCTTTCATCCTATCCTATAAGTTTGGTTATGCTGTGTATTCATTTCCATTTGGATCTAGGAAGTCTTTAAAATTTTTCTTAAGTTCTGTCTTAACCCATTTATTTTCATTTAGCAGAGTTTTATTCAGTTTCCACAAGTGTAAGTTTGCTATTGTTATTGATATCCAGCTCTAGTTCATCGTGCTCTAATAGAGTGCAGGGAGTCATTTCAGCTTTCTTGAGCTTTGTGATCCGGTATCTGTCAGTTTTGGAGACCATTCCATGAGCTGCAGAGAAGAAGGATTATTCTTTTGTGTTTGGGTAAAATGCTCTGTAAATACTTTTTAGATACATGTGGTTTATAATGTCTGATAGCGCTTGCATTTCTCTGTGTAGTTTTTGTCTGGATGACCAGTCTGTTGGTGAGAATGGGGTATTGAAGTCACATATTGAAGGGTCAGTGTGTGATTTAAGCCATAGCAGTGTTTCTTTTACAAACTTGGGTGCCCTTGTGTTAGGGGCATAGATGTTAAGAATTGAAATTTTTTTGTGTGTGCATTTTTCCTTTGATGAGTATATAGTGTCCTTCCCTAGTTCTTCTGATTAGTCTTGGTTTGAAGACTATATTTTGTTAGATATTAAAATCTATACCAGCTTGCTTCATTGGTCAATTTACTTGGAATTCTTTTTTCCCTTTTATTCCTTTACCCTGAGGTAATGTTTCTCCTTGATGCTGAGGTCTGTTTCTTGGATACAGCAGAAGGATGCATCCTGGGTTTTTTTGGATTTGGTTTTTTCTGAGGCAGGGTTTCTCTGTATAGCCCTGGCTGCTCTGGAACTCACTCTGTGGACCAGGCTGGCCTTGAACTCAGAAATCCTCCTGCCTCTGCCTCCCAGAGTGCTGGGATTACAGGCATGTACCACCACCGCCCATCTGCATCCTGTTTTTTATATGCACTCTTTTAGTCTGTGTCTCTTTGTTGGGGGAATTGGGACCACTGATACTGAGATCAGTGAAGGAAGGTTGGAGGAGAAGATCTTTGTTGTCTGCTGTGGCTAGTGTCAGAGATGGGAGAGAGACCACCACGGCAGGCGTTTCTCTACAGAGCTGGCTGTGAAGCTGGGGGTATTGGATCTGGGGAAACAGACAGGGAGGTGAAGACTTACGGTCAGCCCACCTGCTCCCCAAATCCTTATTTCTTATAATTTTAATATACCAAAAAAAGAAAAAAAATTGCCTAGGTTGATCAGCTTGAAGTATTTAGCCAACAAGAAGGGAAAATTAGATAAACTAGTGAATTTGCCTGTCATCAATAGATAGACCTATGGACCTATGTTTATAGGTCCATAATATTATATTAGTTGACATCTTTGATTAGAAGTAATATTTTAAAAATGATATAATTCCTATTGTGAAGTATGTAAATATAGCCTGATTCTGTTTTAACCTTATAGACTGATGTATATAATCAGTGCAAACTAGACATGAGCACTATAACAGGTTACTGGTATAAAAAAAGTAAGCAAGGAAAAAAAAAGAGGATAATTTTACCTTGTTAGTTATCATTTCTTGGGTCTTCCCTCTAAACTTTAGTTTCTATTTGGAGCATTTATACTAATAAGGAATTTAAGAGAAACTGAAAGATAAAGAGATGCTTTGTCACTAATATGTAGAGAGGAGGCCTACATCACTTCAGGATGTGTATGGTGTGTGTGTGTGTGTTTTATTTTCAAGGGGCAAGACAGGCTCTGACTAAGCTAGGCACCCTGAGTGCTGGGATTAGTCACGTGCCACCATGTTCCACCTCACGTAAGGTGTAGAGTGGTGAATCTGGATAAATGGAGTGGGCAAGAAAGGCTGGCCTGGGTTTCCTTCAGGAGATTTTAGCCCCTGAAGAGCACTGTGGGGTGTCTAGACTAAGATTGAGATAAGAAAATTATTAGTGTATGTTAATTACATAGTAGTTTCCATTATAAAATTTTCATAATGTCCACAGCTTAGTTCAACATCTGCCTCCCACTCTCCACCTGGTGTTTTTATGATAATCCCATTCCTCTCCACTCCCCTGATCTCCTGCATTTCCTTCTTTTTGGTAGGCTCAGTGGTATTCCAGGCAGCAGTTACTTACTCGGTAGCTTCCACTTGGAGTCGGCTTTGAGATGGGCCTTTGCTGGACAGTTCCAAGTTCTAAAGTCAGAATGATCCAGAGTGAGAGTTACACCACGTTCCTGTTTCTCATGACTGAAAACAAACCAGGAAGCAGAAATACTCACTAAAGAGCTTACAGTGGCAAACTCTTTGAATCCCTTGGGGCTTCTCTTAATTCCCATAAGTGCTCTGACAAAGGTAGAAGTGGCATAAGAGGAAAACAGGGAAGCAGACCTTGGGAGTTTCATGTGTGGGTTACTGACAGCATGCAGAGTCTGATCTAGCCTCTGCTACCGACAGCCTGCAGTGTCTGATCTAACCTCTGTTACTGACAGCATGCAGAGGTCTGGTCTAGCCTCTAGGCACCACTTCTCTGTTGCTATCATTTATATAAACATGGGAAATCTTGTGGCTAACTTTTGTTGTTAGATTTTTTGAGACGGGGTCCTACTGTGTAGCCCTGGCTGCTCTGCAACTCACTGTGTAGACCAGGTCGGCCTGAAGTCCCAGAGATCTGTCTGCCTCTGCTTCCTGAATGCTGGGATTAAAGGTGTGTGTGCACCATAATGCCTGACTCTTTGTGCTTAATTTTTAAAATGAGGCAGAGTTGTGCTGTATTTAGAGACGGGAGTGGATTCACATTAGTGTCATACTCAGCGGGAAGGTCTGTCCTCACAGGAGATAGATAGCATCTGCACAGTGAAGTCCGTTTGTTCTTTCTATTTTCCCTGTGGAAATGGCGGCTGTTTGTGCATTTTATTGACTTGTTCTCTTCAGATTTGGGATTCTGCGACCGGGAAGCTAGTGCACACCTACGATGAACACTCGGAGCAAGTCAATTGCTGCCACTTCACCAACCAGAGTAACCACCTGCTCTTGGCCACCGGGTCAAACGATTTCTTCCTCAAGGTAAGTGTGGCTACTGGAAACTCTGCAGATGAACTCGAGATACAGCAGAACATCTTCGTTGATTTTCTCCTGTGTATTGTATTATCAGGGTTTTTTTGGGGGGGGGGGACAAGGTCTCTTTATATAGCCCTGGCTGTCCTAGAATTCACTCTGTAGACCAGGCTAGCTTCAAACGCAGAGGTCTGCTTACCTCTGCCTCTCAAGTGCTGGGATTAAAGTCAGGTGCACCTGGATGCTTATTTTATTTATTTAGCTTAACCCACGTGCTAAGCAAACGCTCTGTCCCTGGGCTGCAGCTCCAGCTTCTTTCTAGTTTATCGTTGCCGTGTTTGAAGTGTCCAAATTCTAAATTCCAGATCCATAAGCAGAAAGTGGAGGAGAAAGAGGCGTTGTCACTTAGAGTACTGCAGACTGTACAGTGAGCGCGGGTCCTGCTGTTGGCATTCTAGATGTCAGCTGCATTCTCAGGCCTGCCCTCCCCCTCCACCTGCCCTTCCTCCCTCTGTCCCTCTCTCCCTTCCTCCCTCCCTGTCACTGGTCTCTGCCGACTTGTCTTTATGTGACAGGAAATACCTCAGCTCCAGGTTAGTCCCGAAGTTCCTATGACAGAGGAAGGGCGACTCCTCCTTTCCCAGAGCCTACAGATTAGATGTTAGAGAAGTTCCTACCTCACCCCATCTAGTTCAGACTCGTTGTTTCCTGAGTGAGTGCGCTGTGTGGCTGTGTAAAAGGGAGACAGGGAGGCGGGTGATGTGTTTGAATTACAGCAGTTTAGAAGAAGGTGCTGTTGTGAGACGCAGAAGGAAGGAGGAAAGGTGTTGGTAGGAATGTAAGCAAAACCCAAGAGTTCACCTCATGCATATATGATAATATGTGTAGTTAGGAATTATAAAGGATTGCATCTTTCAGTCTCTTTAAGTAGATAAATACAGGTAGATTAAATTCTATGGTGGTCTAGAAAGATGTTACCTTCTTTTGGATTTTTAAAAAAATTTTTTTGAAACAAAAAAATTTTGTTTCAAATCTTTGGTCTGCAGTGTCACACCATTTTTATAGAGGGACATCAGATTTTTAGGAGGTGTACGTGAAACATTTTCGAGAACCCCAGGCTGCAATGCCAGCTTTTGGGAGACTGAGGCAGGAGGAGCCTGAATTATATAGCCTGGGCTACAGAGTGAAAATGTGGCTCAAACTAAGGCTGTTTTACAACTTTTCGGAAGGACTCAGGCACCCTTCCTTAGAGAGTGCTACCCTGGCATGAAAATGGTCCAAGTCCAATCCTCTGTGCTGCAGAGGATCAGAGGAAGATCCTCCCAGTGCTGCTCATAAAAGCTTTATGCCCCAAACCAGACCTTTTGTCTATAGCAAACTGAATGTATGTCGTTTCACCCGAAGTATTTCAGCTTCCCTCTTAGATGTAAGTACCACGCCGTGTCCACACCTAAGAGCAGTGGACTGTAGTTCTGTTACATACCTGGCTTGTGTTAATTTTCCCATATGTGGTCTCAAACCCACAGGTTTATTAGATTCAGAATCCAGACAAACTTGCCTCTTGGTGGTTGTCTCTTTTATTCTGTTGAAAACTCTTTTTCTCCCTTTTCCTTCCTGTGGTGTTGGTTTACTAAACAAGTAGAGTCACTTGCTCGAGGACTGTCACTCCAATTTATTGGGTGGTTCACTGGACTGCTGTTTGATCTGAGCTGTAGTTCTTGTATTCTGCTATCAGTGAAGGTTTTTGAGTCTTTTAGGCCATTAATAGTTTTTACCCAATTAGTTATCTCAAGGTTTGGGAAGTCTTAGAAAAATGAAAAGCTTCCGTGGACCATTTTTGTAACCTGGTATTTAAAACAATATGGAGGTAATTTACACAATACTTTTGGTTTTTGTATCTAATTAAATACTATGATTCTAAACTGCTCATTTAAAAATAAGCAACAATTGTTCAGTTAGTTTAGTGTCCAGAATAAAAGCCTAGTGAGGCCTTGGAGTCCTGTAGTGGATTGAGATGTTGATCTAAAGGTTGGCCTGTTATTAATCATAAGCTTATCTTTGTATTTGACAACTTTATGTCACTATGAATTGACCATCATTCTGTAACCAATAGCTCACATGAAAAGGAAGAACCTAGTATGAGTTTTACTTTTCCCATTTAACTTAGATTTTCTTTTTTTTAATTAATTTTCATTTATGTATTGCATTTGTTTGTGCATATATGTGCCATTGTGTGTAGCTTGCCATGGAAGCCACGGCAGACGGCATTGAGTTCTCTGGAGCTGGAGTTACAGGCAGTAGTTGTGAGCTACCTGATGTGGGTGCTAGGAACTGAACTTGGGTCTCTGGAGAGCTCAAATGCTCACTAGCCCCCATTTAGTAGACCTTAAAATACATCCTTTGGCAGTTTGATTTACATACATAGTGTATCCTGGTCATATCCAACCCAACCCTCCCTCTCCCTGGACCCACCATTCCAAGCCTACACAACCTCTTTCCACCTTGGTTACAATTTCAAAGGGGCCAGATGTCTGGGCTGGTCTAGAACTTTTGAGCTTCAGTGATCCTTGGGTTTCAGCCTTCAAAGTAGTTGCAACTGCAGGTGTTTGCCACACCAGTCTCCGGGACTGCCTTTTTATGGTTTTAATTTATCTTTATTTCCCTCCCCAAATAGCTCTGGGATTTGAATCAAAAAGAATGTCGAAATACCTTGTTTGGTCACTCGAACTCAGTCAACCACTGCAGGTTCTCACCAGACGACGAGCTCTTGGCTAGCTGCTCAGCTGACGGGACTTTGAAGGTAAGCGTTGAACATCATTAGAGGGCTTTAACTTTAGAGAAGCCCTTATGATTTGGGGTGAATAGGAGTTTCTGTTGGTGTTAATAGTGTTCCAAAGCTGTGACACAAGCCTGAGATAAACAGCCTATAAAGAGGGAAGACGTGTTTCTGTTTACAGTCTCAGAGGTTTTAATCTGATCCTGTCTCTGTGCCTGGGCCAAGGCAAGTGCCTCGTGGCAGGGAGCGTGTGGTGAAAAACCTGGCTTACCTAATGGGGTCTTGGAAGCAAAGCAGGGAATAGAAAGGAGCTGGGGCCCACTCCCTTCAAGGGTACTTGTTAATGGCTTAACTTGTTTCTCTAGGCCCTCATCCTAAAGGCTCTAAAACAGTGGTTCTCAACTTGTGGGGCGTGGCCCCATTGGCACTCTCTGTCTCCAAAAATACTTACAATGTGACTCACAAGAGTAGCAAAATTATAGTTGTGAGGTAGCAATGAAATGATTTTATGGTTGGGGGGAACTGTATTAAAGAGTCACAGCATTAGGAGGGTTGAGAACCACTGCCCTAAAATCTACTATGCCTGTGCCACAGACTGGGGACCACACTTTCAGTTCACAAGTTTTTTGTTTCCAGATCAAAACCAGAACAGCATTTGTATGTTTGTAGAAAAAAGGCTTTCCTTTCAGTTCCTAAGAATCTTTTGTCATACTGTTATTTTTGTATGCTTTATAACCTAGAGTTTAATGCTTTATAACCTAGAGTTTAAATTCTAAACTTTAAGCATATATTACATCTTTTTTTTCATATATTACATTTTAAACATGTATTCATCTAGTATTTTTAGATCTGTAGAGTCAGGAGGCAGGTTAACCTGCTTCTGTCTTCCCTGAAGGGTGTAAAATCCAGTCTTATTTTTAGTTTAGTCTTGTTGTTGGAGTCTAGGGAACTCTGTCTACAATGTGTGAAAGGGGGCATGTTTGGTATTAATGGATTTTTATTTTTTTCCTTGCCTTTCCTCATTTTCCCTTTCTGGAAGTTTCTTCACTTCATTTCTTAGTATTTTAAACATAATAGTGTTTTAAAACTTTGTTCTCAGATCTTTCAGTACTTAGAACTAGATTTTTTTTGAAAAAAAAATTTACACTGCTGTTTCATGACTATATTTTTTCTTTTTGCCAGTATGAATACATTTTTGGTTCCTGAATACCTTTTGGAAAGCTGTCTTCAGTATCAGATCCCTGGATATCTGCTCCTGTGTAGGAGTGTAATACCAGGAAGCTGTCTGGGAATTGTGTTTCCTCATAGGGTTCTTAAGTTTTTATATTTGAAAAACAGTATTTTGTGCATGAGTGAGTGGGTGGAGGTGCCGTGGAGTGCGTGTGGAGACAGGAGGACCGTGCTCAGGACTCAGGAGTCAGGTCTACCCCTGAGCCTCTGCAGGGGCGGCTTGCACGGTTTGATGATCAACTCCCGTTGGTGGTCTTTTGTCTTGATCAGGTTGAGTGTTCTGAGAGAAATGTTCCACTTTCTGGTTGTAGTGAGAAGAGTGACTTTTTAAAGTTACACTGTCTGTCTGTCTGTCTGTCTGTTTTTGCATGTGAGTGTGCACATCTCACAGCACGAGTATGGAGGCCGGAGGACAACTGGCAGGAGTTGGTTCTCTGCTTCTACCATGGTGGGTTCCAGAGACTGGAACTCTGGTAAGCCTGAGTGAGCTCTTACCCACTGAGCCCTCAGGTCCGTTCAGGTTGCAGTGCAGCAGTACCGCAGGGGGGAGTCCGTGATTGATTGCTGCCCTGGCTTGCCCAGAAGATGGCGCTTTGCTGCCTTTCTTCCCATCTCCTGGCTGGTGTCTTTCCACACCCTCTGCTGCTCTGTTGCCTGGGCCTTAGGGGAATGGTATGAGTGTCTTAGGACCTCACGGTTCCCAGCGCACTGTCAGTCGTGGGTCTCTGCGTCACTGTCACTTCATTGTGGACGTGTACACTTTTATTACCAGCCGTCAGCTGATGGACAAAGGCTGATTCTGTTTACTAGCCAGTGGCGTGGCCAGTGCTCAGTCCCAAGCTAAGAAAATTTTATGTCATGTTGGCCAACGACAGGTGTTTGATTTCTGTGTTCATGTGAGAGTGTCACTCCACTCGGGGAGACCTGCCTGTGTTGATGACGGCTTTCCCACAGAGCTATTAAGCCAGTGTCACCAGCTCTTTGCACAGTGGCATGAGGAAGGCAGAGGTCGAGCAGAATGATGTTAGATAACAGTGTGTCAAGGTCAAAGCCTTGTAAAGCTTTTACCGTCTGAGAGAATAAGAGCTGTAAAATGATTTATGCCCCAAAGGCTCTGGGATTTTCTAAGCTTATTGTAAGGTATCATGTAGATCAGCTTGCGGTTTTTTGGGCCTCAAAGAGAAATGATCTTAAAGCGTTTTATTTAGAGATTGTTATTTAACGCACACGAGGGCTTAGGGTGCACAGGGACTCTGGGTACAGTGCAGTGACCTCCCTAGAATGCAGTGGTGTGGCTGAGTCATCTCCTGATGTGTGAATCCTTATCATTGCTTGCTAGGAGATGAGTTGGGTGCGGAAGCACATGCAGTGTTGGTAGGTGTAGTGAAATTAAATTGTGTCAGCTTGCTTTTAGTTCCAATCCTACGTTTGTCCTACTAACAGTATGATTTCTCATGGATTCTCAATGATGGGACCAAAGAGTCTGACACTTTGTTTCTTTTTAAAAATTAGAAATTACTTTATTGTGTGTGTGTGTGTGTGCATGTGTGTGTGTGTATGTGTGCATGTGTGTCTGTGTGCGCGCGTGCATGCATGCAGTCATGACATGCTTGGAGATCAGAGGCCAAGTTGGCTAGTTAGCTCTAGCCACTGTCATGTGACTCCTAGAGATTGACCGCAGGCTGCCAGGCTTGGTGGGAGGTGCCTGCATGTGGGTAGGAGGGGAGGGTCACCCACCCCTGACCCGTTGTGACCCGTTGTGCCTGCCTTCTTTCTGTGTTCAAGAAGGCTACCAGGCTAGTTCCTGGTGTCTCTTGTTTTATTTTACACAGTGTAGACACAGTTGTCCCAAGGGGAAGTGTGAGGGTTTGGCAGCTATCTTTTGGGGGTGGTGCACTTGGTCCAGGACCTGGTAGCTCTTATGAAGCCGGGACACTGCTCCAGGTCTGAGAGTGAAGGTGCATCTTTTCAGGGGCGCTTGCTTTGTACAACACTTGTGTGGCTGTTGCAGAGTACGACTTAGAGTGTTTCGTATCCCATTTCTCAGAGCTGGTTAGTTCTGTAGCACTGCATAGCCGTACCCAGCACAGCAGAAGCCATGTTCCCTCTCAGTCTAGCTTTCAGTGTAGTTTCTCCTTTAGGGGTCTCATTATCACTGGATGCCCTGTACAGTTCCTGCTGTGCTTGTGGTAGATGTGAAGTGCATCTCCTGCCTGTCCCAGCAGAGGGCAGCAGCAGACAGCTGCAAGTCCCTCCTACGCTGGTTCTCATTGTCAACACTAATCTTTAGCCTCTTCCACCCTGTGCAAGGCCCAGTTACCTTTTTTTTTTCTTTTGAGATAAGCTCTCCTGTAGCCCAGGCTGGCTTCAAACACATGATCCTCCTGCCTTAGCTGCAAAATACTAGCATTATGTCAAATTGTGCGCAGTTCAGTTAACTTTTTAATCTAATTTTACTGACTGTGGGATTTTGTTTGTTTGTGCAAAATGGAAGGTGGGTTTCCTCTCTCTTTTTCTTCCTTTCCTCCCTCCCTCCCTCTCTTTCTTCCTCTCTCCTTTCTTTGTTTTTCTCTTATTGACTTTACATCCAGGCCATAGTCCCCTCCCTCCAGTGTCACTTTTATAAATTTCTCCCTCCATTGCTCCCTTCCCGTCTTCTCAGAGAATGGAGAACCCTCCTTGGGTACCACCCCACCCTGGGACATCAAGGCCCAGCAGGACTAGGCACCTCCTCTCCCACAAAGGCCCAGCCCCAGGCAATGCAGGTAGGGGAAGAGGATCCAATGGCAGGGGACAGGGACTGAGATAGCCCCTGATCCGCTTATTAGGGAACCACATGAAGACCAAGCTGCACATTTGCGACAAATGTGTGTGTGGGGCCTAGGTCTAGTTCCTGCAAGGAAGCTGGATTTCTTAATTTAAAAATTAATAAAAAAAAAGTCAGGCTTATGTAAGGACATCCATTAGGTAGAGCTCATTTGTATGACATTTAATCTAGTTGGAATTCCAGAGGTGTGTGTTGGGAGTAAAGCGATTTTGTTTTTGTTTTGTTTTGTTTTTTAAACAGCTTTGGGATGTGAGATCAGCAAACGAGACGAAAAGCATTAATGTGAAGCGCTTCTTCCTGAGTTCCGAAGACCCTCCCGAGGACGTGGAGGTGATAGTGAAATGTTGTTCCTGGTCTGCAGATGGTGACAAAATAATAGTAGCAGCGAAAAACAAAGTCCTCGTAAGTCCTGCCTTCTCAGTCCACTCCGACGGAGAGTTTCCCGCTGTCTAGCTTAGCTCTGTGATTCAGGGCAGGCTTCCTAACTGCTCACAGTTATTTGAAGCCCTGCCCTCTGGGAGATATGGGAGGCCTTGTAGGAAAAGGTCTTAGTTACATGAGTCAGAAATACTTTGTACCTTCCCAAGACACACAGTATGAAGCAGCACAGGAAAGCCATACACCACAGGAGCAGTTTGTAACGTCAAGTCCAGTGTCCCTCTGATTCATTATTTTCAACTTTTTATTTTATGTGCACGGGTGCTATGGCCACATGTATGTCTTTGTATAATGTATGTAATGCCATAGAAGCCAGAAGAAGCCGTTGGATCCCCTGGAACTATACATACAGATGCTTGTGAGCTGTCACGAGGGTGCTTGGAATTGAACCCAAGTCCTCTGGAAGAACAGCCATTGCTTTTCACTGCTGGGCCATGTTTCTGCCCCGACCCCGCCCCCTTTAAGTTTATTTAAGTTTATTTAAGAGCGAATACTTTCTTCATCACTTAAGAAAGCTTAAAATAGGTTGATTTTGGTAATTTTAAAAATACCTTTAAATTGTTTTTAATTATGTGCGTGTATTGTGTCTGTGGGGGCGCTGCCCGGGAGCTGGAGTTACAGTGCCTGGGGTCCTCTAGATATGGGTGTTGGGAAACGAACTAGGGTGTAAATTTAGGGTCTTGCAAATATAGGCAAGTGCTTTATCGGTGAACTTCAACCTCAGTCCTTTTTCATTTTTATTTTGTGATAGCATCTTGCTAAACTGCTCAGGCCAGCCTCGAACAAACTAGGATAGCCTAGGCTTGCCTCAAACTTGTAGTCTCTTGCTTCAGAAGCCTCCCTAGTAGCTGGAGTTAAAGATGTTCCCAAACAATTCTTAAATATACACAATTGGCATTGTAATCATATTCATAAAGTTGTAGTTGTGCAGCTGTTACCACTGCATGCATTTTCTCTCCCTCCATCCCTCCATCCCTTCCTCCCTCCCTCCTTCCTTCCATCCATCCATCCATCCATCCATCCATCCATCTGTTCGTCCCTCCCTTCTTCCATCTATCCATCCATCTATCTGTCTTTGCCTTGCCTTGTCTTGCCTTTCTTTTCTTGATAGGGTCTCTGTGTAGCCCTGGCTGTCCTGGAACTCATTCTGTAGACCAGGCTGGCCTCCAACTACAGATCCACCTGCCTCTGCCTCCTGAGTGCAGGGGTTAAAGGCATGTGCCACCACAACCCGGCTACCACTGAATCTTTCTAAAAGTTTTCATCACTCAGACAAACTCCATCACCACTAATAATTCTCAGTTCTCTATCCCCACTCCCTGGTGACTAATAACATGATGCATGAATTTGCCTGTTCTGGAAACTGTACAAGTGGTGTTATATAACACTGATCTATTTGTGCTTGACTCATTTCATTGAGCATAGTGTTTGAAAGGCTTATTTAAGTTACAGAATGTATCAGGATTAAGCAGTCTCTCACTTCCTGTTTCTGTTTGTCTCTCCTCTCCCTCCTTCCCTACCTCTCTCCCTCCTTCCCTCTTTCCCTCCTTCCCTCCTTATCCCCCCTTCTCTGTATATGTATGTGAAGAGTAACTCCATTTTAAAAACACATTCCTCTGTACAGGCCGCTAACTCTTCCCTCCTCTTGGCTGTTGTGAACGATGCTGCAGCAAATGGTACCGAACATGCATCTGTTGGAGACCCAACTTTTTTTTTTTTCTTATTGGATATTTTCTTAATTTACGTTTCAAATGTTTTCCCCTTTCCTGGTCTCCCATTTGGAAATCTCCTATCCCATTCCCCCTTCCCCTGCCTCTATGAGGGTGCATGAGTTTTTGATTTTAGCCATTCTGACTGGTGTGAAGTGGAATCTTACAACTGGTGTGAGTTGTTTTGATTTGCATTTCCCTGATGACTAAGGATGTTGAACATTTCTTTAGGTGCTTCTCAGCCATTGGAGTGTCGTCAGTTGAGAATTCTCTGTTTAGCTCTGTACCCCATTTCCCCCCTTCCCTTCTCCCCCTTGGTCCAGCCCTGCCTACGCTGGGCCCTGCTCAGGGCCCCCCCCCCCCATGTATTTGAGACTTTTCCCCAAGTTCTCTTCTATCAGATTCAGTGTATCTTCGATTTATGTGGAGGTCCTTGATCCACTTGGACTTGAGCTTGGTACAGGGAGATAAGAATGGATCAATCTGCATTCTTCTACATGTTGACTGCCAGTTGAACCAGCACCATTTGTCGAAAATGCTGTTTTTTTCCACTGGATGGTTTTAGCACTTTTGTCAAAGTGACCATAGGTGTGTGGGTTCATTTCTGGGTCTTCAATTGTATTCCATTGATCTACCTGCCTGTCACTGTACCAATACTATGCAGTTTTTTTTTTTTTTTAATCACTATTACTCTGTAATACAGCTTGAGGTCAGAGATGGTGATTCCTCCAGAAGTTCTTTTATTGTCGAAATAGTTTTTTGCTATCCTGGTTTTTTTGTTATTTGAGATGAATTTGAGAATTGCTATGAAGAATTGAGTTGGAATTTTGATGGGGATTGCATTGAATCTGTAGATTGCTTTTGGCAAGATGGCCATTTTTACTATATTAATCCTGCCCATCTATGAGTGTGGGAGATCTTTCCATCTTGTGAGGTCTTCTTAGGTTTGTTTTCTTCAGAGACTTGAAGTTCTTGTCATACAGATCTTTAACTTGTTTGGTTAGAGTAACACCAAGATATTTTATATTGTTTGTGATTATTGTGAAGGCTGTTGTTTCCCTAATTTCTTTCTCAGCCTGTTTATCCTTTGAGTATAGGAAGGCTACTGATTTATTTGAATTAATTTTATATCCTGCCACTTTGCTGAAGTTGTTTATCAGCTATAGAGGTTCTCTGGTGGAGTTTTTGGGGTCACTTAAGTATACTATCATCATCTGCAAATAGTGATATTTTGACTCCTTTCCAATTTGTATTACTTTGACCTCCTTTTGTTGTCTCATTGCTCTGGCTAGAACTGTAAGTGCTATATTTAGTAGATAGGGAGAGATAGGGCAGGCTTGTCTAGTCCCTGATCTTAGTGAGATTGCTTCAAGTTTCTCTCCATTTAGCTTGATGTTGCCTATAGGTTTGCTGTATATTGCTTTTACTATGCTTAGGTGTGGGCATTGAATTCCTGATCTTTCGAAGACTTTTAACATGAAGGGATATTGAATTTTGTCAAATGCTTTTTCAGCATCTAATGAATGATCATGTGTTTTTTTCCCTTGAGTTTGTTTATGTAGTGGATTACATTGATAGATTTCTGTATATTGAACCATCCCTGCATCCCTGGGATGAAGCCTACTTGATCATGGTGAATGATCCTTTTGATGTGTTCTTTGATTTGGTTTGTGAAGATTTTCTTGAGTAATTTTGCATTGATATTCATAAGAGAAATTGGTCTGAAGTTCTTTCTTTGTTGGGTCTTTATGTGGTTTTGGTATTAACCATAACTGTGGTGTCATAGAACAAATTGGTTAGTGTTCCTTCTGTTGGTATTTTGTGGAATAGTTTGGAGAGTATTGGTCTTCTTTGACGATCTGATAGAATTTTGCATTAAACCCACCTGTCCTGGGATTTTTTTGGTTGGGAGACTTTTAATCACTGCTTCTATTCTTTAGGGGCTATGGGATTGTTTAGATGGTTTATCTGATCCTGATTTAACTTTGGTATTTGGTATCTGTCTAGAAAAATTGTCTATTTCATCCAGATTTTCCAGTTTTGTTGAGTAAAGGCTTTTGTAGTATGATCTGATGACTTTTTTTTTGATTTTTCTCAGTTTCTGTTGTTATATCTCCCCTTTCATTTCTGATTTTGTTAATTTGGATACTGTCTCTGTGTCCTCTGGTTAGTTTGGCTAAGGGTTTATCTATCTTGTTGATTTTTCTCAAAGAACCAGCTCCTGATTTTGTTGATTCTTTGTATAGTTCTTTTTGTTTCTATTTCAGCCTTGAGTTTTATTATTTTCTGCTGTCTACTCCTCCTGGGTGCATTTGCTTCTTTTTGTTCTAGAGCTTTCAGGTGTGCTGTTAAGCTGCAAGTATATGCTCTCTCCAGTTTCTTTTTGGAGGCACTCAGAGGTATGAGTTTTCCTCTTAGCACTGCTTTCATTGTGTCTCATAAGTTTGGGTATGTTGTGACTTCATTTTCATTAAGTTCTAAAAAGGCTTTAATTTCTTTCTTTATTTCTTCCTTGACCAAGTTATCATTGAGTAGAGTATTGTTCAGTTTCCACGTGTATGTGGGCTTTCTGTTGTTTTGTTGCTATTGAAGACCAGCCTTAATTTGTAGTGATCTGATAAGAGACATAGGGTTATTTCAATCTTCTTATATCTGTTGAGGTCTCTTTTGTGACAGATTATATGGTCACTTGGAGAAGATACCATGAAGTGCTGAGAAGAAGGTATATTCTTTTGCTTTAGGATGGAGTGTTCTATAAATATCTGTTAGATCCATTTGGTCCATAACTTCTGTCAGCTTCACTGTGTCTCTGTTTAGTTTGTGTTTCCATGATCTGTCCATTGATGAGAGTGGGGTGTTGAAGTCTCCCACTATTATTGTTTGAGGTGCAGTGTGTGCTTTGAGCTTTAGTAGAGTTTCTTTTATGAATGTGGGTGCCCTTGCATTTGGAGCATAGATATTCAGAATTGAGTGGCTATCTTCTTTTGGGTTTGTTGAAAGAAGATTACTTTCTTGTTTTTTCTAGGGTGTAGATGTTGTCCTTGTGTTGGTGTTTTCCATTCATTATCCTTTGAAGGGCTGGATTTGTGGAAAGATACTGTGTAAATTTGTTTTTTTTTTGGGGGGGGGGTTGGATTTGGTTTTTTTTCGAGACAGGGTTTCTCTGTAATAGTCCTGGCTGTCCTGGAGCTCACTCTGTAGACCAGGCTGACCTTGAACTCAGAAATTTGTCTGCCTCTGCCTCCCAGAGTGCTGGGATTATAGGCGTGCGGCACCACTGCCTGGCCTGTAAATTTGTTTTTGTCATGGAATATCTTGGTTTCTCCATCTATGGTGATTGAGAGTTTTGCTGGGTATAGTAGCATTTGTGTTCTCTTAGGGTCCATATGAGATCTGCCCAGGATCTTTCATAGTCTCTGGTGAGAAGTCTGGTGTAATTCTGATAGGTCTATCTTTATATGTTATTTGACCTTTTTCCCATATTGTTTTTAATAATCTTTCTTTGTTTTGTGCATTTGATGTTTTGACTATTATGTGACACTAGGAATTTCTTTTCTGGTCCAATCTATTTGGAGTTCTGTAGGCTTCTTGTATGTTTATGGGCATCTCTTTCTTTAGGTTAGGGAAGTTTTTTCTATAATTTTGTTGAAGATATTTATTGGCCCTTTCACTCTCTTCTATACCTATAATCCTTAGGTTTTGTCTTCTCATTGTGTCCTGGATTTCCTGGATGTTTTGGGTTAGGAGCTTTTTGCATTTTGCATTTTCTTTGGCTGTTGTGTCAATGTTTTCTATGGTATCTTCTGTACCTGAGAGTGTCTCTTTTATTTCTTGTATTCTGTTGGTGATGCTTGCATCTATGACTCCTGATCTCTTTCCTAGTTTTCTCTCTCCAGGGTTGTCTCCCTTTGTGATTTTTGTATTGTTTCTATTTCCATTTTTCAATCCTGGATGGTTTTGTTCAATTTCTTCACCTGTTTGGTTGTGTTTTCCTGTAATGCTCTAAGGGATTTTTGTGTTTTCTCTTTAAGGGCTTCTACCTGCTTACCCGTGTTCTCCTGTATTTCTTTTTTGTTTATTTGTTTGTTTGTTTTTGTTTTTTTTTCAAGACAGGGTTTCTCTGTATAGCCCTGGCTGTCCTGGAACTCACTCTGTAGCCCAGGCTGGCCTTGAACTCAGAAATCCACCTGCCTCTGCCTCCCAAGTGCTGGGATTAAAGGCGTGCGCCACCACTGCTCAGCTGCTCTCCTGTATTTCTTTAAGGGAGTTATTTATGTCCTTTTTAAAGTCCTCTATCATCATCATGAGAAGTGATTTTAAATCAGAATCTTACTTTTCTGGTGTGTTGGTATATCCAGGGCTCGCTGTGGTGGGAGAACTGGTTTCTGATGATGCCAAGTAGCCTTGGTTTCTGTTGTTTATGTTTTGCCCTTGTCCTCTCGCCATCTGATCATCTCTGCTGTTAGCTGGTCTTGCTGTCTCTGACTGTGGCTTGTCCCTCTGACAAGCTTGTGTGTCAGTACTCCTGTGAGACCAGTTCTCTCTGGGATGAATTTGGGTATGGAGAATTGTGGCACAAGGTCAACTCAGAGGTGCAGAGGGAAACCAGAAAGATCCTGTCCCCAGCTGATCCTTGGTTCCAGTGTCCTGATGGCTCTGGGAGGGTTCCTCTTGGGCCAGGAATGTGAACAGAAGTGGTGGTCTTACCTGTATTCACAGGTGTGTCGACACTCCTGGGAGACCAGCTGTCTCCTGGCAGTATTTGGTTATGGAGCACTGTGGCACAGGATCAGCTCTGGGTGTAGATGGAAATCGGAAGTAAATTAAAATTAACTTTTAATACCGTTTTGTATATTCCTGATACTGGAATTGCCAGAGCATAATGATAATCTTGTGTTATGGTTTTGAGGAGGGGTGACTTTCCCATAGTGCCTCATCATTTTATATTTCTACTAGCAGAGAATGAGGCTGTCAACGTCTCCACATCCTTGGAAGCACTTGCTGCAAGTTTTCCATTTAAATTTTTAATTTATTTTTCTTAAAAATTTTATAGCCATTGAGGTAGGTGTGAGGTGGCTTTATTTACATTTTCCAGATAACCATCGTCTTCTCATTGGCTAGGGCTGGGACTTAAGCCCAGTGCTGGACACACATTCTACCACTGAAGTAAATCTCCAACCCCAGGGAAAGGCCATCTTAAAGCATTGGAATATGTATTCTAGTGGAAATGGAAAAGAATCCGTATTGTATAAAACACCTTGTTTTAAAACCCTGTAGAGCATCCCTGTGTAGCTTGCTGAGTGAGTGACCTTGGGATCCCCTCACCCGTGTGTGGGCCCCAAGGTTTCAGTTGTTTCCTCCTTCTTTCCCTGCTTCTCTCAGGCTCTTACATTGTTATCCTTAGTCTCTCCTGTTGTCAGTCCTTTTCTCTGTTTTCATCCCCCGACTGGGACAATTTTTTATTTTACATTGGCCAACTCCCCCCCCTCCGATCCCCCCACCCCCGGAGTCCCCCACCCCCACCCCAGTCACTCATAGCCACTAATTTTAAGAACAACCTGCCCTTCCCCCTGTAAACAGATAGGACTTCCTGCTCTTTGTTCCTGCCATTTCTGCTGTGCTGCTCCCTCTGTGTGTCCCTGTGCTACGACATTGTAGCTCCCATTGCAAGCCTTTGGTCTCTTCCTGAGGCCACAGTCTAGTACCTAGACTGCATCAACTTACTGCATGTGCATATGAAACGCATATATATATATATATATATATATATATATATATATATATATTATTACCATTTGACAAAAGCTTTCAAAGAACATATTTGAAAATCTTTGAAGAATCGAAGGGAAGGCTGTATTACTAAAAAATAGCCACTTTGGTTCAAAAATGAGAAAAATGATTAATTCTAATGGAGTAATGTGGTAGCCATGGAGAGAACTAGAATTGACTGTGCTTATTTCGTTTTTGCAGGGCTTTGCTCTGTATTATTTTGAGCATCTCTGTCCATGAGTTTGCATTTTCTTCCTTGAAACAGTAGCATCGGGGAGAACTGTTCTGTGTGTTAACTTGACTGGCCTGTTCATGCGTGCACAAAGGTTTTGCTTTCCTTAGGCCAGCTTGAGAGAATATCTGTGATGAATTTCCCTTTACAGAAGATAGCTTTCAAGATGAGCTATATTTTAAAACGATGCATACAATGTTCTACATCTTATTTATGGCTGTCAGCATTTATATCTGCCATCAGTAACTCTAGGATTTCAGGACTTAGTTTGTATCTGAGGTAGGAGGAGCATCTTTTAAAAAATAATTTAGATTCAGCCCAGGTATAATTAAAGATGTTTCATTTTTATATGTTTTCTCTTTATTTTGACAGCTTTTTGATATTCATACTAGTGGCCTGTTGGCAGAGCTGCATACAGGTCACCACAGCACCATCCAGTACTGTGACTTCTCCCCCTATGACCACTTGGCAGTCATCGCCCTGTCTCAGTACTGTGTGGAGGTGAGTAGTGGAATGTATTCAACAGAATCTGGGTCTCCAGAGATCCAAGGACAGCGAGAGTGGCTGCCGTAGCTGCCGAGGATGCTTTCTCAGAAAATTGTGTTTTCTTCATAGCCTAATAACATAGAGCTTTGGGGTATCCAGTTGTATGGCTAACTTTATGATTTTAATGTGATTGAAGACATGACTTTACAGTGGTGGAACGACAGGATCTTTATCCAGTATTTATTGAGTCTGGTGTGTGCTTGGGACTGATGAAGATTGGTTTCCGAGGCATTTCATTTTGCTTTAACCTCCTCTGTTCATCCATCCATCCTGTCTGTCTGTCCATCCATAGGTGTGTGTTGTACATGCATATGAATGTGCACACCTGTGCAAGCACATACCTTATTTCCTCTTCACTCTATTTCTATAAGAAAGGGTCTCTCACTGGCCGGTGGCTGTCTGTGAAGCTTTGGAATTTGCCTGTTTTTAACCCCCTAAATGTTGGTTTAGTAGGCACATATAGGCATGCTTGGCTTTTTATAGGTTGAACCTAGGTCCTCATGCTTATGAGAAAATGCACTTACCCAGTGAGCCCTTTCTCTTGTCCCCCACACCCAATGTTTTAAAATTAGCATGTAAAATAATAAATATGTACTGTATGAAATAATACAATTTGCTAATTTTCATGCATGCATATGATGTACTTTGATCACACAGTTCAGACACGTGGTATCTTGTAAGTGTCTAGACACAGACTTTCTTTTTGCATGTGTGTGTTTGGTATTCATACCTGACAGAGCACACATGCAGAGATATGAGGGCATCTTCCGCCATTTCTGCCTGCTGATTGCCCTGAGACAGCCTCTTACTGAACAGAAGATCACTGTTTTGACTCTGCTGTCTGGTCAGGGATCTCTGTATCTGCCTGTGTCTCCCCCTTAGTGCTGGGGTTGCATACATTTGGCTTTTTACATGGGTGCTGAGAATTCACACTCAGGTTCTCATGCTTGCAGAGCAGGCACTCTTACCACTGAGCCACCTCCCCAGCCCCAGATGCTGTTCTTTTTAAGACAAATGAGGTAGTTCCGACCCTTAGATAATTTGAATTGGATAGGATGGAAGTCATATGTCTGATTTGTTAAGATAGCAGTGCCGATGCCAAGCACAAATAAAACAATGCTTAGAAATGACTTGTTTATGCTTGCAATTTTGTACTTCCTGTCATTTCTAAGTTCCTTACCCTCTGTCATCCTTAGAAAGCTCCAGGAAACAATGACTGTCTTCCGTTTTGAAATGGAAGGGCTTTGCCACGGAAGCTCAGAGTGACAGCTGAGAGAAAACCAAGTTAAAGGCAGAAAGGGCAGGGCTTCTTGAGATGGTTCTGTTGTGAGATTACTTTCTGTCCTTTATTGCTGCGTTTCCCAGTTTGGACTCTAGAGATAAGGCAGGTTTCTCATGTAACCATTTTGTAACTGGCCTCAGCGAGTGGAAACGCCTGGTCATGTGATGAGGTACTTGTTTTGTCCATGCTAATTCTGAAATCATAAAGTAGGCCTGTGATTCGGAGTGTAAGGAGAGGAACTCAGGCACACATGGCACTCCATGGAGTATATCTGAGGGATGTGCAGCAGGACCCAGGACAAATGCTGTCAGGATGGTGGCCGGCTGCGGCAGGTTGTCGGAAGCCTGGGTGGAAGGGAGCTGTGCACAGGCTATGTTAGCGTGCTCATGCGTCGTAGGACTTTGTAGCAGCTCGGGTGAAGGTGGGGTGACAGCGTTAGAGAGATAATCCTTATATGGAGGCTGCTTATGTGCATCCTGTTATTTTTAGATTGATTTTAAAAAAAAGATAAAACGTGCATGACTCTAGATTCAAAGCTTTATAATATGTTGTTCTCAGAGGAGACTCTGTATCATTACCCCTTTCCTCCTCTCATTTCTCCGTCTCAGAGGCAGCATCTTGTTGCATATGTAAGCGGATTTCTGTATGCATGTATATGCATACATCTACAGCTGTCTATATGGTCATGTCTATATGTTCATTTTTCTTGTCTCTCTTTTTTTCTTTTTCATTTGAGACAGGATCGTATGTAGCCCAGGCTAGGCTTCACTGTGTAGCCAAGGATGACTCTAAGCTTCTAATCCTTCTGCCACCATACTGGGTTTTTACTGACCAAACCTCATCCTCAGACTTTGTAATTAAAAAAAAATGCTTTTATTTATTGTTTGAGCATTTCAACCATCTAATTATTAAATAAAAAATGGTATATGTTCTTTATTTTATCTTTTAAGAGATTTTGTTTGTTTGTTTGTTTGTTTGTTTTTTGAGACAGGGTTTCTCTGTGTAGCCCTGGCTGTCCTGGAACTTGCTCTGTAGACCAGGCTGGTTTTGAATTCAGAAATCTGCCTGCCTCTGCCTCCCAAGTACTGGGATTAAAGTCATGTGCCACCACTACCCAGCCTTTTAACAGATATTCCAGAGCTTAGTTATTTGGGGGATATTTTTCTCATCCCATTTTGCATAGTATTCCATTATGTGATTAATTATAATATTATAATATATTCTGTTAGTTTTTCTGCTACTTTCAAGGTATTTTCCTTATGTACACTATATTCATGACTTTTTTTGGAGAGAGAGAGAGAGAGAGAGAGAGAGAGAGAGAGAGAGTGTGTGTGTGTGTGTATTGTGGAGAACCCAGGGCTTTGTGTTTACTGATTGTGAGATGCATCAGCTAATCCGTACCTACATGTCAAGTTCTGTTATTTCTGCTTATTTACTATTAAAAGTACGATTGTGTAGTTAATCATTTATGTACAATCCAGTTTTAAATTTCAACAATGTATTTTGGGGCTTTATCTGTAGAAATAGCACCACTGGGGCATTATCGTCCTTTCTAGTGTGTTTGACGACGTATTAAACTGGTTATGCACGTGGTTTCCTAAGTTCTTTGCTTACTCTGTAGCTGTGGAACATAGACTCCCGCATAAAGGTGGCAGACTGCAGGGGACATTTAAGTTGGGTTCACGGTGTGATGTTTTCTCCTGACGGCTCATCATTTTTGACGGCTTCTGATGACCAAACAATAAGGGTGAGAAATACTGAGATTTATCATTTCAAACATTTAATCTAATTTTATAGAGAAAGAAAATTTGGGGGAAGTATTAAGGGAGGTAAATACAAAGTTCCTAGGTACAGATGTATCCTGGAAAAGTGCTGTTCTGTCTCCAGAAGCCATGTCTCCTGCATCTGCACATCCACTGACTGTTACTGAGCCGGATGCTGAGCCAAGGCCGGGAGGAGTGTTCGCTCGCAGCCTCTGATCCCTGGGAAGGCTCGACTTCTTCTCTTGAATTCTCATTTAATTATATGCTAGTTCTCAGAGCTTGTGTATTTTACCTTTCTATTGTTACTTATCTCTCCTTTTCCATTCCTACTGTCCATATCCTGACCTATTGCCTTTATGCCAAAGCACAGGTTGTTTAGTGACCTGTGATTTTACATTCTGCTGTGTGCTCTGTATTTTACTGTAGATGGGTGTCAGACTGGGCTAACCTCCCTAATGGCACAGCTTTTGTTTGTTTATGTTGATGTTAAAGTTGAATTAATTCACAGACATTTTTGACTGCAGAGCCCGCAGCTCATGTAATAGCAACCATTTCGTACTATAGGATGTGTTAATACATATTTATTGCTCTTTTATAGCCTAAGAATTTTTATATCATACACATTTTAATTGTTAATCACAATTTGCTACCTTGCTTTAAGACTGGGTTGTCTGCTCAATATCTCAGAGGGAGGACTGGTAGCACACAGTGATTTTAGTTCCTTTGTCTCTTACTCAGGTCTGGGAGACCAAAAAGGTATGCAAGAACTCTGCCATCGTACTAAAACAGGAAATAGATGTTGTGTTTCAGGAAAACGAAACGATGGTCCTTGCTGTTGACAACATAAGAGGCCTGCAAGTGAGTGTATTTTAAAAATACTGGAAACATTGTTCCGGGGAACTCATCCTTTTTTTCTGTTTGGTTTTGGGTTCAGAATCATTGTGAGGTCCTGCCAGGTGCCTACAAGGCGTTATTTGGACAACTACATGGCTCCTGGAGTGAGGTTTGGAGTGTTGAGTATGCCAGTATTTAGAATGAAGTCGGATGCTCCCTCCCATCTTTAATCTTGTTTCTCTCTTGAGGTCGTCTGTAATGACAGCCTTTGATTTGCACAGGTGGGCAAGGGGTGAACATATGAACCGAAGCTTTCTTCTTTTCAGGGAAAGGAAAATAGGGTCTTTTGGCACACAAATAAATCATCTTAAGTGGAGGAGTCTCGGTAGTCAGAGCTGAGGCAGAGGGAGATAGACTATACATTCTGAATCATTGCTGTTCATTAATTCACTCGGTGACACACGTGTTCAGGATCTTTGCATCCTTACTAGTCCTGGAGAAGGGACAGGTTGTATTAATAGTATTAGAATAACTATATAACTATATTGCTTAGGGATCCAAACAGCTTACCTTAGGCTGATCTTCCTATGGCTACAGACAGTAGTCCCAGAGGTTCTCTGATAGCAATGGTATTTTTGAGCCTCTGAGTGGTTGTAATAGTTAGCAGATAACCTGAGGGATGTTGTCATGTAGCAGGTCAGCACCACCGAGTTGGGGGCCTCTGAACAGATGTCCTGGAAGGAGGGGTAGGACCAGAGGCACTCACAGCAGGACGATGTTCACTTGACACAAGAGGTTGTCTTCATGGTGGCTAGCCCATACAGAGCAGTTGGTCGTTAGACCTTCATAGGAGATACCGTTGTGAGGAGCCGAGCGACTGAGTTGTGGTTAAGAGGGGTGGTAAGGGAGGCGGCCAGAGACAATGTCACTGGAATCAGTGTGGCTCTTATATAAACTAGCAAACGATCACCTCTGCTCCTGAGATTCTCTTGAGAGAGAGGCCTGGAGAGGACAGAAACCCTATCATAGTCTAGGAATTGCAATCCTTGGGCTGATTTCTTATGTTATCTTTCAGCCTTTCATTAATACTTAGATCAAAAACATAATCTGTATTAATCTCATTTTCCCCCCCACTGGTGGTAATGGGGTTCAGACCCAGGGCCTTGTGCATGTGAGGCAAACACTGAATTAACCCCCCCTCCCCCAGCCTTTGAAATACCTTCTAGTTTCTAGGGAAGGCTTTCCTTTTCTTTATCAAATTTTTGTTTATTTTGAATATATCCATGTGTGTTTACCTAAATACCTCTGTGTGCAGTATCCACAGAGGCCAGCATAGCATTTCCTGGAGCTAGAGTTAGAGACCCTTTTCAGTTATAATGTGTGGGTGCTAGAGACTGACCCCTGTGTACACCATGTGTGGGTGCTGGAGACTGACCCTGTGTACACCATGTGTGGGTGCTGGAGACTGACCCCTGTATACACCATGTGTGGGTGCTGGAGACTGACCCCTGTATACACCATGTGTGGGTGCTGGAGACTGACCCCTGTGTACACCATGTGTGGGTACTGGAGACTGACCCCTGTGTACACCATGTGTGGGTGCTGGAGACTGACCCTGTGTACACCATGTGTGGGTGCTGGAGACTGACCCCTGTGTACACCATGTGTGGGTGCTGGAGACTGACCCTGTGTACACCATGTGTGGGTGCTGGAGACTGACCCTGTGTACACCATGTGTGGGTGCTGGAGACTGACCCTGTGTACACCATGTGTGGGTGCTGGAGACTGACCCCTGTATACACCATGTGTGGGCTGGAGACTGACCCCTGTGTACACCATGTGTGGGTGCTGGAGACTGACCCTGTGTACACCATGTGTGGGTGCTGGAGACTGACCCTGTGTACACCATGTGTGGGTGCTAGAGACTGACCCTGTGTACACCATGTGTGGGTGCTGGAGACTGACCCTGTGTACACCATGTGGGTGCTGGAGACTGACTCTGTGTACACCATGCGTGGGTGCTGGAGACTGACCCCTGTGTACACCATGTGTGGGTGCTGGAGACTGACCCCTGTGTACACCATGTGTGGGTGCTGGAGACTGACCCCTGTGTACAGCATGGGTGGGTGCTGGAGACTGACCCTGTGTACACCATGTGTGGGTGCTGGAGACTGACCCCTGGTCCTCTGTAAGAGCAGTAAGTGCTCTTAACCACTGAACCACCTCTCCAGCTCCAGACTTCATTTTTCTCAAATACTTATTTTTACTTAATGTAGGGAGCAAGAGCACATGCAAAGGGAGGGAGGAGAAAGTGAGGTAGGATCTGTGTGACAGTAGGACACACACGGCGAGCTGGGGAAGACCAGCAGACGGCAGGCGGAGCTGGCGTCAAAGCTTCGGTGCTCAGGCTGCTGTAGCACGGGGACCCAGCGCACTTCAGACTAGAACTGACGGCCTCTGTGAGGATAACTGGGCCCTGCCGCGTCTCTGGAGCTCATTGTTCTGCCCCTTCATCATCGGCAGTCTGCGAGCTCAGCCCAGGTTAAGGCAGAATCTGTGTTGAAAACATTCCTACCTGGGGAACCATTGATAACTTGTCTTCCACTGTTCTGGGTTTTAGAGTCAAGTCGTAAAACATCTCTTAAGTTTGTCTTGATTTGTATTTTATAAGTTCATACACCACCTTCTCAATATGTTGATCAACATTCTGTATTTACGGTATGAACTTGGATGGAAAATTGAATGTGTATTTCATAATTACTGTTTATTTTTTTTAATAGACCAAGCTTTTGCTTGGGATATTTCTATTATAGTTCTTTCCAAGGTCACTGTCCCCTTGCTTGTATTGTTTAAGATCAAACTTATGCCACTTTTCAGTGACAGTTGTCATAACCAAAGGACAATGAAGGTGGCCTGATTATAAGAATGTTATTTTACTGAATGTCATAGTCTTCAAGAGTTTAGAGGACAGTTTAACTGACAAATAGTTCCATTAGAGTATACACAGAATTTTTAACTTATTAATTAAAAAAGGACTGAAATTGATTTTTGTGGAGGAAGATCATTAGTTTTCAGTAGTTCAGTCTTTTAAGAAAATATTGCTTGATACACACACACACACACACACACACACACACACACACACACACACGGTGCATTTTGATCATATACACCCGATTATCTTCAATCTTCTCATTTGTACTTCCATTAGCCCCCCCTTTTTTTTTCAATAAATTGCCTGCCCACCTTCCCGTGTGTGTGATGTGTGTGTCCTACTGAGGTTAGTATGGATTTGGGGTTAGTTACTGGGGTATGGCAGTCAGGCAGTGGTGACCCAGCTGAAGAAGGTGGCTTCCTCTCCCCCAGTCCTCTCTCCCCAGCTGGCTAACAGGTCCTCATGGAGGGGTAGGACCGCCTAAGCCCCTTGCCAGTTAATAATGGGTTTGCTAAAGGACCT
Source organism: Apodemus sylvaticus (assembly GCF_947179515.1). Taxonomy (NCBI): domain Eukaryota; kingdom Metazoa; phylum Chordata; class Mammalia; order Rodentia; family Muridae; genus Apodemus; species Apodemus sylvaticus. The sequence goes on from NC_067491.1 coordinate 44,302,584, forward strand.
AATCTTATGCAGAGATTCTGGAGGTAACCATAGTTACTGTAATTTCATGCATGCAACAGTCATGTCACATCCAGGAGACAGTGTTTTATAACACACCTCTCCGTTATCTCATTTTCACATTCTTGTAGTCCCCTCTCCATGGTGGTCTTTGATTAAGCCTTGGAGGAGGAGATATAGGCGTCCTGTCCAGGGCTAACCACTCAATAGTGACTAAATTCTCAGCACTGTTTCTAGCCGTGTGTCTCTGCACTAACTGCTGCCCATGGCAAAAGAAGCCTCTTCAATCAAGGCTGAGAGCAGCATGAATTAGTGTGTGGGTATAAAAATACATATTTAGACTGTTTAGAAGGCAGTTTGACGACACTTCTGTTTAGCACAATCACAGTAGTAGGTTAGCCCTGCTTAGAGTCTGTGACCTAAGCCGTGGGGTTTTGACCACTAGGTTTACAGTACCAATCTGTAAACCAATCAAAAGAGCTTGGTTATCTGTTGTGGTAAAATTTAAAATCCCAACCCAGGGCTGACACTCCACCTTGGTTATTGAGTTCCTGGATGAAAGACACACTCATAGCCTTTATATTTACAACTAACCTTAATCAATACAAGAGCTGGGCAGCTGCCTACCCTCCAAGCTGCGAGAATCTACTTTCCTATCGATAACTCTAGTTATTACTCACTATTTACTATGGTCCATCTGAGCTGCTCTTACGTCCAGTCAGGAGCCCTCAGGGCCACGTTTTCATGGCTTAGCTGACCCATGGTGGCTTCTCCTTTCTCCTCTCCTGTGCATTCTTCTTTTACCCCATGGTGGCTTTTTCTTTCTCTTTTTTTAAAGCCCTCAGCCCCACCCATGTCTCAGCCCCACCCATGTCTCAGCCCCACCCATGTCTCTTCTGCCCAGCTATTGGCTGTTGGCATCATTATTTACCAATCACAATTAACTGGGGGCAGGGCCACTTAGTTTCCCCGTGCTGACTCTCTGGTGTCTGGGGCACCAGTTTTGGGGCCCCAAATTAGCATGAGAATACAAGCATCATTAGGCCACTCCGTGGATGTCATTCTCCTATTGCACAGCCTACTTAACAGGACGTGTGAAGTGGCCACAGTGAGGCCAGACCATCTGCAACTCTTCTTCCCCAGCAGCCTGAAGTAATTTAGTCTTCATTTTTAAATATCTAATAGATCCAGAGAAGTTTGGGCAAATTGTTATAAAGGGAAAGCTACATATTATTAATTAACCTTATAATCAGTGTAGCAGAAATAATTTCATTGTATGTGCCATGCTGAGAAGTATTTCAGATTTTTAGATCATGAGTTAGAAAGGTATCTGATAATTTGGTGTAAGCTTGAGACACATTTCCTGAGGTTATATCTTTTAATTGAGGTGCTCATTTTTTTGGGGGAGGTTTAAAAAAACTAATCATTAGCATTAGGTAGCGGTTATGAAATTGGATAATCTTAGTTTAAGTATTACAAGTTCAGTGACACGAATTCTGCTTTCAAGTTTCTTCTGTAAGATCTATTTCCCTACTCTCAAAGAAGGAAAGAATCTTAATCTATCCTGCTTTGTGAGTGATTCGGAGTATATAAATTTCAATTTTGAGTTATCATTGTGTGTAATGTCTGTCTCAGGCCAGTTTCACGGCCCCTTTGAAGATTTCAGAATAGTGTATTATAACAAATGATAACCCTATTAAAACAGGCTTTGAGAAGAAATAAAAGACAGGATGTGGGGCTAGCTGTGAGCCTGCATACCAGACAGATACATCTCAGGTGGTGCGCACAGCAGCTGCTCTCCAAACCTTTTAAATTCCTCTCTTATTTTATGAAAATGTATTTGAGCCACATAAGTGAACTAAAACGAAAGCGTAAAGTGCTAAATACAGCTGCTGAGTTTAGGATCAGCCTTTGTTGTCTCCCTTGAGAACCCTTGGTTATTTTCTGTGCTTTCTTTTGCTGTGCAGTTGAAGCTTCTTCTCTTCCACAGAATAACAACAGAAAACTGCATAGACAACCCAATAACTGACGTGCCTTCTTTCCCATTAGCTCATTGCTGGGAAAACAGGCCAGACTGATTACCTGCCTGAAGCCCCAGTGAGCTGCTGCTGCCTCAGTCCACATCTTGAGTACGTTGCATTCGGAGATGAAGATGGGACCATTAAGGTATTCAGTTCCAGCCTGCAGAGCTGTGGCTAGAGCTGTCCACTCAGAACTAGCCGTGTGCGTGGCTTGGCACACCTGGAGACTAGGCAGACCTTTCTGGGATCTAGTAGTCATGTTCCACAGACTGTGCCTCGCACTCCATCCGTGTCTTCTCACAGAACTCCTGCTCCTCGGGCTCTCTGTGTTCCTCATTATCTAGTTGTCTAGCTGTTTTATACATAGTTAAAAAGCTAAACAATGTTGAACTCAACTCTGTAGACCAGGCTGGCCTCGAACTTAGAGATCCACCTGCCTCTGCCCCCCAAGTGCTGGGATTAAAGGCGTGCCCCACCACCACCCGGCCATTTCTAGACTTTCAAGAATGTCAGTACATTCCATGTCAGAGTATTCCATGCTCCCCTAGTTCCCACAGCTTCCCTAAGGGGCAGAGCCCAGTGTTCCGTGTAAGTCACTGAACGAATGGCTCAGCATCAGTGCAACCCTGCCTCCCCTGTAGAGATGTTGACTGTTCCACTCTTCTGAGAAGGCCCCGGGCACACAATTTCTCTTCGCTGTTTGAGGGCCCATTTTCCCTAACATAAAGATTAGATTTCTAGAATCTTATGTTACAGCACCGTCTTCTATCTTATTTTAATTGGGCATACACACACACACACACACACACACCTCCCCACACCCATATGAGTTCATTAGAAAGCATTTCTGGTGTAGTCACCCTGTTTTGAGTTTGTGTTACAACACTTTTTTCCACGTGTGTTTACAGGCCACTGTAAGTGGTGTGAGCTCTAAGGCTAGCTTTTTTGGGGAGGGGTCAGTTCCTTCCTTCCACCGTGTAATCCTAGCAGTCAGATCTGGGTTCCCTGCTAATGCAGCAAGCACTTACCCACTGACCCACCTCACCAGGCCCGTGACTGCCTTCTGAATCTCTGTGTTGGGCCTTTCAAAGGCTTGTCATTGCACAGTTCTCCAGCCTTCCGTACCCCAGTGCTGCCTCTCGCCCTTTAACTCTCCTCATTCCCGTTTTCCAGGATTTTTATCCTTTCTTCTTTCCCATTCATCATAAGTTGCCATTTTTATTATGGAGCCTGAGCCTGGACTGTCACTTGCTTTCATGACTTGAGTGCTGAGTACTGAGAAGAGCCATCGGCTCCTCCTGCCACTGGCCTTTCTAGATTGGGGCTGGGGGCGGGGCCAGGTGTGTGCATGGCCTCTACACGTGTATGCGCTGTTGGGGGTCCAGTACCTAAGTGCTGCTTAATTGCTTTGTATTAATGTCTTGTGGGTTTTGTTTGTTTGTGTGTTTTGAAGATTATAGAACTTCCAAACAACAGAGTGTTCAGTTCTGGGGTTGGACACAAGAAAGCTGTACGGCACATCCAGTTCACAGCTGATGGGAAGACACTGATTTCAAGCTCTGAAGACTCTGTGATTCAGGTGGGTGGATGAACAAACCAGTGTTTGTGCTGTTAGAGAGAGGACCAACAGAACACTTCTGAATCAACCCTGTGCTAAAGCTTCGTCACGTAAAGATACTGTTTTGTGCCTACATTCTGACTGTACACATGGGCTTTATGGAGTCCAGTCGTGTTTCATGTTTTTCTGTGGGTGTGGCACATGGTGGGCAGTCCCCTGAGAAGGTTTTTTGTTTTCAGTATTTATCCTGGCTTGGTATTGATGTTTATATGTATACATATATTTTCTGCCATTTTTTATGTAATTTCTTTTATTTTCATAACTAAATTCTGTCTTAAATTTTTATTTTGTTTTGTTTTTTGTTTTTATCCTTCTTTCCTGAGACCAAGGCCTTGCTATGTAGGCCTCTGTGGCAGGCCAGGCTTTTTTTGAACTTTTGGCAATCTTCCTGTCTCAGCCGTGTAAGTGCTGGGATTACAATGTGCCACCATGCCCAGCTCCAGGTTATATAATTTATCCTGTCTTATTAAGAATAACATTTGTTGTAGTGATAAACTTCTGCCAAAAATATGAGTAAGTTAGCCATAATTATATATATCGAGACTTTGAGCTTACTCAATATTGTTTTAAAATTCATTTAATCTTTATTAAAGTCCTACTCCGCATACTTAAATTAATATGCTATTCATTACAAGACTTGCTGTGAAGAACAGACCCTCCCCATTGCTTATTCTTCAGAACCACCACCTGTAGGTTTCAGATATCTAGGTATTTTTAGATCTTTGAGATCTCATCTTTTGGTGTTTACCTTCATGTCTCCATATGGCACGCTTGTCGTGCTATTTTTAATTTTCCACTTGCAGAACCGCTGAATTCCCAGTGGTGAGGATTCAGCGTTTGCTCTCTTCCCACCTCGCCTGTCTTCAGCACGTGTGCTGCATACATGCGCCATGTTCCAGAGTTTATACTGAGAAGTCTAAAGCCACTCTGTTTTTGTCTGCTTTGTTATTGGGGCAGGATCTCACTGTGTCGCTCTGCCTAGCCTAGAATTCACTCTGTGGACCAGGCTGGCCTTGAACTCACAGCACTCCTCTGCCCCTGCCTCCAGAGCAGGGCCGAAGGGCATGCGCTACCGTGCAAACGTTTGCAGCTTCGTGGAAGATGTTGACATCATCCTGTGCCCTCTGAGCTGTGAAAGTTCATGATGACATGCTTTTGCATGTCATCTATTTTGTTCGTTAGGGGAGTTTCTTTCAAGGAAACTTATTTTTTAAATTATTCACTTAAATTATTTCTTTTCCCTTTTTCCAGTCCACTCTGATTCTCTTTTTATAAAACTCATTATTCATGTATTAGTTCCCAGGCCAGCCCTCTTGTCCTCAGTTTTGGTTTATTGTTTGAGGCAGGGTCCTTTATAACCCAGGCTGGATTTGAACTTATCACAAAGCTGAGGATGACCTCTCCTCCATTTCCAGGGTCTAGGCGTGTAATACTTGTAGTCTTTCCCTGTACTTAAACTTTCTACAGTGTGCTTTGTATTCTGGAATTTTCTTCAGCTTTTATATTTCCAGTCCTCCCACTGATTTTTTTTTTCTATCTCTGTCATAACAGCTTTAATGTCTAAGAACTTCTTTCCCCCTCTCTCCCCCTCTCCCCCCTTCTCTCTCTCTCTCCTTCTTTCTCCCTTCATCCTTCCCTTTCTCCTTCCTTCCTTCCCTCCTTCCTCTTTTTTTTCTTTGAGATAGGGCTCTCGTTCTGTAGCTCAGGCTTTACCTCAAACTTGTTCTATAGCCTAGGCTGGCCTTGAACTCAGAAAGATCCCCTTGCCTCTGCCTCTTGAGCACCAGGACTAAAGGCGTGTGCCACTGCTCCCCGCCCTAGCAGGTGTTCTACTACTGGGTAACACTCCTAATTTTATTTAGTTCATATTTCCTATGATGGCAGCTTTTAACTATCCCATTAAAGACTATCTCGGAAAACCAATTTTGCTGTATTGAGTCTTTGAGAAGGTGTAGGATTGGGATGAAATTTGGCTTTAATACAAAAACTTTATTGTAAGCTCCCATGATGCTTCTTTATTAACTGTGAAATTCATATAATAGTCACATTTCTTCCTCTCCAGATGTCTTTGAAATGGAGGAAATTTAACTACATCAGATAAATCCTGTTGGGACATTGTATATGGTGTGAACTTAAATTCATAGGGTTTTACGACCCGTTTGGAGATATTCTCAGCCAGAGGGAGAGATAATTTTTAGGAATATTTTTAGAATAGGGGTTATTTTTAAAAATACAAGTTCTACTTTATCTTCTCTTTGTGGACTGCTTAGAATGACTTTTATATGTATAGTGCCTTAAAACGTGCTTAGTTATGTGGACGCTCTCACACGCACTCAATAGGGTCACTCCAAGGTCAGAGAACAGTGTGTGGGGAATGGTCTTCTTCTGCCAGGTGGACTCCAGGGATCCAACTTAGACTGTGACGCTTAAAAAGTACGGTCTGCTGCTGGGTGTGGTGGTGCACACTTTAATCCAAGCACTTGAGAAGCAGAGGAAGGTGGGTAGGAGGCCGGCCATGTTTACATGGTGAGGTCCAACACAACCAGGACTACTTAAGGGAGCTTTCTCTTAAAAAAAAACAAAAAACAAAAACCAACCAACCAAACAAAGGACTATGTCATGATTTGCCTGTCATTTTTGCACAGGGTCCATGCTAATCTCTGTGCAGTTTCAATTTTAGTATGTGTGTTGCCCAAGCAAGCACCATTTAAAGAGTTTTAGTGTTTCATGTAAACAAACTCTTTTTTCTTTAAAAAAAAATGATGGATTGAGATTTTTGGTTTAGTGTGTGTGTGTGTGTGTGTTTGAAGAGTGGGTCTCATGTAGCTTAGGTTGGTCCTGAACTTACTGTGTAACCAAGGCTGGCCTTGAACTCCTCATCCTTCTGCCTCTTTTGCCCCAGGGCTGGGTAGGATTGCAGGTGTGTGCTGTCTGTCATACCTGCCTTTACTTTGGTAAATGACTGAATGAAGGTTCGTTTAAATCCTTTGTATTACCTGAGACATAGGTTTAGTGAATCTCTGTCAAGTTAAAGTTATTGCTAGAAATAGAAGGATATACCCACTTGATGAACCTTGTGAAAACTGAACCTTGTGAAAACTGGTCTGTTTTGGTAGCTTTTGTCACTCTCTTGGGGTCAATGGAGTACTTGTATTAGCTATGTTTACCTGAAGCATAAGAATATATTGGTTCTTACAGATATGAGAAATTATGTATTTACTACCTATGTGTACACCTGGTGCCCTTGGAAGACAGAAGAGGGTATTGGGTCTTCTGGTAGAGTTGGGATTGGTTGTGAACTACCATGTGGGTGCTGGGAATGGAACCTATGTCCGCTGAAAAGCAGCCAGTGCTCTTAAGTGCTGGCCTCCCTTCTCCACTCCAACTCCCTTGAGCCCTGGCCGCTACCAAATACTGTGGAAGGAATCACTGTCTTGATATTCATAATATGTTTACTACAGTAGTTAATATCTTGGTAAAGGATATATATATATATATATATATATATATATATATATATATATATATATTTTTTTTTTTTTTTGGTTTTTTGGATTTGGTTTTTGTCGAGACAGGGTTTCTCTGTGTAGTCCTGGCTGTCCTGGAACTCACTCTGTAGACCAGGCTGGCCTCGAACTCAGAAATCCACCTGCCTCTGCCTCCCAGAGTGCTGGGATTACAGGCGTGTGCCACCGCCCGGCCAGAAGGATATTTTTTTAATGTCTCATTTTTTACGTTTGTTGGCTCTTATTTGATTCACGTTTGCCTTACTTGGACACATGTTTATTAAATTAATCGAAGTTAAGGATTTAAAAGCCGGCAAACACTGCTGCTTTGTTTTAGTAATGGACGTTCCGCATATTGACACGACACAGACATTTCTGTCCACTGCTGTGCCTCAGCTGTTCCTGTTTGTTGTTTTGTCCCCGTCGCTGGCATTGCTTCAATTCTTCCCTCTCTCTAGTGGCTAGGAGCGTCGTCCCCCAGCTGCCTGGGAACAGCAGTGCCTGCTGCTGCTGCTTCTCGTATACTGAGAGCTACGTTAAGGGCTATCTCAGACCTCGGAGCTCAGAAGCTCCGTGACCTGTTGTTACACTTCTCTGGCTCATTGACCTTTCTGGGCGGTAGAGCAGTTTTCCTGGCGACAGTCTGTGGCGTGATCCAATGCACAGGCTTGCAAGTCTGCGGATACATAATTAGGACAATTTTCTCTGGAAAATTTAATCAGATGGTGAGCTCACTGGCATGTTGTAGGTTTTTTGTCTATCTTGTGGTTTAATTAACTACTCTCCAAGCAACTGAAGAAAATAAATTTTATTTAGGAGGAAAGTGCTTTATTTTGCCCCCCCCCCCCCAATCAAGCTAATTAACTTCAACTTTTTCTCTTTGTAGGACAGGGAGACAATATTCTTTGTTCCTTCTCTGTTTGAAACACTGTGACAATAAAAGACTAAAGAATAGAATACATACTCTTTCCAGTGGGGCTTTACTGGGGAAGGTTTGTAACAGACTTATTTCTTTGATATTCAGGTATGGAATTGGCAGACAGAGGACTATGTATTTTTACAAGCCCATCAGGAAACAGTAAAGGACTTCAGGCTCCTGCAAGATTCAAGATTGCTTTCTTGGTCATTTGATGGAACGGTGAAGGTAATTTGCATACCAGATTTTTAAAAAATGTTTTGTTGTTGTTGTTGTTTTAAACTATTTTGAAAATATTCTTTAAATGTATTTTATTTGACTGTGAGTATGGGTGTTTGACTTGCATGAATTTGTCTGTGGACCCCATGTATGGTTGGTGTCCTCAGAGGCCAGAGGAGAGCAAGGAGCACCAGACCCTCCAGAACTGGAATTACAGATGTTTGTGAGCTGGCTGCTGAGAACTAAACCCAGGTTCTCTTGAAGAACAGTTAGTGATCTTAGCTAGGAGGCCACCTTTCCCAGACCCAAATACCACATTTAAATGTATGTATATATGTATGTATATGTGTGTATGTATGTGTGTGTGTGTGTGTATATATATATATATATATATAATGTATATAATATATGTTATTTTGTCACAGGGTCTCAGTATATAGCCCTGGTTGGTCTGGAACTTGATATGTAGACCAGGCTGGTCTTGAACTCACAGAGATCTACCTGCCTCTTGAGTTTCTGAGACTAAAGGCATATGCACCACCATATCCAGACCCAGATTGTTCTTTTAAAGGAAACATTCTGATGTTGCAGTAATTAGAGTGTGACAGCTTTAAAGCACAAGAATGTTAAATAATTGAATAAAAAAAAATCAGTATTGTGTGTGTTTTCTATTCCGTGTGGTCACCTTCGTCTGTTGTGTGTTTGCAAGCTTTTATGGAAGCTTAAGCGATCCCAACAACTACTGTTCTAAAACTTGTTTTTTGGGGTATGTTTCATAGCTGATTTTGTTCTTTTAAAAAATTTTATTTGTATGTGTGTTTTGCTTGCATGTATGTCTGTGCACCGCGTGCATGCAGTGCCCGTGGAAGCCGAAAGCATCGGATCTCCTAGACCTGGGGACAGATGGCTGTGAGCCACCTTGTAGGTGCTGGAGATCAAACTGGGTCCTCTGGGAGAGCGGCCAGTGCTCTTGACCACAGGGCCGGTTTAGTCCTCTCCCTGACCCCTTTCTGCTGAGGTGTTCCTCCTTCTCTTCTCCTACCCCCTCCTTGTTTTGTGATTCTAGGAATCAAACCTAGGCTCTGCACATGCTAAACAAGTGTCCTACCAGTAAGACACACCCCATCCTTCGTTCCCTTGAAGTCCTATGTAGCCCAGGTTGGCCTTGAACTTGTCCCCATTTCTGCTCCCCCTTGCCTTGGGGCTACAGTTGTGTTCCATCATGCATGACATACAATGTTTTTAAACGTGTCACCTAACATTTTTCCCCCTAAGGTGTGGAATGTCATTACTGGAAGAATAGAAAGAGACTTTACTTGTCATCAGGGCACAGTGCTTTCCTGTGCTGTCTCTTCTGATGCGACCAAGTTTTCATCTACCTCTGCTGATAAGACGGCCAAGGTCAGTCCGTCACTTGAAGTGTCCACATGTAAAATTTACAGCGTTGGTTATTATTAGAGTCCAAACAATGTATAAGACAGGACAGTCACAGATTTGGTTTGCATATCTGTACCATGTACTTTTAAGATTTTGTTTATTGTTTTTTGTGTGTATGCGTAGGGAGGGGGGCGCCTGCATGAGCCATTGTGCATGTGTACAGGTCAGAGGACAGCCACTGTGCATGTGTACAGGTCAGAGGACAGTCACTGTGCATGTGTACAGGTCAGAGGACAGCCACTGTGCATGTGTACAGGTCAGAGGACAGCCACTGTGCATGTGTACAGGTCAGAGGACAGCCACTGTGCATGTGTACAGGTCAGAGGACAGCCACTGTGCATGTGTACAGGTCAGAGGACAGCCACTGTGCATGTGTACAGGTCAGAGGACAGCCACGGTGCATGTGTACAGGTCAGAGGACAGCCACTGTGCATGTATACAGGTCAGAGGACAGCCATAGTGCATGTGTACAGGTCAGAGGACAGCCACTGTGCATGTGTACAGGTCAGAGGACAGCCACGGTGCATGTATACAGGTCAGAGGACAGCCATAGTGCATGTGTACAGGTCAGAGGACAGCCACTGTGCATGTGTACAGGTCAGAGGACAGCCACTGTGCATGTGTACACGTCAGAGGACAGCCACTGTGCATGTGTACAGGTCAGAGGACAGCCACTGTACATGTGTACAGGTCAGAGGACAGCCACTGTGTATGTGTACAGGTCAGAGGACAGCTACTGTGCATGTGTACAGGTCAGAGGACAGTCACAGTGCATGTGTACAGGTCAGAGGACAGCCACGGTGCATGTGTACAGGTCAGAGGACAGCCACGGTGCATGTGTACAGGTCAGAGGACAGCCACTGTGCATGTGTACAGGTCAGAGGACAGCCACTGTGCATGTGTACAGGTCAGAGGACAGTCACGGTGCATGTGTACAGGTCAGAGGACAGCCACTGTGCATGTGTACAGGTTAGAGGACAGCCACTGTGCATGTGTACAGGTCAGAGGACAGCCACTGTGCATGTGTACAGGTCAGAGGACAGCCACTGTGCATGTGTACAGGTCAGAGGACAGCCACGGTGCATGTGTACAGGTCAGAGGACAGCCACTGTGCATGTGTACAGGTCAGAGGACAGCCACTGTGCATGTGTACAGGTCAGAGGACAGCCACGGTGCATGTGTACAGGTCAGAAGACAGCCACTGTGCATGTGTACAGGTCAGAGGACAGCCACGGTGCATGTGTACAGGTCAGAGGACAGCCACTGTGCATGTGTACAGGTCAGAGGACAGCCACTGTGCATGTGTACAGGTCAGAGGACAGCCTTGGGAGTGGGACTTCCCTTCCACCTTGTTGAGGCAGGGTGGGCCTCTCATGGTTTCTGCTGCCTTTGTTGTGCTGTGCACTCCAGACTAGAGGCTTCAGGGGCTCTTCCTGTTTCCACCTCCCCTGCCACAGGACTGCTGCAGCTGCAGGTGCAGGTCGCCACATCAGCTCTGTACAGGAAGTTGGGTTGTTGGGCTCATGAGGCTGGTGCTCTGACTGAGACATCTGTCTCTGACCCATCCCTGCCTGTCTCATATTTTAGACAATGCTAAGAATTTCACTCCATCAGATCTTACTTGATCACATCATAGGCGTCATTGTCCCTGCAATACATAGAAGTGTATAGGTGTCATTGTCCCTGCAATACATAGAAGTATATAGGTGTCATTGTCCCTGCAATACATAGAAGTATATAGGTGTCATTGTCCCTGCAATACAGAGAAGTATATAGGTGTCATTGTCCCTGCAATATATAGAAGTATATAGGTGTCATTGTCCTTGCAATATATAGAAGTATATAGGTGTCATTGTCCCTGCAATACATAGAAGTATATAGGTGTCATTGTCCCTGCAATACATAGAGGTATATAGCTGTCATTGTCCCTGCAATATATAGAAGTATATAGGTGTCATTGTGCTGATTCCACGTATACAGAAACTAAAGCTAGAAGACTATGAGCTGTCCTAGGTCACATGCTTCTGAAGGATGCCCATTAGCATTCACTTGCTGTTTAAATTAATAATATTTAGTAACTCTGATTCTTCTTTATGGGAGAATTCAGAAATAATTCTTAATGTCTCAAATTCTTAATTTCTTAATTCCTAAAGTCTTAAGAGAAAGGAAAAGATTACTTTTTATTTATAACTAATCAAGTTGAATTTCTGCCGTATATTATATGCAGTAAAAGCAATCAAAAGGGACCTGAGTAGACACAGTCTTTACTCACTTGGTATAAGTGATGCCTTTGAAGTGCTTCTGGCTTGGGGACTCTCAGCACTACATCTCCTTCTCTGTCCCTCCATCTCTGTTAATGGCATGGCTATCTAGCTGTCTTTGGAGCTTTTGGTCAGTGCTTTAGTTGCATCTGCTCATCCTTGTTCCCAGAGACCATGCCCATTGAGTGCCTGGAACATGGTCATTTTCAGTGGGGCCTGGCTAAATGGTAGTAACAGAACCACAGAGAAAATATTAGGGGTGGGGCGGGGGGGGGGGGAGACAGCAAGCCAAGTGTGGTAGTTCACAGCTTTAGAGGCAGGAGGATCTCTGTGAGCTCAAAGCCAGCATGGGCCCCTGTCTCCCCTGCCTCCCCCCACCCCCCCCCCCCACCCCCACCCCCCCCCCCCCCCCCCCCCCCCCCCCCCCCGCAAAAGACAAGCATTGTCCAGCAATGATATAATAGGGCCATGTGGTGACTAGCCTTTAAAGAGCCTGGCCTGTGTGTTCTGGCCTGTGCCAGCATTTAGTCCTTTGCAATCATCACACTGTGGGAATCATGGCCCGTTTTACACCTGCAGAAACTGAAGCTAGAGAAACTGAGTTGTTAGAAGTCACAAGGGTGGACTGTGTGCCTCAGTCCCAGACTGTTCTTAACTGATTCTCTGGTCCTCCTTTTAAACATTAATACAAAGGGAAGAGAGCTGGCTCCGGTTCCTGAGCTACATTTAACTTGAGTAATTAATGAAAGGGAAGTCCCCCAGATTGACGAGGTTGCAGCTTAGAGATGGGACATCTCGTGAATGTGTACGCAGGCCTTGTAGATGTTTAGAGTGTATTCCCTGTTCCTAAACAATCCTAATTGCCTTCCAGATCTGGAGTTTTGAACTCCTTTCCCCTCTTCAGGAGCTGAGGGGCCATAATGGCTGTGTCCGCTGCTCTGCTTTCTCACTGGATGGCGTCCTGTTGGCAACTGGAGATGACAATGGAGAAATCAGGGTAGGGCATGTGCTGATGGAGGGAGCATTTCCCCTTTACCTTGGGGCCGTCCTTTCCCACACTCAGGCTGGTCATTTGATGGTTTTTGAGAGAGTCTTGCTGCATAGGTTAGGCTGGCCTCAACTCACATTCACCCCTGCCGCGCCCGACTCCAGATCTTCCTGGTTTTGTTGGGCTTACAGCAGCTTACCATGGAGATCTCTTTGAATGGGAAGAGTGCACCGGCTGGTTGGATGGAGCACTCTTTGCTCCGTTTCTTGTGCACACTGTATTCATAGCTTCCTCATTCACCCCAGGAGAGATTGCATTTTACAGTTAGGTAAGTCAGGTGCTCTGTTGGTGCACACCTTTAATCCCAACACTGTGATGGCAGAGGCAGGTCCATCTCTGAATTTGAAGCCAGCTCGATCCACATAAAATAAGTTCCAGGCCCGCCAGGGCTACATGGTAAGATCCTGTCTCAAAAATAAATAAATAAATAAATAAATAAATAAATAAATAAATAAATAAATAATGAAAATAGGAGTTGGGGATTTAGCTCAGTGGTAGAGCACTTAAAAATACATAAATGAAATAAAATAAAAATAAATGAACAAAATAAAAATAAATAAATGTTAGGTAGCCATTTTATACCTATGTGAGTAGATCTTTACATTTGGTTCTCTGCTGTTAGTTTGCGAATGATTTGTCTTAATTATTTTGGAAAACGTTGGTTCATAAATGAATTGCAAATTCTGCCTTTTCTCATAGTTCAAAGTAGAGATCTTTTTGGTATGCTGCCCATTAGTTTTCTTGGGTTTGTCACAGTCCTCTTTGGACTGTCTGCCCTTGTTAACAAAGCTATACTGAGGCTCACATTATACCTGGATTTTTGAGGATGTCAGAGGAGTGCCTGATCTCCAGGCACTGGGGTTACAGACAGTTGTAAGTCACTAGGTAGGTGCTGGGAATTGAACCTGGGTCCTCTGGAAGAGCAGCCAGTACCCTAAACTGCTGAGCCATCTTTGCAGCCTTGGTAACCCGTGTTTTTGAGGAGAATATTTTTATTTCTGGTGGTGGGTTTCTTGTTTTTGTTTGCTTTTAAGCAGAGATATTAAACCTGGCAGAGGAGTAGGTATAATGCAGAGAAATAGGAGAGTTTGGACTTGCAGGGGTAGAGATTCTATTGGGTTTTCCAGGAATTAGAATTCTTGATCTGTCTTACTGACACATTGCCTAGAATTTCAATGGTAACTCCCCTCCTTTACTTTTTAGTTTTTGGATATAGAGTCTCATCATGTTACCTGTCATTTGAACCCAAAATCTTTCTGCCTCTGCCTCCTGAGCAGCTAAGATCAGATCAGGTGTGTGCCACTGTGCTTGCATCTCTCTCTCTCTCTCTCTCTCTCTCTCTCTCTCTCTCTCTCTCTCTCTCTCTCTCTGTTTTTTTGAGACAGGGTTTCTCTGTATAGCCCTGGTTGTCCTGGAACTCACTGTGTAGACCAGGCTGGCCTCGAACTCAGAAATCCGCCTGACTCCGCCTCCCAAGTGCTGGGATTGCGTTTCTCTCTGAATTATTGAAATTGATAGCGTTCTGATCCAGCACACTCTTCTTTCTGTTTTTAAGGAAAGACTTCCAGACCTATCGCAGATGATACGTATGTACGCTTTGAAACTGGAAAACCTCCAGGGCTGCCTCGTTAATGAATTGTGTATTATGTCTGTGTAGATATGGAGTGTCTCAGACGGCCAACTTCTTCATTTGTGTGCTCCGATTTCAGTAGAAGAAGGAGCCGCTACCCACGGAGGCTGGGTGACTGATGTTTGCTTCTCTCCTGACAGTAAAATGCTCGTCTCTGCTGGAGGATATCTCAAGGTAAGAGTTACTCCAGAATGTGAAAGGAAGAGCAGTCGGTATCGTATCTAAAGCGGTTTTCACTCACCATTTTTCATTTGGGTTTCCTACAACCCAGCAGAACAGAAGGGATGCTGTTGTTCCCCGCACTCTGCGGTGGTGAGGCTGACCCCTGTAAGGCCTCTTTCTGCAGGTCTCAGAGCCTTTGGTGATGGTGACCCTGTGAGAGCTCTCCTCTCCCATCTCAGCACACATGCCTCAACTTCATCTACTGTGGTACTTGTTAGTAAATATTCTGGTTGGAATTATTTGAAAAATGTGTTTGTGAAATTTTCCTTCTTGATAATAATAGTAGCAGCATATTAATTTGTAATCTGCAGAGTTTTGTTTCTGTCAGCCCACTAATCAGCTTTATGATGCGGAAGTTTTACTACCTTTGGGTTATAGATGTGCAAAAGTGATTTTCATGACTTTATAACTTTCCTAAAACATTGTGCATAGTGGCTACGAGTGCCGGGTCTCACAGCAGGTCTTCTGCTTCTTCAGTTGTCTCTAACAAGTCGGCTTGTGCATCCTCAGTGGTGCTGTGAGGCCAGGACTTAAGCATGTTATAGGACGCCAAGGCCGCTGATTGTCCCATTTCTCTGTTCAGTAAGCCGGTGCTTAGTGCCTGGTGTGTGCTGTGGCACATAGTTAAGGCTTGTCCCTTCCTAGTGGAGGCTAAGGTTCCATACAGGAAGCAGATGGGAAACAGAGTCCCTAAAGGGTGGGAGGAGCCTGAGAGAAGTGTGCAAGGGCAAAGTGGAGGCACAGCGGGGAGCAAGGGACAGGACGTTTATGAAAGACATACCATACGTGAGAAGGATAGCATACCTTATGCCGGCCCCTTGGGCATCCCGCAAGCTTTGTCATTTACAACAGTCCTGGAAGGTTTTGTGATCTGGCTGCTGGTTACTGCAAAAAGACGATTCACATCGTCTCTCAGTGTAGATGCTCAGTTGCGTGAATGAAGGCTTTGGTTATGAGGGGCCCACAGTATTGCAGTTTTACTCAACATAATATCCAGCTTATAAAAGATAAGTGAGGGAGTGTTTTCAGTGTGTGAAACGATACCTCTACAGCCTGCATTGGAAATAAAAGTCTCTTAATGTTGTATTAATGTATACCGTTTGGGGCACACTTTCATTTACTCATCAAGAGTTCCTGGACTATTAATGCCACTGGTCCTCCATTACTGTAGAGATAAAGACTCTGAGCTCTGAGCATGGCGCTTAGAGGAGAGATGCTGTTGTCTTCGTGTTGGAAGCTGAAAGTCCTTCGCTGCTGACAGCTTAACTGCTCAGCTTTGACCCCAAGCTTCTGTATTCTCCGGGCTCTGTAGGATGCCCCACATAACCGTGTCTGCCTTTTAGGATATCACGAAGATCAAGAGCAGCTTTTCAGAGTTCTTGGCAAACCTTGAAATAAAGTAGCAGGATGGATCTGCTACTGTGCTGGAAAGGCTGCGTCTTGAGGCTGGAAGACGCCATAGGCTGTGTGTGTAGTCTGTGTGAAGTGACAATCAGTGCTTTGCCTTCTATTTGATTACTGGCTAGACTAATTACGTTAGAGCCCAGCCTGCATCTGCCCAGCATGCTGATGAGACCATCCAAAGGCACAGAACAGATTAGGAGTAAGAAGAAACAGCTGCTGGAGTGGCCAAGAAATTAGGCCTTTTGGGTCTGTTTACTTTAAAGTCCGAGCAGGGTAAGCTGAGTGCCTGTAAGATAAAATAGGTGTCCAGTAGCTAAAATGTTCTTGCCTTTCAAAATTGCTATAAACAAAACACACCATCACTTAGACTGCTGCAGTGACGAGATTATAATAACTCAAACACCTGAAGGCAAAGGCGGATTCAGTGTGTGGAACACTTGGTCGTAAATGAAGACATTTTATACTCAGAGGCAGAAGAGCACTGTCATGATGGAGGAGTGGGTCTGGGGACAGATTGCCTGCGTTCAGAGTCCAGCTCTGCCACTCACTGGGTTTACTCTGTTTGCCTCAGTGATTTCATCTATAAGATGGGTATAATGGTAATAGTGTCATAGTACAGATGGTATTTATATACCTTCCAGGCTTCTTCCGCTGTCAGCATCAGACATTCATGTTTGTTACAACTGATAGACTTGCCCTGATAAATCATCATTGCATAAAGTCATAGCTTACATAAGGATCAGGCTTGGTGTTGCACATTTCATGAGTTTGGATAAATCTCTGATAACATCTATCTATAGCTGTAGAATCATACTGAGTAATTCATTACCCTGAAAACCCTGTGTTAGCTGCTGTTATGAAATCATGTATTTCCAGTCCATACTGATCCAGTGGCTACTGTAGTGTTTCCAGATAAAGCAGTCCTTTTTAATGGTGTGTGTGTGTGTGTGTGTGTGTGTATTGTGTATATATGGGGGAAGCTGCATTGAGAGTGGAAACTGTTCTACTTTTGCTGTCTAATTCCACTGTCTCCTGAGTCTTGATTCTCTCAGGAGGCCAGGTTCCTTAAAGTGAGGCATTGGGTGTGGGAGATAGACTCTACAAGCCTTAGTCTCTGAAAGCCAGGGAGTCTCCCCGGGCTGGGTGTGTCCTTGGTGCTTTCGGTTAAGGTGCAGTTTCAGGTACAGCATGCTGCTTTAGTGTGCTTTACCAATCGAGGTCTGTATATGCTTTACCAGGTTCTACTACAAAGGGCACAGACAAATACTCAACCTAGTCTGGTGGGCAAGG
This sequence comes from Apodemus sylvaticus, assembly GCF_947179515.1. NCBI lineage: Eukaryota > Metazoa > Chordata > Mammalia > Rodentia > Muridae > Apodemus > Apodemus sylvaticus. The sequence continues at coordinate 44,320,153 of NC_067491.1, forward strand.
CTCTGTCCTGCCATGCTCGGCTCTGTCCCGCATACAGGTGAGCACACTGTTGTGGTTGTGATGCTCAGTTTAGCTCTGAGGTAGGGCAGTAAGTTTTGTGAACACCATTTGAAAAAAGGAGTGTTAGACTCTGGATGCACTCAGTGATGGAAAGAGAGAGATGTGGTCAGAGCACCTACTTGATTTGATATGATCAGTATTCAGCATGGATTGTCTCAGAAATAGCCTACACCACTCCTGGTGAAAGGGCTTCTGGAGAAAGACTGTTCTTCCTCTTTGTCGGTACTGTGAGTAGTCTCGGGATCTGTTGGAGTACAGTCCATGGCTATAGAAGGGTGTCTTAGTGAAGAGAAGCATGCCTAGTCCACAGTGCACTCTGTGTAACCAGCTTTCTACTGGCTGTTGTTTTTCTTGATTGCCTTGCATTCTGTTGCCTGGCCCTGGGTGTGTTGGCCTGGGTGCAGTGGCCCTGGGTACAGACTTAGCTATGAGGTCATCACCAGGGCTGATTAACAAGGCTGAACCAACCGTTAGTACCGTGGTCAGCAGGAATCCTGCTCAGGTGTCGTTCCTGCTTTGCTTGGCTTGAGAATCAGGAATAGTCACTAAAGATTGAAACTGGCTTCACAAATTCCCACGCAGTGGACTTACCAGTCTAACAAAAGTTCTCTTTTTCTCTCAACAGTGGTGGAATGTTGCCACTGGGGAATCCTCACAGACTTTCTACACAAATGGAACAAACCTCAAGAAAATACATGTGTCCCCTGACTTCAGAACATACGTGACTGTTGATAATCTTGGTATTTTATATATTTTACAGGTGTTAGAGTAAAATGGCTAAGCATTAATGTAGTTCAGCTCCTTAAGTTTGAATTGGAAAAATAAATTGAAACTCTGTACATCAACTTTTTATAAAGCTGTGAATCGTACTGCAGTGTTGGAAACATTACAAAAGTGTTTACAGCTGGGGCAATGTTGTGTATAGCTGGATGAATCATAGTATATCTCCGCAAATGAACACACGTTTACTCTATTTTTTTAAAATATAGTCATCATTGTTATTAACAATTTGTCCTTAACATGCAAATGAAATGTAAATATGTACCTTGTTACACTATTAGTAAGCTTCCTTGATGCATTCAGATTGGCTGGCAACAGGAATGAGAATTGTTTGAAGGAATTCTCTATGTTGATGCTATCATTTTACAGGCTATGCTGCAAGGTCATGGCGGTGGGTGTTCTGAGTCACACTTACCCCCAGGGGGTATGGGTCTCAAGTGAATCACGTTGTTTATTTGCACTCTTTAAATTTGCGTTAAGATATTGTGTCATGGTGCACAGTCCGCAACACTTCATTTGATAACTCAGTGAGTGTTGGATTTCGACAGTTCTTTCTATGAGCTAGTCATGTGTTAGAGAGATTTCTCTCTGTAGCAGATGATAGCTCTGTGTTTAGCCGCACTCCAATTGCCAGTATCTTTGAATTGGGCACCAACCACCCTGCACTCTCTTAGTTGTTTTGTTTGGCTTTTTAAAGACAGGTCTAATGTAGTCCTGGCTCTCTTGGCACTCAGAATGTAGACCAGGCTAGCCTCGAACTCAGAGATCGGCCTGCCTCTACCTCCCAAGTTCTGGGATTGAAAGTGTGTGCCAACCCCATGTCTCTCAGTTTTGTACTTACTGCTTCACTAAGCTTGACTTCTTTTAACCTCTTATCCATAGCTAGGTGTTAGTAAGCCGATGACACTGAAATAGTAACGCACTTCCCCTTTGGTCTCTTTCCTTGTACGGCATCACCAGTGCTGTTCTCTTTAAGACATTCAAGAGTCACAGAGCCCCCGCCCCTCCCCCCATGCTCGTCTCCCTGGGAAATGAGAGCTCATTGTATTATGCAGCGATGTCTTTTGATGCAGAAAAACTTTGCAACATCAGTATCTACTTTTGTTTTTAATCTTTTAGGATCTATGATTGAAGCACAATTAAGGACAATAGAGATAAATTAGTAGTAGATGTAGTTTTCATGTAAACTAAAAAATCAAATATCTTCATTTTGCAATAGGAATGAATGTGTCTTAGCGTTAATAGTTGTCAGTGAAGCTGTTTCTGTTGCTGTTACCAGCTGTGGTATGGGCAGAGGGAGTGAGGCGCTCCTGTGTTCCAGATTTCGCTTCCTTACGGTGCTGATGATTGAAACCAGGGCCTTGCACACACTAGGTGAGCACTGCCCAACTGCGGCTACACACCCAGCCCTTAGGTGGATTTTAGATTAGATATTCCTACGGGACATTTTTAGGAGCTATAAATAGAGTGAACAAAATCTTGTTTAGAGTTAAGGAAAATTTTTTTTTTATCTTGAGGAACTACTTTATATACTTACTGTGATTTAAGCCAATGTGATAAGTGAAAAATCTTAATTTTTGTAAAACAAATATTTGAAGAAGTATGTCTTGCTTAGAACTTGCTGAGAACGAATCAAACTTTTGATTTTCAGACAATGTTAGTGGCTTCTCTGTTCTGTAGCTGGGTTAGTGACATGAAACAGTAACCGTCAGTTTTTAAAGTCTTGGTCTTTTGTCTTAAAGTGGAGAGAAGTGGCTGGAGGAAGGAGATGGAAGGGCTCAGACCCCAACTCTTGGGCTGACCAGGAAGGCCTGGAGCCCTGGTGGCCTGGAGCCCTGGTGGCCTGGAGCCCTGGTGGCCTGGAGCCCTGGTGGCCTGACCGTGGTCGCCTGGACAAACACTTGCAACCCTTTCCTTGCTCAACTTGTTATGTGAGAAATTACATTGGACTTTGTATATGTGAAGATAGATGGTTTTGTATCATGTTTTATGTGCATCGAAGACTTTTTTGTATTTATAATTTACATGTGTTATTACTTTTTCCCTTGGAATACTGTTGAAACATGAATTTTAAAAACAAAAATAAAATTCCTGAAATTTTTGGAAAAACAGTTTGGTTTTAGACTCCTTCCTTGCCTTTTTCCCCCTGCTGTTAGGAGACTGGTAATAGCTTTCAGGGGTGGCCCGGGGAGCTGGGCTCAGTCTTTATAAACTTGAGAGGTAGCCAGGTGGTGATGGCGCACGCCTTTAATCCCAGCATTCAGGAGGCTGAGGCAGGCAGAGCTCTGAATTAGAGGCCACCTGGTCTACAGAGGGTCCACAGAGTGAGTTCTAGGATAGCCAGGGCTACACTCATGTATGAATATAAAGATAAGTTTTTAGAAGATGGTTTGATTCACTTAGCAAAACAATAGTAGGTTCGATCTACCTAGCCAAGGGTTCTTTGCTCAGTTAAGAACACTAAGCATGAATTCTCGTCGTGTGGCATAGATCTTAGACCCAATTAGACAGCAGCTGGTTACTCCTCCAGCGTTTCATGTCACTGTGGTACCAGTGTCTGGCATGTCAGGCCAGTTGCTATGTCATCATTACTATAGCTTGCAGTCTACAACTTGGTGAGACTGTTTGACCCTCCCCTCCCTCCCTCCCCTGCCCTTCCTCTCCCCCTCCCCCCACCCAGCAACCTGCATAGCACCTCCCAGTACTGTGAACGCTTGCTAGTAGGGAGGAAACTTCCAGGTCACTGCCAACTTGATTTTTTTTTTCATGTCCTGTTGATTCAACTGTGTAGTCTTACTGTAAAGTTCTGATGAGTTTCCAAGAACAATATTACATCCCCTTGACCAACAACTCCAGGGGAAGTCACACACACTAGTGCTAGACATTTTAATTGATAACCTATAACATCTGAAAGAGGCATTATTCCCCCCCCACCCGCATCTGTCTCTCATCGTCTCCCCTCCTCTAACCTCTCAAAACTAGAATCCACATACAGAACGTATGGTGTTTGTCTTTCTGGGTCTGTTGCCAGACTCAAAATGATTATTTCCAGCTCCATTAACTTGTGAGTTTAGTAATTTTTTTTAATTTTGGTTTTTTTTGAGACAGGGTTTCTCTGTATAGCCCTGGCTGTCCTGGAACTCACTCTGTAGACCAGGGTGGCCTCGAATTCAGAAATCTGCCTGCCTCTGCCTCCCAGAGTGCTGGGATTACAGGCGTGCGACACCACCATCTGGCTGAGTTTAGTATTTCATTTCACTTTATATTAACTAAAATTCTAGTCTGCAGATGAAAAGATGCCTCCATGGTTATAAGCACCTGTTGTTCTTACAGAAGACCTGTGTTTGATTCCCAGCTCTTTGAGCTCAGGGGTCCTGGTGCTCTCTTCTGATCTCCATGGGCACCAGGCACACATGTGACCCACAGACTTACATGCAGATAAAGCACTCATGTGCGTAAAATGAAATTTTGAAATATGAAAATTGTACTGGCTGGTTTTGTGTGTCAACTTGACACAGGCTGGAGTTAGCACAGAGAAAGGAGCTTCAGTTGGGCAAGTGCCTCCATGAGATCCAGCTATGGGGCATTTTCTCAATTAGTGATCAAGGGGGTAGGGCCCCTTGTGGGTGGTACCATCCCTGGGCTGGTATTCTTGGGTTCTATAAGAGAGCAGGCTGGGCAAGCCAGAGGAAGCAAGCCAGTAAGAAACATCTCTCTATGGCCTCTGCATCAACTCCTGTTTCCTGACCTGCTTGAGTTCCAGTCCTGACTTCCTTTGGTGATGAACAGCAATGTGGAAGTGTAAGCTCAATAAACCCTTTCCTCCGCAACTTGCTTCGTGGTCATGATGTTTGTGCAGGAATAGAAACCCTGACTAAGACAAAAATGAAAAAAAAAATTCCACTGTGTGTTTGTCTGAACTACATTTTCCTGTCCCATCCGTCAGTTGCTGGGTACCCAGGCTGCTCCATTTCCTAACTATTGTGAAAAAAATCAGCAACGAACATGGCTCAGCCAGCAGCTCTGTTGTAGGATATAGAACCCGTTGGATATCTGCCCAGGAATGGTAAATCTGGGTCATGTGGAAGTTCTATTCAGAGTTTTTTTGAGAAGCCCTACATTGATTTCCTTAGTGGCTTTATCAGTTTGCGCCCTCACCAACAGTGGATGAGAACCCTCCTTCCCCAGGTCCTCACTAGCATCTGTTCTTGGCTGTTTTCTTCAACTTAGTTTCTCTGGCTGAGGGGAGAGGAACTCTTCGTGTAGTTTAAATTTGCATTTCCCCAATGTCTGAGGATGCTGAACATT